>NC_045446.1:36694554-36933629 GCF_002776525.5 Piliocolobus tephrosceles
TGTGTGTGTGTGTGTGTGTGTGTGTGTGTGTGTGTGTGTGTGTGTGTTTTCCTTCTGTCCTCCCTTCCCGCGAGTTTCGGGCGCTGGCTTAGAGGGCTCCCGCTTTCTCAAGGGAAGGGGAGCTGCCGAGACCGCGCTCCGCTCCCCAGCCGGGCCGGATGCCTCACTGAGCCCAGGTCCGAGTCAGTCGGGGTAACTCAGGGAAAGGGGGGCCTCTGCCTGGGAGTAGAAGGTCCTTTCCGGACCGAAGAGCCAGGGAACGGGCCGGGCGAGGGGGCCTGGGCGGCTGGAGGCGGTGGAGAAGAACATTCGTAGCTCCGTGTGGCGGCTGGACAGAGCCACCAATCAGCTGGGCGCGTAGAATGCCCTGCCAGGGCGAGGTTGCGTCCGGAGGCACCGGTGGAGGGTGGCTGGCTAGTCGTTGAGCCACAGCCGCCACCCGGGTGGGCCGGGGGACTGGCGTGGGGTGGAGGTGGGGGGCTTGGCGGGTGAGATGGAAGCGGCGCGGAGCCGCCCAGCCAGTGTTCTACCTCTCCCGCCCCCGCCTGCACCCCCGAGGGACCGCGAACTGCCGGAACGCGCGGCTGCGTTGTCCTCTTGCCACTCTTCGGGAAGCTCAGGGACTTAGGCGCCCCTGGGCGGGGGCCACCAGCCTCTCCACAATTCCTATAACCCTCACCCCCACCCCCTTCTCAGGCCTTTTGTTCCGGCCACAGAGTCGTGCCTGGTGGCAGTTTTCGCCCCAGGGCTTGGTGGTTCTGGACTCCTCCCAGATCAGCTCTTCTTAATTAAAAGGCAAGGGCTTGGGGTAGAGGTGAGGGGAACGTAGGAAAAACCTATTTCCGAAACTCAAGACTTGGCTGTTTTAACGAACGAAAGAAAGAATCCCAACTCTGCGCAGGTGGATTCATAGGCGACGCGAGGATATTGTGGAAATTTAGAAGGAAAAAATAAAAAACAGGCGCTAGGATCAGATGACGGTGATAGGCTGCTCGGCACACAAAGGGAGCGTAGGGTAGGGTTTACGGAGCAAGCCTGCAGCGAATGGGGCACAGATTGTTCCGAGATCCAGTCGTTTTCTCAGTCAGATCTACGCGAAGGGAGGGGAGGGAAGGGGAGGGGCGGGCAAGGGAGCGTGGCGGGAGGGGCTGGGCTTGGGGGCGGGGGGATTTCTGATCAGTCTGATGCAATTCCAAGCGTGCTGCAAAGGAACTCCAAGGCGCCCGCATCACCATCGCCACCCACCCTTCCCAGATGGTGCTGTTTTAAATACGGATCTGCAGGGCTGAACGCAGAACTGGGAGATTTATTGCAAAATCCCGGGAAGGGAGGGGGGGGGTGCGCGGAATGGGGAATGGAGGAGCAGAATTTAAAGGTGCAACGCTTGCTTTTCCCAATCAGGCGGCAACCGGCCGGAATTATTATTTTTTTCTTTCTGTCTGCTTGTCTCTGGATTCTAATTCACCAAGAAAGAGGTGTAAATATTGTGACATTTTGAGGCAGCTTGATGGATGGGAAAGAAATCATCTGTCACTCTAAATTGCAGAGTTCCCTCTCCCCGCGCCATCCCTTGCTAGAGAATACTCGCTGCTGCCTAATACAGTTGCTAGGGCTTCAGATGAATGCATCGTTAAGGGAATATTATTATCCTTTTAGTTGACTTGCCAATTTAGCTGACAATTGAACCGAGAAAATTGTAGATTTCGTGTCCCTGGGAGGAAAAATGCTTGACAGTCTAAGTCTTGTAACCTTGAGATCTTTAACAGCTTAAATAAACCTCAAAAGTGTCACGTCATCCTCTACATACACACACACACACACACACACACACACACACACACACACAAACTCGACTTGTAAGATAACATGGTTTCACCTAAACTGTTGTGGAAATGAATATCACTTTAAGAATGCTGCACCTGATATTCACTGTTTATGTGTATTTACCAAGAGCTCTTCAGCATGAAGACAAGACATTCCAATTGTCCTGCTTGGAATCAGTCAGAAGACTAGAAGGTGACAGAGAGAAGGGAAGAAAGAGGAAAGAGAGAATTTTAACCTAGCTGCTATTAAATTAACAGTAACCTAGCCTACTTTTATACTCCCTGGTCTTGCATATTAATATTTCTGTATGTGAGATTTTAGCTTGGTCTAGCTCCCCCAATGGAGTATACCAGTATTGATTCAGATGAGAATATATGCATCCTGCCAGTAGCTTTTTCAGTGTCATTGATAGTAAGACCTACAACACAGCAATTTTTGGAGGATTGAAGAGAATGTCCATAAGGGCTTTGCAAACTGGGAAGCAGGCACTCCATAAATAGGAGGTATCATTATGACATTCTCTTTGCATATAGCATTTTCATTTGATTGAACCAGAGTACTAGTTATTTTAAAACTTAGTCTAATGTATATGCTCAAGGTAGTAAGTGGGGATTAGTTGGCTTATAAAATATTATTTTTCAATTGTCTATTGTACATTGGAAAGAAGGTTTTTAAATATCTAAAATCAACATACATAAGCTTTCCATTTCATTTGCCAGACTCTTTCCCCATCAAATCTCTGATCTAAATTCTTAATAAGAAGAGAAGATGGTGAATTTAGTTTCTTTCCTTTTCCTGGCCTGTCCTCTAGGGGAAGCTTTAGTAAGAAACAACATTCCAAAATTAGGCAGTGAGAGAAAGAAGGCAAGGGACTGGATGACCACAAAATAGATAATCAGCCAACAAACAGAAATAAGGGAAAACCAGCATTAAAGCATGATTTACAAAGGGTTTTTATTTTTTAATTCTGTGATTTTTGGGACCAGACTCAAACTTGCTCAAGTAACATTCACTTGATCATATTGCTTACAATCTGTCAGTTAAAATGATGTCTAACTGAGCATATTTTTTATTAAATATACTTCTATCAAAGGCCAGTAAAGCTACTCTTTGATTTTAATTAAGACAAACTAGTCTAACCATTTAAATAACTCTAATGAATATGAACTGATATCATCAGATTTAAAAGCTCTGCTGAAAACTAAATTTGTTCTGAAAAGCACTGACTTGCCAGAAAAATATCTATTTTTGCAGCTTTCTTTTCACTCTATGGATAATTTAATGAGTTGCTTATTTTAATTTTACAACTGCTACCTCAGAAGTATCTCAAATTATCTTTCTTTGGCTGGTGTCTTTCTCTGCTGATCTGCTACTGCTCTGTGTGTGTGTGTGTGTGTGTGTGTGTGTGTGTGTGTGTGTGTGTGTATGGGCGTGTGTGTCTCTGTGTGTGTTTTCTAGTGGGAATTTAACAAGCAGTGAGTCTCTTAAATTTACATGCCATAATCTATGTCAAGAACATTGTGTAGTACTTAGCAATAAAAATAAACATTAGCATCTAGTGAAAGCTTACCATCATTGAGTGCTATGGAAATAGAGGTCTTAAAGCAAGAAAGATTAAATTTTTCAACAACAAAAAAATTTCTCCCCTTTTTGGCTTAAAGGTGATTATAGTTTCAAAAATATGACATCTTTCCTCTTTTACTTCGGAATGTAGAACTGCTGCTTTAACAAGTGTCTTTTGAGAAAGATACACATGTTTCATAAAGATTAATACCCCTAAAACACTATGGTGCAGAGATGGAAGGATGAATTCTTTATCCCTGCCTCTAATCTCATTTGGTAATTTTTGGAGTGTTCATTCTGAGTTTTTAAAAATTCTGGTGGATATTTTTTTCTTCTTTCTTTCCAACATTATAAAATAGTCCTAGAAGACATTTTTCTGCAGCAGTGCAGACTTTATTTGTATTTCCTAGTAATGACACTTTAGATTCATATAGTACTTTGACAGCTCTTTACAGGTTTCATTTGATTTCCTTATTAGTCATGTAAGGTAGGAATCACCAATCACCTTTTACAGATGAGAAAAGTAAGGTGCAGAATTATCTAATACTACACTACCAGTAAGATGTAAAGACTAACTCAGAATCTTTCTTCAAATTTTAAGGAAATTTGTGTTTGTTCCTCTCTAGACCATGCTGCCTTAAACTCCACTAAGGCATCAGAGGAGCTGTAGACATTATTTTCTCCTATTTTGATTTATTTAATTAAAATAAAAACATTGTCTACAAATAGTTTTCGAAATTTTCAGGCCTAATGGAAAGTTTTAACTAGCCTTCCTAAGACAGTATTTCCCTCTGCCACAGTTAGAAACTCAAAGACAGCAGAACTCTTCCTCTAGTTGACATACCATCTAAGTCATAGTTGCTAATTCCCCAAAAAACAAATACAGAGAATAACAAGAGCCAAAGCCAAGATGTACATTACTTTTACTTGTGAGTCATAGAATCTGGGGTCTGGGAAGGTTCTCAGAGGTCACTTAGCCCAGCCCATATCTTATACATGAATTCATGCTGGCTTGTTTTCTTTTGACCCTCTGGAATTTCATCCCAGTCTTGGACGCTGGGTACTTGTTTATCTTGGTAGATGTTCTGATACTTATGTGGATCATGAGCTTGGCTGACCGTTTCCCGTTTTGCCCAAAAGGTATACTTTCTATAGAGACTCTAGCATTCATAATTTTATTTTGTAAGTATTAATTTGCAACACGTTATTTGCCATTATGTGCCAGGAACTGTATTACAATCTGGAGATTCAAGAATAAATAAGACCAAATGATCCCTATCTTGGTGGATCTTGTGGCCTAGAGACAAAGACTGGTCTCTTTATTTGTTCCAGTCCTTAGAAGGGTACAGACTTCTAGACTCATAAAATTCCTTTTTTCAAGAGAACACAGTGAATAAGATTAAAAGCCTGAGTTTAGGTTTTACTTCCAACCGCTTGTCAGTACCTAAAAAAGTCAATCAGTCACTCTTGATCTCTGCTTCCTCACACATAAAACAAAAGAGATGTTCTCAGAATAACCTCCATATTCCATTTCCGTCCCAAGTTTGAGTGATATAAAAGATATAGTCTATAACTATTTCTTGCAGTGTTGGGGAAAGTAAGGCTAAGTTACCCTAACTTTTGATGATTTACAATTTGGGGTACCACAAATTTTTAACTTGTTAAGAAGTATATCATGAAAAAATCAAAGCAATATATTCGGACCCAGAATAGAAGGAATCTTGGTGTTGAACCTGTTCATTTATGGAATGATGACTGAGAAAGTTTTAATTTAGAGAGTGATCTCAAATTTCTGCGGATTATTTTTAAAAGCAGGTGGTGCGATGAAAGACCCACTATCAAATTTACTGTTTATTTTCTTTGTGCAAGCAGAAGTTCTAATTTTTCAGGTCATTCCATTTTAAAATCAAAGATATTACATCCTGAAATGGCCTGGGTCTCATGAATAATGCATTATATACACATGATAATAGATAATTAGATGGACAAGCCAAAAGAAACATGAAAGGGAGCGGGTAGCCCAAGGATTGCAGAAGGTGTGTGGGCATTTTGACATCCAGGAAATGCTATAGATCTGTCCTTAACTAACTCAGCCTGGTGGAGATAATTAAGAAAAAAAATGTGGGTGTAGGAAGACTGCAAGCCATTCCCTGGGATTGGCTAGATTGCTGCAGTAGTTCAAAAACAATTGGCACAGCCACCCACACTAGACATGATTGCCCTTTGATGAGGCAGCTATTGACTTTTATAAAGATGCCATATTTAAAATAACTTCTGATGCACTGGGGATAACAGACATCATTCTTGAATTCTATTTTAGACAAATGGCAGAATATATTACAAAATATTAATTTAAAAATAAAAAAATCTTTAAAGTCTAGTTTCTAAAAACCAGCAGTTTAGCGACACGTGACCTCTGGATTTAACAATTCAGCCTGAAGCTGGGAGAAAGCTGTAGCTTGTATGGGACATTTTGACCCACTGTGGGCATTTCCGAGACCACTACAGGAAGTAAAATGTACTTTGTCAAAGTTTTTAACCTCTGAGTGAATATTAAATCCACTCCAAAATCTTCGCATCCTGGGAAAGGCGATCCAACAATTTTCCTAAACAGCAACAGAAAATGCACTGAGATCTTTGCTCCCAGAGTGCATGTTATAATGTTATGCTATCTAGAAATTTCCTTGGAGCACCTTGGTCATCAGTACCAAAAGGAGTTAGAATTGATCCCTGCAGCTTTAAGGAAATATATCAACCACCTCCTGTCTCTAAGTAATAAGTTTACTGTGGGGGAAAAAATTCACAAATTAGGTGATTGCAGAAATGTGCCACAAACATCCAAAGCCTTTGGGATAGGGCATTGCAGGGTGAGTGAATAGAGAAAAGAAAGGGAATGTGGAGAAAATTGAGAAATAAAAAGGGAAGTTGCGATGGAGTTCTAATTATACAGGGGCTCTTCAATTGACTGTTCTCTACCTTGCATGCTCATTGTTGTTCTGGCTACTTTAGTAGGAACAATGATTTCTTCTGCTTTCACCTTCCCCCTCTGCTAAGGACGTCTTCCTTGCCAATAACTTCTATAATCAATGTTTAAGAATTGCTCTGATGCCCAGCACAGTGGCTAACGCCTATAATCCCAACACTTTGGGAGGCCGAGGTGAGTGGATCACTTGAGGTCAGGAGTTCCAGACCAGCCTGGCCAACATGGCAAAACCCTGTCTTTACCGAAAACAAAAAATTAGCTGGACATGGTGGCATGTACCTGTAATCCCACCTGCTTGGAAGGCTGAGGCATGAGAATCACTTGAACCTGGGAGGTAGAGGTTGCAGTGAGCCGAGATCAGCCACTGCACTATAGCCTGGGCGACACAGTGAGACTTTGTCTCAAAAAAAAAAAAATTCTAAGTGAATGAAATAAACATGTAAGATTACAAAGGAAGCCAAAGGAATTGATGTACAGTCATAAAAACATTTAAAATAACATATGTGATATAGTAAATATATATGCTTTTTAATGCATTAAATAAGGTCTAACAGCAAGAAAAATATTATGATTTTGAAGTAATGATAAGTATCAATGTGTTTTGAAGTATCTATAAAACTGACATGTGATATGAAGGTATCTGTGATGTATACTGGTGGGAAAGCACGCAAATACTACTGTGTAACATTTCCTACACATATTTAACAACAGGACATTTGAGAAGCACTTATTAACACAGCATAGATTCAGAAATGTTAATTTAGTCAATGTCAACATTAGCCATTGTGGTTTCCTTCCTGGCAAAAGGAAACTGGCATTGGGAGAAAACGTTTAAAATTCACATTTGCTATTACACAAGCTGCCAAGTGAGGAAAGGACCAAATACTGAGAAGGCCAGGGCATGGTAAGCATGTTTCTATTGACTGAGCTTGCTATTACTCTAACGTTTATCTTTAGTATCACCAGCACAACCCCATTACCCTAGCAATCCATAACTCCATTGAAAAAGATAAAAAGTTCAGATTCTGGTCATTAACTCAACATTGCTTAAAATACCTGTTCTGACCTCACTAACCCAACAGATTACTGAAACTCTTCCTGTTTGTCATTACTACACCATGGGAAAGGATATGCACATTGTAATTGTGTGGGATGACATTTATTCTGCATTCATCCAGTGCTATTATTTGTTTTGTATTTGGCATATATTACTTAACCCTCAAAGCAACTCTCAGAGATAGATTAAGAAAACTAGAGCTCAGAGAATTTAAGTAACTTGCCCAAACTGACACAGAAAATCTGAAGTGGGGAAGCTAAACTTGAAACCCAAAGTTTTCTGATTCCAAAGTCTACTATAAATTTATGCCTCCCCATCTTATAGCTACCACCCAGATTTAATCTGGGTCTTCCATTATCAGATGGTTTACATGCACATTTTCTTACAAGATCTTGACCACAACTCTTTGAGATGGCCATGAGTCTCACAATTCATTTCCAGGAGTGCTACTTTAGAATCATTTTGATCTTTGCTAACCAATGAGAGTTTTTCAAATAGCTAATTTCATAATCATAAAATGGAAAAAGTGTTAAAATGTTTGGTGAGGATCATATACATTAATAATAAAATCTAACATTGTTGAGCTCGCTATGGTAAGCATTCTGCATTTCCATAGTTCATGGAATCCTCACAACAATCTTTCTAGGCAAAGATGATTATTTTTCTTTTAAAGATAAGGATTGGGAGGCCGAGACAGGCGGATCACGAGGTCAAGAGATCGAGACCATCCTGGCTAACACAGTGAAACCCCGTCTCTACTAAAAAATACAAAAAACTAGCCGGGCGAGGTGGTGGGCACCTGTAGTCCCAACTACTCGGGAGGCTGAGGCAGGAGAATGGTGTAAACCCGGGAGGCGGAGCTTGCAGTGAGCTGAGATCTGGCCACTGCAGTCCAGCCTGGGCCACAGAGCAAGACTCCGTCTCAAAAAAAAAAAAAAAAAGATAAGGAAACTGAGGCATCAGTAATTAATTTACTATCTTAAATTAGCAGATCCAATAAGTGGCAAAGCTGGGTTCAAACTTAGGTCTGTCTAATGTCAACGCCCTTCTTTTAATCACTAATCTGCAAATCACTGTTCAGTCTTAGCTGTTATTATTATAATTATCATCACACTTAAAACACTATCAAGATACAGAATTATCCAGGGATGAGTATATAGTCACTGAAGAGATTAGAATCTGAAACTTTTCACCTTCATGTTCTTTCTTCCACTTTAGTTTATTAACCCAATGGATGATGTCTGACTCCTTTCTTAACTTGTTTAGGGCAGTTCCAAGTTAGTTGACTTCTGAGAGTTATTGAGTAAGAAATGTTATAAATTGTTTGGATTAGGATTTAGTATGTTTAGAAGCCATTTCATAAGTTTGCCTTTTTGAGCTGTTACTGGCTATAATACTGCAGATGCTGTGATGAGGAACACCCTCTCCAAAGACACACAGTGGATGACAAACCTCCAAAGCTAACATGTTGTTTACAGATACAGAGAAGAAGAGGATGGACAAGCACAGTCTAAAACGTAATTACAAGGCTTATAGTCCCTGTTGGGGACTAAAATGTTTATTGGCTTTCCTTGTGCAATTCAATGCTCTTCCTCCAAAGGATCCACTCCAAACTTGCAACTTTCCTGAAAATAGCATCTCATTTGGGAGCATGCCAGGAATTGGTGTCTGGGTCTTTTGTGTCTTTGCACCAACTCAGAATTCTGGATACTAGCTCCAGAAACTAAGCTGGGATATATCCTGGGTCAGGGAGTCGTGTATCTACTTGGGCATCTTCCTGATATATTTACTTCATCCATCTTCCTCCTAGAAAGCAGCTCCTAGAAAGATGTGGTTTTAAATGAGGGATTGGATGCATACCGTTATGTCTTAGATAGCACACAAGTCAGTGGTCTCTGCAGAGCTGCCAAAGTCATATAAGTAATCAAAGACGTGGAAATCCATGGAGAGACTTCATCCCACCTCCACTCTGATTTATTCAGGGAAGGACACCATGAACACATAATGGATTTGATATGTCCCAGAGCTCTGAAAGCAGCCTAGCAGAAAGGGATGATCTTGAAGGACATTTTGATGTATGAAAAAGTCCACCTAAAGCTTTGTCAGAGATAACTAAGTAATATGATGGCTGGAAGACTATAAATCCTTACCTTGGCTCAGAAACTGTAGATCATTTGGTAAATTAAACTTGAAATTCATGCAATTATTTCCCCTAAAATCATGGGAAATAATTGCATGAATTCCAAGTTTAGTTTCCAAATGATCTACAGTTCCTGAAAGGAGTTCAAATTTAGATAGAAAAAGTACCTTACAAATGATCTAGCTCACTGATTCCCCTCATGCATTGAAATCACCTAAATCATCTCTTCTTTCTGAGATAAGGTCTGAATGTGTCGCCAGGTTTAGCAAACTCAGTTTGTGGCCCACTGACTTCATTTTATTGATTGAGCAACTGACGTGCACAGTGGTAGATCTCTCAATTTATTCAATAAACAATTATATGGCCCTTAAGGTATCTATCTGAACAATCCTGGGCTAGTGAAGTCACTTGCCCAGGTTACATGACCAGAAACTGACAGTTTAAATTAGGACCCAAGTTCCTTTGACTGCTATCTGGGCCTTAAAATAATATTATACAACAGGACGGGCGCGGTGGCTCACGCCTGTAACCCCAGCACTTTGGGAGGCCGAGGCAGGTGGATCATGAGGTCAGGAGATGGAGACCATCCTGGCTAACACGATGAAACCCCATCTCTACTAAAAATACAAAAAAATTAGCTGGGCGTGGTGGCGGGCGCCTGTAGTCCCAGCTACTCAGAAGGCTGAGGCAGGAGAATGGCGTGAACCCGGGAGGTGGAGCTTGCAGTGAGCAGAGATCACGCCACTGCACTCCAGCCTGGGCAACAGAGCGAGACTCTGTCTAAAAATAATAATAATAATAATAATAATAATAATAATAATATCATATGACAAAGATATTTCTTCTACTTCCTAATAGTCATATCAAAAGGAAACAATGGACAGTCTGTGCAAGATTTTAATTAATGTTCAAAATAAAATTAAAAACATTAATTACTAATACATAAGTATAACAACACTTTAATAGCATTCTACTAAGATATTATTAATTTCAAAATGGTAGGACAAAACTAATTATACTTTATACTTCTTAAATATCCTGTAGTTATTTTATGACTATTGAGACACTAGCTAAACTTTGAAACTTCAAGTTTTCATTGATTCCTATATTATTACTTGTTTCAGAGTTACTTCATTTGGTTCTTTTATCTGAGATTTGACAACAGCTTTATTTGATTTTCAGTGACAAAATTCTTTTCACTCCTGGTCCTCCACCCCAAGAAAACAACAACGACTCCTATATTTTCCTCAAAGTGATCAAGAAATGAAAGAGGAATTCTAGCCAGGCACGGTGGCTCACGCCTGTAATCCCGGCTCTTTGGGATGCTGAGGCGGGTGGATCACCTGAGGTCAGGAGTTCGAGACCAGCCTGACCAATATGGGGAAACTCCGTCTCTACTAAAACTTAAAAAATGAGCCGGGCATGGTGGCATATGCCTGTAATCCCAGCTACTTGGGAGGCTGAGGCAGGAGAATCGCTTGAACCCAGGAAGCAGAGGTTGCAGTGAACCAAGATCACACCATTGCACTCCAGCCTGGGCGACAGAATGAAACTCTGTATCGAAAAAAAAAAAAAAAAAAAAGAGGACTTCTAAAATTAATTGTATTTATTAATATCCCTACTCTTAAAACGTTAGAAAACTTTTGCTCATTTAAAATTTTTATTTTTAAACCTTCCTTATGTTACAACGAAATACTCTTTGGAGCAATTTCTTTGTTCCTCATATAATATCCATACATATAATTCTGCTTTTGTGATTAACTTTTATTACTAAATACTCTTCTAAAATTGTGCTCTTATAAACATCGATTAACTAAAGGGTAAATTTGATGTTTTATAAATGCTTTCTAGAAACAGAGAGCAAAATCATATAAATAACAATATGAATTTCCAAAAGTACAATGATAAAAAGTGACATTAGAAAACAACATTAATCTAAGAAATAGTGAAGAATATGTCAAACTTGTACATACTTTTGAGATAAATTGGCATCATGTAGATTAGCATGATTCTTCTTTATGGAATTCAACTTATTTTTACTCACTTTGCTCTAATTAGTTTTTATGTGCAGACAAGATGGAAGGTGATGGAATTTGGCTTGCAAAGTAGTTCTAACATGATCTACATCCACAATCTGGTTATAATGCTATAAGAATATGTTTATTATGTGAGAATAGTAGTTCAAATCAGTATTTAGTATCAACATAAAGGGACGAACAAAGCAAAGCTAACTTCGTTGTTTACACTGGGAACTTATTTAAATTAAAAAGGCCAGTGGATGGTCATATGTTTGGCTCATTCTTTTCAAGGCCTTCAGGAAAACATGCCTATGAAATAAAAGATCCTCAATATTAAACATTTTACTGCATTTGGGAGACACATGAAATCTGGTAATAAAGGAAGTGTTGGTCTTCATTTTTCTAATTCAGCATGGAAACTGTCTTGAGGAAAACTGACTATGGTCTTAGTTTGTGTCTCAGAAATATATTTAGTTTGAATTACGGCATCGACATCCGACTTCCAAAATTGGATATCTAGCCATATAATATCTCACCTCCCACACACACGACCCCCCATTCCCAGGTCATGACTACTGTCCAAGCAGCAAAAAAGAAGTAATTTCCCAGAGTACATACACGGCAGTGACTACCAACCAAACAAAAAAACAATTATGGGGGTTGGAATTTAAATTCATAGCTGTACTCTCACCAATTCATTCCCCATTCCACCCCATCTCTCTGTCTTCAACTTTTATGAAACTATATTTGTCCTATTCATCTGTATCAGCATCAGCCTTTCCTATATTCAACTAGACTTATCACTCCTTGGTCCCTCTCACTGGCTGACTAAGGTTTCAGTAGTACCCACTTACAGCAAACACTTGTAGTAGTCTCTTTTTCGTTACCAAGTCCCCAGACGATTTCTCAAGGAGATATTATGAAGAGGAAGTAAACATTCTCCTTTGCTACCCTATTTCTTTTTAGAGTGCTAAAACTTTATTCTATATCTGGCTTCATATCTTCTTGGACCAATTGGATTGATTTTACAGTCACCATAGAATATCTCCTGAACAGACAACCATGGGTAATGGGAACAATATCTCTACTGATCCCATGATTTGGTCACATTGGGTTGTAAGGCCATAATGGAGACATACTTGATGAGTTTATGAAGACTTGATTCTAGGTATTATGTAGGTTAGCATAATTCTTTTTTACTGAATTCAACTTAGTTTTATTCACTTTATTCTAACTGGATTTTGTGTGCAGACAAAATGAAAAGAAATGGTTCAATTTAGGTGAAAGGTAAAGCTTCAAAAGTAGTGTCGTATTTCATAGACCTTATATTTGAGAGAAATTATATCAGTATATAATAAGCACCTGAGAATATGAAAGCACAAATCCAATTTAAATGTTAAAGGTCTACAACTTGGGATTTTAAATGGAATACAGAAAAGCCACTGGTTCTTAAACAATTTTGTTGAGGAGGAAAACAGTGAAAGCTAAATGTTCTATTCAAGAGTTGTTTGTTTTGAAAATAATGCTTCATTTAAAAGCTAAAGACAGAAGACATAGTTTGTTATGAAGGCTCATCTTTTTATTAAACAACCATTACACTGTCTCCAAGTTGCAAGGGGAGGATTTGTCAATCTGATTGAATCCTCCCTTTAGTTTTTCCCAACAGCTGTGTTCAGATAATTCATGACTCCTGTGTTTCCTAAGCCCTGGATAATTTCACACACATGTCTGGTTTGGGGCTTCACAATTTCAGAAAAATATAGAAACCTTGGAGGAGGTCCAGGGTAGACCAAGGGAAATGATTAATGGGTTGAAAGTTGGAGTTTATGAAGAAAGGTTGTGAGATCTGATCTTTTGCTATGAGAAAAGTCTGAGTGGTGACTTAACAACACAGGGAGGTTAGTAAGCAGCTGTTCTCCATCTTCACTAAGGTTGAATGAAATGAAATAAGATATAAATTGCAACAGGAACAAAAAATGCATTACAGGAGGACTTCCAAGCACCAGCATTGCTGGATTCTAGATAGCTCCCCAGAAGAAGGATGTGTAGTCAACTTCCCTGGTCTGCCATGATAGGCCTACAAATAGTGAGGAAGATGAGATAATCTCTTAAGATCCCTTCTGGACCTATCTTTTATTGGTCTATCTATCATATTTAGAAAAATTATTTGTCTCAAACAAAAATTGTCTCATTTCCTCCCTCCCACCCTATCCACTCCATCTGCTTTGTCTACCTTTTGTAAAACACTGCTAACCAAAACAACTGGGGACTGATTAACTGTGGTGGGCCCTCCCCAGTCTCTAAGTGCCACTCCAGCTTTGGGAGCAAGTTTCTTATCCATCACTACCACTCCCTGGCCACAAGGGGCATGTTTACCATCATCTTTCTACACACCAAACCTACGGCAAGGGAAAATAAAACAAAACTTCCTAGGCTTAAGAAATTTGCAAGTGGCACCATGGATTAAAATACAACTCTTACATCCTAGAATATAAGCATGTAAAGGACTAAAATGTATTTCATGCATCTGCCTGTATCAGCCCATAGAATAGCCTCTGATGGATAGTAGATACCCAGCAATCTTTCATCAACTGAAAGACTGTAGCTATGAAGTGAAAGGAAACTAAAGTTGAGAAAGTCAGGAGTTTCGGATGTTTCCAAATGATTCTGTATGCGAGACCAATCTAAAGCCTAACCCATTCTTCACACATGTACTATTAAGGATTTCATTCTCACCATGCCTGTGCTATCTGGAGGTAGAAAGACGGCCAGTTGCACATCCTGCCCACGTCCTTGATCAAAAAGACCACTAAGGAGAGGTGCTATGTGGATTCATATCAGAATCACATGAAAGTAGGCCAAATTCTTAATGTGTGTTTTTGAAATCTGATTTTAGGAAGTTCAGTTTTTTTTTTTTCTAAATTATCTTTTTGCATATTTTTCTTTTTCCATTTTTTCCATGAAGAACATAAAATTTGGGGGTAGAAAATCTCTCACTCCAGTCATCATACAGCCTAAATAGGTGAGTCTCAAAAATAAGCTAATGTTCATCTTTCATCTGATTCAATGTCCTGAAACCCTTTGGTTTAAATTTGTTAATTCTTCTCATGGCTTTTCTCCTAGAAAACCAACTAATACCACAGCTATTTATTACTGTCAGCTCTAACTTATGTCCACAATCTCACATCCCTTTTGACCACACTTATAGAAACAACAAGTAAACCAAATTTATTCTTCATTATTAATTTTTAAATGTTTTCAGCACAAATCTGGTAACTTGGAAGGCTACAAGTTGATGATTCTCATATGTTTGGGGGTTTAGTCTCAACAGTTTCTTAATGGTTTCTATGTTGTTTTTCTTGATCCAACTAAATATTATTCCCAGATGGAATCAGTTTTTGACCCTCTTGTTCTACTCTCCTAGTCTTGGCCCTTCTAAAAGTTTCTTGCTGTGGTTCCTTTCTTTAGTCTGCCACTAATGACTATGCCTGGTTCCATAATTCCTGTAACAGGTGTTGACCAATTTGAACACATTTGAGTATGGTATAGAGCTATTCTTATGGTTCATAAAAAGCTTAGTGAGAATATACCATCTAACAAATAGGGAAATTACGTCTCCCTTAAGGGTTTTCTCAGGACAGGCCTTATACAAGAATTTCAAGGATTGTGAGTGACATAGTTTAACATTGGACTGGGCCTTTCAAACTATCCAGCATGAATTTGAAAACACCTCTGCCATTCTGCTCAGTAGCAGAGTTTTCTGTTTACTTAGAATTTTCCCTGTGCTAATTACGGACATTTTCAACAGTTTTTTTAGGCCAACTTATTTGATACTAGACTAGACAACTTTTTTTTTTCTTGCAAGGAAGACTGAAGGTAGGAGTAACTAGGAAGCTTAAATAAACATAATTAAATATAAAATGCTTATAATGATAGAATTGACCTCAGCCAATTAAAATTATTAATAGAAAAAACATGTCAATGTCAAGCCTACTACCTCTGTTCCCACTTGGGTAATGAGGATTAGTTTATATTTCCTGACAAGAATAGATGGGAATTCACATTTCTTCCTGACCTTTGTCCCCACTGGAACATTGGGTTAGGATCATATTAGAACATAACCAAAAAGAAATAAAGATCCAGACGAATTCACAATTAATTTTTAAGCCCCACAAAAGTGAAATAGGTAGCATCTTTTTTTCAAGCTGTGAAACTTTCCCTCATTTTAGTAATAGAGAAAATGTTCAGATTATAAACTTGGAAACTTTGCTCCTAACATATCAATCATGTCACATGCCAATCTTTAAGAAGAATAAGAAATGCATGCCCTATATTCTCAGCATCATCTTTGCCCACAAAATAATTTTGTAAAAAGTTTGATTTTAGGTCTCCAGAATTATCTCTATATGCTACCCGAATTAAGCAAATAAAAAATGATATTTAGAATTCCATGCAAGGCACTGGTACAACTTTTGTTTACCTTGGCTTCATTGTTTTTGAATGTAAGATGTACTTTTAAGGCAAATAAGTATGTGTTTTAAGTCTGGTCGCATACAATTTTGCTAATGCTATAATCACAGATCAGAAAGTTTGGAAATGCTTAGAAGTGTTAAGAGGTGTGATTCATCATGGTTATCTGAATTGGCATTTGATCTTCTTTTCTTTCTAAATATCCCTGACATTTCTGACTCCTCTGTCTTTTCCTCAGTAAAACTGCACCACACACTGGAAAGCGAAGATACACACATTTATTTATATAATGCCAAAGGAGAGTAGGAAAAAGAAGATTGGCCATAGACCCACCCAATCAGAGTCTGGGAAATGAGAGCACTTTTTCCTTCAGCAGAAATGCTGACGTGCCAATGTGAATTTAGCAGGAAAAAGATTTGCCATAACTTCTAAGTGAGCAGCATTCTGAATGCTAGCTTAGATTCCTGGCATTAACTTGCTAGGTATTTTTCAGAAAGGAAATAAATTACAATTGAGCTTAAAAACCTGAGGGTAGAACTCATTTTCAAGCAAATGTGAAGCATCTGTTTGAAGTTAACAAAGTTAAAGTTTGGACTAGGGTCCCTCCAGTCCTTTATAACGTAGTACAAGTATTTATTTATTTATTTATTTTAGTTTATAACACTAGCCTTTTAAACTGTATTGTGCTACTAAAAGAAATTATGTCTGCATTCAGCTTACAACCTGGGAACCAACACAGAGGATCTCTGGGGTAACGGTACCCAGCTTCATGCCCTCTGTCCTTTACTGCTTTCTGGTTAGCCTGCGTATTTCACATACATTAAATATTCCACAATAAACTCCACCATCTGTGCTGTAGGGTAGTTTGTATTGGTCATGTGCTCTGTCAAGTTGACAGAGGTGCAAAGCTAAATGTGTGACACTCGAAGAATATGCATATATTTGAATAATTTGACTATTTAGTCCAACAATTTGCAAAGGCGCTCTGAATGATCACACATTCTGATAACACTTCCAAGGAACAGATAGCTTCACTTAGAGGGTGGGGGAGATGGAAGCAGGGTTATTTCTAGCAGGAATTCTTGAGTTCACTGAAGTCTTGTCCCTGGTACTTCACTGTGTGAATGTGGGTAAATTATTTCCTGGCAGAGGATCGGATTCTTCTTTTATAAAACGGGTAAATAATTTCTGTCACTAGTCTTTAGAAGTTCTAAAATAGCTAATGTTAGTGAATTCATTTTGTTAACTGTAAACCCTTAGGTAAACTGAACTGAGTATGTAATAATATTATATATTCAGTTCAACAGCACATTCTTGGTAACCACAAGAGGGTCCAGGAAAGGAAACTGTTTATAAATCTTTCCCTTTAGCAAAATTAATGTTGGAGTCTTTAGGGAAATTCTTACAGCAATGAGTCTTCGCAATTATTAAGTCAAACCCCTTTGAGATTACAGAAAAATGCACATACACAGAAAGCTGCCTGCGGAATTTGGGTGTGGGCTTGGTGGGAGATTCCTCTGATACCCAGTGTTGTACCCCCAAGAGAGTGTTTCTCAAAGTGTGACTTCAGATTGTCTGCATTCGAATTGCTTGTGGTATTTATTAAAATTCTAATTCCTGGACCCTGCCCCACCCCTACTAAATCACAATTTCAGGAGAAAGGACCTTCATTTTAACACTCACTCAGGTGATTTTTATGCTCCGAGGAGGTCCAGGGACTCCGAGTTAAGTACGGTACTGCTGTCTTGTTCTTTATTCTAAATTTTAAGGTCTGCCCAAATTGGTTGAACTAATGAGAAGAAAATTTAGCCTTAAAGCAGAAACACAGGTAGACGGTTGACAGAGTTCATCAAATGGATAATTGAAAATGTCCTCTGGACCCTAGCCATATAAGTTCTCTCCACCGGTCTTGGCTACAGGCAAATGGGAACCCGAAAGACTATTTGCTCTTTTGCTGCGGGCAGTGGTGGGGGTGGAGGGCGGGGGAGGATTAACTGAGCCAGTTCTGCCCCCACCCTCGAATCCCCTACCCCCACTCTGGTTAAAGCAGAAGATTTTTTATTTATCTTTGCTGCCCTGGTTCGTTATTAAAAGGGTTAGCTTATATGTGTGTTTGCTGGGGCTGGAAGTGAAAACATCTGCAAAAGCATGCAATGCCCTGGAACGGAACTCTTCTAATAAAAGATGTATCATTTTAAATGCGCTGAATTTTGATTCTGGTAATTCGTGCACTAGAGTGTCTATTTCGAGGCAGCGGAGGTATCATATGACAGCGCACGTCAAGGCACCGTGGAGCCCTCTCGTGGACTCCCACCCACTTTCCCATTCACCGCGGAGAGGGCTGCTCTCGCTGCCGCTCCCCCCGGCGAGCTAGCATGAAATCTTCCTGCCTCTGCCGAGATCAAATGGAGCTTCTCGCTGATGGGGTGCGAGTATTACCTCCGCCATGCAATTTCCACTATCAATAATTTAACTTCTTTGCTGCAGAACAGAAGGAGTACATACCGGGCACCAAAGACTCGCGCCCCCTCCCCCCTTTAAGCAAAGGGAACGTGAAAAAATAATAGAGTCTGGGAGTTTTGGGGCCGAAGTCTTTCCCAGAGCAGCTGCCTTGATGGTTACTTTGACAAGTAGTGTCTGAAAAGGTGGGTTTGTTTTCTTTCTTTCTCTTTCCGTTTTTCTGTTTGGTCTGCTAGAAAGCGTGTGGCTTTAGCGAGGTCTGTCATTGCCTGGGCTTCCTGGCTGGAACAAGTAACTTGGTGTAACGTTATCTGGGGGCGTTCATCAATAAAAAATGCTGTTATTATCTTGATTGAATTCCTATTAGGCAAACTCTAGAGAGGTCAGTGCGCGAACTCTTTAAGCCGGCTTGTTTAAGGCAGCGGAGTAAACCAATAGCCCCCATGCTCTGTGCGATTTCATTGTGTGCTCGCGTTCGCAAGCTCCGTAGTGCGGGAAGGTGCGGGAAGGTGTGTCTGTGGCCCGGGAAAAGCACGCCCATTCCCAGAGAACTTGGGTGCTGGGATGGGGAGGAAGGGGAGAGTTGAAAGCTAGGGGAGCAAGACCTCAGGGCGTGCGATTCTCACTCGTTCCCTCACGCCCCAGCGCGCACAGCCAGGGTTTCTGCGGAGGGCGCGGGACGCGGGGTTCCCCGGGGCTGGGGCTGGAACACCCCTCGAAGCTGCGGGCGTCCTGCCCAGGGCGCCCCGGGAGGGCGCAGGACTCGCAGGATGATGTCGCGGGGACCCGGGGGAGGACGTGAGGACAGGCCCTGGGGGAGCGGGGAGTCCCGGGAGCCCCTCGGTCCCCCGGGCGAGAAAAAGGCGCGGCGTTCCCTTTAAGCAGCCGCCCCGAACGGGTATCGGTAGCGCGGGCGAGCAGGGGGAGGGGGGGGGGGGGGGTGGCGCCGTTTGACCAATCGAAGCTCAACCGAAGAGCTAAATAATGTCTGACCCGGGCGCAAAGCGCAGCCTGGAGCTCCGGGTCCCAGCCGCTGCCGCCGCCAAGCCCGGGCGCACCCGCCCGCTCGTTGTCCCGCGCACCCGGTAGCGCCTCGGGCTCCCGGGCCGGACAGAGGAACCGGCCCGGTGCGCCTCCCATCTCCTGCTCGGGGAGCTTTAATCAGACACTTGAATGCAGCTGCCACCGCTGCTGTGGGGCCGGCGGGGAGCAGCACCGCGACGGGGACCCGGGCTGGGCTCTGGAGCCAGAATCGGAACCACGATGTGACTCCGTCACCGGGGACCCGTGAGCTTTGTGTGGACCCCGAGGTAGGCAAGCGCCGGGCATGGGGCTTGGTACGGGAGCTGCCGGTCCACAGGAGAAAGTTGACTGGGGGACCCCCCAAAGTTGTGGGACGAGACCAGTCTCCTTTCCTCCCCTCTGGTAGAAGGGAGGATTTGGAGTTGCTCCTGGGGAGTTTTCTCCCCCATCCCACAACCCAGAAGGTCAGCCGGCAGGCACTACGAGGGAAAAAGGGACCCGGGGAAGGCACGAAGTAGAGGAGAGAAGGCCTGGAGCAGACCTAGAGCTGCGTGATGGGAGCAAAGACGGCGTCCCGGGGATCCCTCGCAGTCCTTCCCCACCCCAGGAGGAGTCGAGAGAGACTTAGGGGGCCAGAGCTGTCGGGGGCCCTGACTGAGGGAAGGGTGCTGAGGCTAGGCTAGGAATCCTTCCAGGGGTTGGGTGGTCCCCGCGCCGACTTGCGGGGGGAGTGGGAGGGAAGCTTGCGCCTCGAGTCCACATCGTCCCCGAGGCTGCACACGGCTACCGGCTCCCCAGGAGTTGAGACTGAAGTGGATTTACAAGTCCGAAGCCAATGTAGCTTAGAAAACTTGGGAGGCGGAATTACTACCGCTGGGAACTGAAAGGGTCTGCGAGACTCCCGGGCGGGCCGAACCCACATCTCTACCCAGCCTGAGCCCCTCTTCTGAAGCGCCCTCCAGGGAAGTTAGAGTTTTGACTTTCGGGGACTGGGTGGGATATACGTGGGGGATTCCTTACTCGGGTTAGTCTCTGGGGATGCAGAGCCGGGAATTGGAATGAGTGAGTGAGTTGCGCCCGGAAAGAAATAGCTGAGGATTGGGGGCTCTGTGCCCGACGGGCAAGAAGAAGGGGAGATTACAGACTAGGGGCATCCCTAAGGAAGAAGCCTTGGGGCTGCGAGGGTGAACTGGAGGATGCAGTGTTTTTGTGTTGGGGGTGGAGCGGGGATGAGGGACCGAGGTGGAGGGGAGGCAAGGAGGAGGAGGGGACCGGGAGAAGGAAGCTAGGGAAGGTAGAGGGTGCCCTCTGCCGGCCATGCTGCCAAGAGCAGCTACTGGGGGCGGGAGGCTGGGGGTGGGGAAGTGGTAAGGGAAGGTTTTGCGGGATCCCTTGGAGAGCTGGTACCGGAGGGACTTGTTGAATGGTGCTGCTGACTCCAGCTCGGTGGGGCATGCGACTCGTCGTCGGTGGATTTTGACTCCTTGTTCTTATTTGGCTTCTATGAAAGTTTTCCTCGCGCTGGGGGAGCTCTGATAAGCCTCGATTGGTGGTGTGTTAGGGCTTCTTGGATCTTATTTTAGGGCCCTCTAGGTATCTTGCACTTACTCCTCAATGTCAGTAGCAACCAAAGAACATTTTCCAACAAGCACGCAGGAATGTTCTTGGCCAGAAGCGAAGAAAAGCATATTTCTGAGTGTTTATTAATCTTCCTAGTACAGTTATCTTTTAAAGCAAAGTAGTATGTAATTGGGAACGTTGATTTTCTAACTGCATATAAAAGGCGATATGCTATTAAATGAGACCCCTCCCTACTGGCTCAATATCCTGAAAAATCTCTCTCTCCCCTTTATTATTATCGAAAAATCTATTTTTATATGAGTTTGTTGTAAGGTCAAAAGCCATTTTGGTCTTACAATTTGATACGTCTTTACATTTTAATTTATTGAGCCATAATTACAGATTTAATTTGGCTGAACGTGTGTGCCTTCAATGCTTACCTCATGCAACATAATTTTTACGTTAGAGATTTCTGATGTTATGACATGTAGCGATTCAAGACATTACACATAATAGGTAATATAGCATGTTGAAATTACACCACAAAGTTTTGACCCTGGGAACAGCACCTTTTAAAAACCATCACTAAACACCTGTTCGTGTTTTCTGATTTTGCAAATGCCTTGCTTAAGACTTTTTATTTTTTTATTTGTATTTTTTGGTAAATTTACCTCTGGGTTAGCAGGAGAGGTAAGAGAAAGGAAAAAGACACTTGTTGAAATGTAACCATAACCTTTACTGGAATTTAAAACATGTTGGTCACCATTACTGGAATTCCAGGGCCATAAAGTCGTTGTCTTTTTTTTCTTCTACTTCATTTTGTAAAATGTGATAAATGTTGGTAAATATAGACCAGTAGTAAGTATCATGACACGAAAAGCATTATGTATGTGGAACTATTTTAAGTTATTACAGAACATTTTCTATTTATAAATGATATAAGCAGAAAGAAATGATTTCCAGATAAACAAGGCTTACGTACATGTTTTGAAGCATTAGAACATTGCAGACACACTTAGACATCACATTTTTTAAAGCAAAATAACACTAATTTTTCACATACCTTTGGAGCCTTTCATAGCCCATTCAGAGCTGAGTTAGTAGCTGGAAGTTTCATTTATTTTAAGGTGATATTTTAAAGCCATTTAAGATGTATAGTAGGTCAACATTGGTGTATCCAGAAAATGAAGCATTTAGGAAATCTGTTTCAGAGTGTCTTTTCAATGTGTGTAACTTCTACTTGCAAGTCAAGGGAACCAAGAAAGTCGTCATTTGCCTAAAATGCAGTCATCACCTCAAATGATTCATTTATACTATGCGAGTTAATTGCCTTAATCTCATTAATGGCCAAGGAGGGAGGGAAGGTCCTGGGATATTTCTTGTTCATTTTGACTCACCAGGAGGGGAAAATCCTGTTAAAAAAAAAAAATGCAAATTTCTAAAATCCTGGCTCAAAGTCCTTGGGTTTCCTGTTTAAAGGGGGCACCGTGACAATGTAAGCTATTCCCTTTTTCCTGGTATCTTTAAGAGTCCCAGCTTTTCAATAGTCAAAATGTGGATGATTGATATCATTTCTTTCTCATATGAATAGCACTGGTTTGTAGTTCAGCACACACAGCGAGCTGGGCACGCCCACCAGATCGTATTGCAGAGAACTTGTTTACATTCTTTTTACATTCATCTTCTAAAACCTGGGGCGCTCTCTCTCTCTGTCTCTGTGTGTGTGTGTGTGTGTGTGTGTGTGTGTGTGTGTGTGTGTGTGTAGAGGGAGAGAAAGAGAGAACTGTGAACTGTGAAATATAACACAGCCAGCAGCTTTGGGTCTCAATTGTAGACTTAATCTTAAGAAAATTGAAGAGGTACAGAATAGAAAGGTCATGTTCAAGTAGTTTATTAACATTTTGAGATGTAGGAAATTAATCCTAGAGTAGAGAACAACAATTTCAGACTTCCTGAATAAAAACAGACAGCATACAGAGTGGATGATAGCTAAACTCTGAATATCTTTTAAGAAGAAAGGCACTCCCATTTCAGGTGCCCATAATACGGATTTGATTTTAGTGATTAAAACATTGATTTTCAACTTGTATCTCCCTGCGTGGAAGAGTTCAATTTGTGTGAGGGGGCTCGCCTATCCAACAAAAGTGAATATGTCTCTTTTATAGGGTAATTGCTAACTTGTCTCAACTTGTTTTCAAACAATTGTTTTAGAGCACTCAGTTTCCACTAATTGCAAAATTGCTGCTTAATTGAAGGACTCTTAGCCATCTAGTGCAGCCATTCAGCCACTGGCAGGCTCTATGATCTCAAGCTGTGAATTGCATTTTAAAGAGGAATCAAGGAGAGAATTCTGTGGAATTCTAGGTTTTAAGTGCTGGCTGCTGTTCAATGGAAGAAGAAATCATTTGAACGAGAATCGCATCAAGTTGTGTTGTGATAAATTTTCTTTATTAGGATGAATAACATGCACAGATGAGCTTCAAAAGTGAATGAGCAAACACTGGTTACACTCTGCATCCACTTACTCTGTTTAGTATGGGGTAATGTTAAGCAATAAATGATGCTGGCAAATGAAATCCGTATGTTATTTGCATGTGTGATTTAAACCTAGGAAACATAGAGTGGCTTTGGTATTTGTAGGCTTAGTCACGTGTGTTCTAAAAGTCCTCTTAAACTTTTACTTAAGGCATAGAATTATTTAATCTTAAATAATTTTATACTGAAATGCATTACTGGATTTCCAGAATATTTACACTGTAAAGACTTAGAAAGGTCATGGACCCAATTATTGACTATATGGAATCATTACTGATGGCAGATGCAAAATGGAGCTCACGAATGTACTGACATTGAAAATCTTTCGCAGGGGAGGGGGGGGAGTGGTAAATGTGTGTGTTCTTTAAGCGGAACAGGAAGGTATTCTCTTTTCTGTAGAAAAATTTGAGTATCTGGTCAGGAAGTGTGGAAGCTTTCATTTAAATTGAGTATTTGAGTTCAAGTACAAGCTCTGGGGTACTTATCCTCTTGATAAGACAAATCTTACCAAAAATACTAGATGCGAAGAAGTGGCTCATTGCCCCGATGTCTCATTTATAGATTGATGTTTGAGGATGGGTTGCATTAGGTGAGTTAGGGGGCTGGGTGTGGGACAGGAGAACGATTGGAGGGAAGCAAAGTAAATTTACAAGCTTTAGTGACAGCCATAATAAAGTAAAAGTTTATTTCCAGAGAGCCTGGAGAGTAACGAATGTTATATAGTTTTCCCCAAAGGTTCACTTGAAAGAACTTTTCATTGGTTGTCATGATAGTAATGTCCTGATTTTGAAATTTCCCAGAACCTAGTAGCTCTTAAACATGCTTTCATCTTGGTTCCTTTGGTCTGATGGAAACTTTATGACGACCCTCTGTGTGTTTGACATGCCTCTGCATTTTTGGAGACAGAAGGTCAGGCAAGGGAGGATTTCTTAAATCTAAGAAAATATAGTAAGGAAACATAAAATTATATGATAAAAAAAATCACTGAACTTCAAATTGGTTTATTGAAATAAAACCTAGAAGGCAACCTGTGGTTTAATTACAACTAGCTTGTATAAAATTAAAATTTATAAAATGGGAATTCAAAGAAAATAAACGGGCAGTTCCAAGTAATTTAAGCAACTCACCAAAAATTGAAGTAATAGTGCCACCTAGAGAACAAAATCACCAGCTTTACCAGCCAAATGGCTTATTTCCATATGAACCATTTTTCCAACGCTACAGTTACTAGGATTTCCTTGTTACCATATTCAGATCTGGTGAGTGTGTATGGGGGTGGGGGGGTGCATGTGGAATTACAGATGAAATTTTAAAACAAGCAGATCCACAATTTGATATATGCACTGAATCCTTTTAATGTTGTAATGTAGCCAAATGTAGAATAGCATGCCAGGAATCAACGGCTAGCCTTCTTTTTAACATTTATTATTTTCAGGGATATGTACCAAAGCATTGAGTATAGAGGTTCTGATGTTATTTGTTTGCTACAGGCAATTCATTACACTTTCTAAGATACAATAACACCAAATAATTTGAGTAGAGAGACCTTTAAGAATGTTTTTGATTTATGATCTACCTTTAACTTTAATGATTTCAGAAGATGTGAGAATAAAATAAAGTCATATATAAGCAGGATTTTAAACACCAAACAAACAAACAACAACAACAAAAACAAACAAGAAAAAGGAAGAGAATTATAAGGGTTGCCTTAACCTTAGAATAGATGAAGATATACATCTGAGCCAGCACCAAAAAAAAAAAAAAAAAAACTTATGGAACTAGGAACCAATAATTACAAATTGACTTAGGAAATATAGATGACAAAATCTGTATTTAGTTCATTTTTGCATGCGCCCACAACAGCATCCAAAACAGTTCTGGGAGCAGGGGAGTCACTTTGATAAATGTTGCTGAATGCACTAATAGATTGATTAATGGCTGCTGCAGATTATCGCTAGTGATGTAGACAGAAACTTCATAGAAAATGGTTTATTTGTCTTGCTGGAAGAAAGGCAAAAATTGGAGGAAAAGGTTTAGTAATATTTTTCCCCAGTACTTATTATAAAAGTCATTTAGTTGGCTTAGTTCTACAATTTCTTATGTGTAATTTGATTTACTCATGAAATTGTGAATATATGAAATGTTAAAGTTGATTTAGACAGCAACTATAAACTTGTGGATTTTCTTTTAAATGTCTTCAAATTTTTAAATGCCAGTGGAGATGCCAGCTACTGTGCTTCTGGGAGTAGAATATAGTATATCTTAGATTTGTGCCAATTTCTTGTAAGCAGAGAAAAAATTGCATGATAACCAAAGAAAGTCATGTTGTTTGTACTTTGTGTCATTCGTGGAAGCAATCAGGTGTAGAAAACTTTCTTTTTCAGAAAAAAAATTACTACAATAAAGGTGCATGTGTGTATGCACATATATCTAGAGGGAGAGAGAGAGAGAAGGAAACTTACTAAATAAAATTTTTGCCACATGGGATTTAGTCTAATCAGTCTTGGTTTTGGAGTTGCTATCATCAGTAGTTCCATTTTCTGATTCTTTCTTTCTGCCTTCATGTGCCTTTGAAAACTGAAACTATGCCCAAATTAAAACAAGTTTTTCTGTCTTTTCACATGTTCACTTATTTCTTGAATGTGTTTTTAAACACAGACAAACTTCTTTTACATCATGTAGAATCTGAAGGTCGAGAAATTTGCAGTCATTTTGCTGGAGAGAGATGCTTGGCAGAGTCCCAGGCCACATTCCTAGGCCAAACTCTCGAAGGTATTCTCTCTTATGCAACATTGGGAAAATACATCCAGCACCGACATGTTGGCTGATAATGTGTCTGAAGGCACAGACGATATGCTTATCATATGAAACATAAAGCCAGCAGATATTGCAGACATTCTGTTGAATGATAGAATTTGGATCATTTACATTTACTTAAATGTAAAATACTATGATTAAGTCCAAAAAAATCAATTTAGGAGAGAATAGAGAGTTGGGGCACAGTTTTAGGGGATGACTTATCAGCAGATTGTAAAAAGGAAACTTAAATGTTTTAAATTAACTGCAAGTTCAGTATAAGCCAGTGGTGTGACAAGAGGCTGTTATCATAGCTACTGAAATTTTGGGCTGCACCACTAGAAATATAATACTGAAATGGAGAAGCTAATAATTCTTCACTTTTTAAATAGACTGTATCTAGAATATTATCATCAGTTCAAGGAAATGAAATAAGTTGCTTTAGGTACATCATCAATAAATTAGTGTACATCCAAATCACTGTGACCAGGATGCTAGAGAATTTGAAAGCATTGCATGTGAGCAGTGGTTGAGGGGACTTGGAATGGATGACTTAGGAACAAGAAAACTTTGGCTGGAATGGCAAGTGGTTTTTGAATGTTGGGTTGAGAAGAATTCTGAAACTGTGAAGGATTAGTAAGAAACAACATTTAGATTGCTAATGCCTACTGTGGCTGGGAGATTAGAGCATCAGCATGTGTGATGTATTTTTGACATCCTTATTTTGAGGAAGAGCTTCAAAGATTTGACGAATTGTCATAGGTATAATTTGTGTTGCTTCAGAGAGCAGTTCTAGAACCAATGACGTAAATTTAGATACTCTACATGGTAGTTAGAAGAACTTTCCATTAATTTAGTTAAGCAAATATTGAATGCCCACTGCCTACAGAGCACTTTATTAGAGGAATATATAAAAAAGAAAAAAGAGATATGGTGTGGTGGCTCATGCCTGTAATCCCAGCACTCTGGGAGGCTGAGGTGGGAGGATCACTTGAGCCCAGGATATCATTGCCAGTCTGGGCAACATAGCAAGACCCCATCTCTATAAAAGACAAAAAAAGTATCCAAGCTTGGTGACAGGCATTTGTGGTCCCAGCTACTTGGGTGGCTGAGGCAGTAGGATCGTTTGAGCCCAGGTGGTCGGGGCTGCAGTGAGCTATGATTGTGCCACTGCTCTTCCGCCCAGGTGACAGAGTGAGACCCCGTTGGAGGGAAGGAAGGAAGAAAGGTAGGAAGGCTGAAACTGTTTTAGAAATGACACTAAAATGCGAGGTTGGAGTTAGGTATTTTCTGAAGTACCTTTGTACTTGTTTTTTCTAATGCATTGGCCATAAGTCTACTCCTTATTTATAGTTCATAAACAATCCTAATGAGAACAGTTATATATTTCTGCCTTTGAATCATCTACTTGATGTGTTTAGCATCATGAATCGAGTATCAGAAATCCCTCCCATTTCTTTGCAAAGCGCTGTATTTTCCTTTTCCTTATTTATATACAGATTCTCAAAATTGGTTATTTTTCCTTTGGGTTAGACAGAACAGAATTTCTGGAAAAAAAAGAGTTCTTACCAAATTCAGGTGCCCAAACTGCTTAAGAAATTAACTTTTGAGATTATATTTTTTTAGAGTTCAGTAGCTAAACTAAGAAAACTTCTCACCATTCACCTTCACCTTTTGGAAACCACAAAATCTTTGGATATTACAGTTTTCCAATGAGTTTCTTGTTTTAAATATAAACTAAGAGAAATTGACTCCCCCCCCTTAACTCCCTCAGGCCTCAGCATAGATAGAGTTACTTTTTTCTTTAATAATTTTTTTATAACTTATTTTGCTCTTCTGTAGAACAGTTGGAGATTAAGCAACATGGATATGTCATAAAATGCAAGTTAGACCATAAGATGAGCAGCCCACTCCAAGTATGAATGAGTACTTATTCTTTGTGATCTTTCATACTGCTTTTAGGCATTAATAGTGTCAGTCAGCAAAGCAAACAGTTTAATATTTACATCTCCTTTAGGATATCATATATTTTATAGTTTGTATGTGTTCTTACATGTATGTTTTCTTCTGTTTCAAAGTCTTTTTTCTTAAAGTAACAATGTTATATGTAGCAAATGCTTCTTTAATTAATTCATTTTTTAATTCACCATGCATTAATTGAGTGCCCAGTGAGTGCCAGGCACTGGGCTACTTGGATTTCTTTTCCCTGTATTGATCCATATATCTTGAGGTGCTCCTTGATACGGCTCTCCATTGACTCTCTCATATAAGGCTTTCATTACCTATTCACATACTCTCTCCCAAAGAAGACTGGTCCAAAAGTAAAATCTTGAGCAAATTCTCTGAGTTATTTCAGAACTTCTTGCTCCCAAACTGTATTTTTAATTATTGACTGGTAGCATTTTGGAATAACTTACCTCTCTTTTTTAAAGATTGAACTTCTTTATCCTCTCTGATTTTCAGGTGACAGTTTGTGTTCAAATTGAGACAATAAAAATGCTTGTTAGACATTGTCTTAAAGCATTTTGCTATCTGATAATCTTTCATGAAGAACTGTTTTTAACAATGACTCTACAGCAGAAGCCACAGTAGAGAGAGAACTTCTGAATCAAAGATAGTGTTTGAGTCTATGATTTTATGATGATTTTTTTTTTTTTTTACATACAAAGATATGCATAGGTCTTTTAGTATTCAGGAATCTGTTCTTCACTTGGCAGTATTTATAAATTGTGTGTTTCCCCCTAAAAACACTTAAATTGTGAGAACGCTTCCATTTACTAGAAGTTGATTAATGATTATGCCAAATAAGGAAAAGAAGACAGAAAAATCAGTTTAGTGAATACTATTTTGCCTTTAAATTTAGTAATTTAGTAATGGTATCTCTTTGGGGTTTACTAGAAACCACTTCTTAATCCAATAGGTCTCCTTTCATTGTGAAGTCAGGAGGTGATTTTGCTCAAATGTATAGTATAGGAATCTGTATGTGGTGTTCAAGGATCATGTAAATATGCTGATATAATCAGAGCACAATTTGGCATTATTAACTCAGAAATATTTAAAATCTTGCTATACAACATGGAAGCAAACTTGTGCATAGTTTTTGTGTGTGTGTGTGAATCTCAAAAAAAAAAAAAAAAAAATCACAGGATCAGGAAGTCAGAATAGGTCCCACTTTCCTTCTAATACCAAACGTACAGCCATGTTCCTAGCCTTCTCTTTTACTCCCGAGCAGGACAGACCATCCTGCTGCCCATTTCTGTGCATATTCACTTGCACTGAGAGTTGTATTCACCTGCTTCTTGAGAGTATTCACAAATAGTAACCTGATAAAGTAGATACTTCTTTTAAAATGTGAATTTTTTTGCATTGTATAATATTTAGAAATAATCATGCATAAATGGTTGAGTATTAATACAGGATGGCCTTAAGTATTTTATTAGTCATTAAAATGTGGTATCATTAATACAATTTATTTTAAGTGCTTTTCCTAAAATACCAGATTATTTTTCTGATTTTCACATATCTGACAATGACTTTCTTAAATATGGTAGCCAGGAACAGAAAACCTAACACTGCATGTTCTCACTCATAATTGGGAGCTGAACAGAGAGAACACATTGACTCAGGGTGGGGAACCACACACACTTCCTCTGCCTGGGACAGGGGGCAGGGGAAGGGAGAGAGTGCATCAGGACAAACAGACAAATAGCTAATGCATGTGAGCCTTAATACCTAGGTGATGGGTTGATAGGTGCAGCAAACCACCATGGCACATATTTACATATGTAACAAACCTGCACATTCTGCACACGTATCCCAGAACTTAAAATAAAAAATAATAAAATAAAATAAACTTAGTAGCATCTATTATTCCAGAGCCTGTAATTGGTCTTCAGGCAGTCTCACATAAAAACCTAGGAGAACCCTCATTGTCACTGTTCCATGAGGTGTTAGGAAAACTTGATCTAGTGCAGTGCCCCAGCAGGCATTGGTACTGAGACCAAAATTCAGTTGGTTTGTTGTTACTACAATTCCTACGTGATTTCACTTGTCACGTAGACAGATTGTATACCTCAATAATAATCTTGTCCAAATGTGTGGTATTCCATATGTTCAAAAAATGCATTCACATATCTCATTCCATTGGATCCTACAAATAACCCTATAAAAAAGATTGGGCAGACATTATTTCTATATAACAGAGGAGGAAACTAGAGCTTAGAGAAGCTAAATAGCAATCCAAAATGTACAGCTATAGAACCAGAGCAAGGATGGTAGCCCAATGACTTCACCTAACTTAGTCCCCTTACCACCACTCCAGCTGTCTATAACCACAACCTACAGTATTCAAGTAAGAAACCGTATCTTGCCCTTGATGCATTAATGCGAGACCTGGAGCAGGGACAGGCTGATATTGTCACCCTGGCCTAGTATCCACTTTTCTCTCCAGCAGAGATTAGTACCCTTCTGCGTACCAAGGAATAAAGTGGTAATGGGAAGATTAAAAATGTTTATTCCAAGAAGTTTTTAATTTTTTAAAAAAACAAAAAACTCTTAGAGGGAAAAATGAATATATGACCTTTGATGTATTGTTCCTTAGTAACTCAGTTATACTTTTACTTAAACCTGAGAATCTTGCTAAGTGAATGATTAGAAATACTAGGTGACTGGCAAGATGGCCAATAGAAACAGCTCCAGTCTGCAGCTCCCAGAGAGATCAATGCATGAGGTGGGTGATTTCTGCATTTCCAACTGAGGTACCTGGCTCACCTCATCGGGACTGGTTAGACAGTGGGTGCAGCCCACAGAGGGCGAGCCAAAGCAGAGTGGGGTGTCGCCTCACCCAGGAAGTGCAAGGGGTCGACTCCCTCCCCTAGTCAAGGGAAACCCTGAGGGACTGTGCCATGAGGGACTGTGCTATCCGGCCCAGATACTATGCATTTCCCACAGTCTTCACAACCCACAGACCAGGAGATTCCTTCAGGTGCCTACACCACCAGGGCCCTGGGTTTCAAGTAAAAAACCGGGTGGCTGTTTGGGCAGACACCGAGTTAGCTGCAGGAGTTTTTTCTCATACCCCAGTGGCACCTGAAATTCCAGTGAGACAGAACCATTCATTCCCCTGGAAAGGGGCTGAAGCCAGGGAGCCAAGTGATCTAGCTCAGCAGATCCCACCCCCATGGAGCACAGCAAGGTAAAATCCGCTGGTTCGAAATTCTCACTGCCAGCACAGCTGTCTGAAGTCAACCTGGGATGCTCCAGCTTGGTCAGGGGAGGGGTATCCGCCATTACTGAGGCTTGAGTAGGCGGTTTTCCTCTCACAATGTAAACAAAGCCGCTGGGAAGTTTGAACTGGGTGGAGCCCACCACAGCTCAGCAGAGCCCCTGTAGCCAGATTACCTCTCTAGATTCTCCCTCTCTGGGCAGGGCATCTGGGAAACAAAGTCAGCAGCCCCAGTCGGGCTTATAGATAAAACTCCCAGCTCCCTGGGACAGAGCTGTGGGTGCAGCTTCAGCAGACTTAAACGTTCTTACCTGTTTGCTCTGAAGAGAGCAGTGGATCTCCCAGCACAGCACTTGAGCTCTGCTAAGGGACAAACTACCTCCGCAAGCAGGTCCCTGACCCCTGAGGTTCCTGACTGGAGACACCTCCCAGCAGGGGTCGACAGACACTTCATACAGGAGAGCTCCGGCTGGCATCTGGTGGGTGCCCCTCTGGGACAGAGCTTCCAGAGGAAGGAACAGGCAGCAGTATTTGCTGTTCTGCAGCCTCTTCTGGTGATACCCAGGCAAACAGGGTCTGGAGTGGACCTCCAGCAAATTCCAGCAGACCGGCAGCAGAGGGGCCTGTTAAAAGGAAAACTAACAAACAGGAATAGCATCAACATCAACAAAAAGATGTCCACACAAAAACCCCATACAAAGGTCACCAACATCAAAGATCAAAAGTAGATAAATCCACGAGGATGAGGAAAATCCAGCACAAAAAGGCTGAAAATTCCAAAAACCAGAATGCCTCTTCTCCTCCAAGGGAGCAGAACTCCTTGCCAGCAAGGGAACAAAACTGGATGGAGAATGAGTTTGATGAATTGACAGAAGTAGGCTTCAGAAGGTGGGTAATAACAAACTCCTCTGGGCTAAAGGAGCATGCTCTAACCCAATGCAAGGAAGCTAAGAACCTTGAAAAAAGGTTGGAGGAATTGTTAACTAGAATAACTAGTTCAGAGAAGAACATAAATGATAGAGCTGAAAAACATAGTACGAGAACTTGGTGAAGCATACACAAGCTTCAATAACCGAATCAATCAAGCAGAGGAAAGGATATCAGAGATTGAAGATCAACTTAATGAAATAAAGCATGAAGAAAAGATTAAAGAGAATGAAAAGGAATGAACAAGGCTCCAAGAAAAGTGGGACTATGTGAAAAGACCAAAGCTACATTTGATTGGTGTACCTGAAAGTGATGGGGAGAATGGAACCAAGCTGGAAAACACTCCTCAGGATATTATCCAGGACAACTTTCCCAACCTAGCAAGACAAGCCAACATTCAAACACCACAAAGGTACCCCTCGAGAACAGCAACCCCAAGACCCGTAATTGTCAGATTCACCAAGGTTGAAATGCAGGAAAAAATGTTAAGGGCAGTGAGAGAGAAAGGTCGGGTTACCCACAAAGGGAAGCCCATCAGACTAAGAGTGGATCTCTCAGCAGAAACCCTACAAGCCTACAAGCCAGAAGAGAGTGGGGGCCAATATTCAACATTCTTAAAGAAAAGAATTAACCCAGAATTTCATATCCAGCCAAACTAAGCTTCAGAAGTGAAGAAGAAATAAAATCCTTTACAGACTAGAAAATGCTGAGAGATTTTGTCACCACCAGGCCTGCGTTACAAGAGCTCCTGAAGGAAGCACTAAATATGGAAAGGAAAACCAGTACCAGCCACTGCAGAAACATACCAAATGGTAAAGACCATTGACACTATGAAGAAACTGCATCAACTAAGAGGCAAAATAACCAGCTAGCATCATAATGACAGGATCAAATTCACACATAACAATATTAACCTTAAATATAAATGGGCTAAATGCCCCAATTAAAAGACACAGACTGGCAAATTGGATAAAGAGTCAAGAACCATCAGTGTGCTGTATTCAGGAGACCCATGTCACATGCAAAGACACACATAGGCTGAAAACAAAGGGATGGAGGAATATTTACCAAGCAAATGGAAAGAAAAAAAAAAGCAGGGGTTGCAATCCTAGTCTCTGATAAAACAGACTTTAAACCCACAAAGATCAAAAAACACAAAGAAGGGCATTACATAATGGTAGAGGGATCAATGCAACAAGAAGAGTTAACTATCCTAAATATATATGCACCCAATATAGGAGCACCCAGATTCATAAAGCAAGTTCTCAGAGACTCACAAAGAGACCTAGACTCTCACACAATAATAGTGGGAGACTTTAACACCCCAATGTCAATATTAGATCAACAAGACAGAAAATTAACGAGGATATTCAGGACTTAAACCAGCTCTGGACCAAGTGGACCTAATAGACATCTATAGAACTCTCCACCCCATATCAACAGAATATACATTCTTCTCAGCACCACTTCACACTTATTCTAAAATTGACTACATAATTGGAAGTAAAACACTCCTCATCAAATGCAAAAGAATGGAAATAACAACAATCTCTCAGACCAAAGTGCAATCAAATTAGAACACAGGATTAAGAAACTAACTCAAAACCATACAATTACAGTGGAAACTGAACAACCTGCCCCTGAATGACTACTGGGTAAATAACAAAATTAAGGCAGAAATAAATATGTTCTTTGAAACCAATGAGAATAAAGATACAACATACCAGAATCTCTGGGACGCAGCTAAAGCAGTGTTTAGAGGGAAATTTATAGCACTAAATGCCCACAAGAGAAAGCAGGAAAGAGCTAAAATCGACACCCTAACATCACAATTAAAAGAACTAGAGAAGCAAGAGCAAATACTTCAAAAGCTAGCAGAAGAGAAGAAATAACTAAGATCGGAGCAGAACTGAAGGAGATGAGACACAAAAAACCCTTCAAAAAAAAAATCAGTGAATCCAGGAGCTGGTTTTTTGAAAAGATTAACAAAATAGACCCCTAGCCAGACTAATAAGAAAAGAAAGAAGAATCAAATAGATGCAATAAAAAATGATAAAGAGGATATCACCACTGATCCCACAAAAATATAATCTATCATCAGAGAACACTATAAACACCTCTTTGCAAATAAACTAGAAAGTCTAGAAGAAATGGAGAAATTCCTTGACACATACACCCTCCCAAAACTAAACCAGGAAGAAGTCAAATTCCTGAATAGACCAATTACAAGTTCTGAAATTGAGGCAGTAATTAACAGCCTACCAACCAAAAAAAGCCCAGGACCAGATGGATTCACAGCCAAATTCTACCAGAGGTACAAAGAGGAGCTGGTACCACTCCTTCTGAAACTATTCCTATCAATAGAAAAAGAGGGAATCCTCCCTAACTAATTTTATGAGGCCAGCATCATCCTGATACCAAAACCTGTCAGAGACACAACAAGAAAAGAAAATTTCAGGCCAATATCCCTGATGAACATTGATGCAAAAATCCTCAGTAACATACTGGTAAACCAAATCCAGCAGCACATCAAAAAGCTTATCCACCATGATAAGTCAGCTTCATCTCTGGGATGCAAGGCTGGTTCAACATATGCAAATCAATAAACATAATATATTTCAGAAAGAGAAGCAATGACAAAAACCACATGATTATTTCAATAGATGCAGAAAAGGCCTTTGATAAAATTCAACACCCTTCATGTGAAAAACTCTCAATAAGCTAGGTATTGATGGAACATATCTCAAAATAATAAGAGCTATTTATGACAAACCCACAGCCAATATCATACTGAATGGGCAAAAACTGGAAGCATTCCTTTGAAAACAGGCACAAGACAAGGATGCCCTCTCTTACCACTCCTATTCATAGTATTGGACATTCTGGCCAGGGCAATCAGGCAAGAGAAAGAAACAAAGTGTATTCAAATAGGGAGAGAGGAAGTCAAATTGTATCTGTTTTCAGATGACATGATTGTATATTTAGAAAACCCCATCATCTCAGACCAAAATCTCCTTAAGCTAATAAGCAACTTTAGCAAAGTCTCAGGATACAAAATCAATGTGCAAAAATCCCAAGCATTCTGATACACCAATAATGACAAACAGAGAGCCAAGTCATGAGTGAACTCCCATTCACAATTGCTACAAAGAGAATAAAATGCCTAGGAATACAACTTACAAGGGATGTGAAGGACCTCTTCAAGGAGAACTACAAACTACTGCTCAAGGAAATAAGAGAGGACACAAACAAATGGAAGAACATTCCATTCTCATGGATAGGAAGAATCAGTATTGTGAAAATGGCCATACTGCCCAAAGTAATTTACAGATCCAATGCTATCCCCATCAAGCTACCAATGACTTTCTTCATAGATTTAGAAAAACTACTTTAAATTTCATATGGAACCATAAAAGAGCCCATATGGCCAAGACAATCCTAAGCAAAAAGAACAAAGCTGGAGGCATCACTATACCTGACTTCAAGCTATACTACAAGCCTAAAATAACCAAAACAGCACAGTACTGGTACAAAAACAGATAGATGGACTAATGGCACAGAACAGAGGCCTCAGAAATAACGCCACACATCTACAACCATCTGATCTTTCAGAAACATGACAAAAACAAGCAATGCGGAAAGGATTACGTATTTAATAAATGATGTTGGGAAAACTGGCTAGCCATATGCAGAAAACTGAAACTGATCCCCTTACTTACACTTTATACAAAAATTAATTCAAGATGGATTAAAGACTTAAACGTAAAACCTAAAACCATAAAAACCCTAGAACAAAACCTAGGCAATACCATTCAGGACATAGGCATGGCAAATACTTCATGACTAAAACACCAAAAGCAATGGCAACCAAAGCCAAAATTGACAAATGGGATCTAATTAAACTGAAGCGCTTCTGCACAGAAAAAGAAACTAACATCAGAGTGAACAGGCAACCTACAGAATGGGTGAAATTTTTGCAATCTACCTAACTGACAAAGGGCTAATATCCAGAATCTACAAGGAACTTAAACAAATTTACAAGAAAAAAAAAAAAAACAACCCCATCAAAAAGTAGACAAAGGATATGAACAGATGTTTCTCAAAAGAAGACATTTATGCTGCCAATAAACATACGAAAAAAACTCATCATCACTGGCCATTAGAGAAATGCTAATCAAAACCACAATGAGATATGATCTAATGCCAGTTAGAATGGCGATCATTAAAAAGTCAGGAAACAACAGATGCTGGAGAGGATGTAGAGAAATAGGGACACTTTTACACTGTTGGTGAAAGTGTAAATTAGTTCAACCATTGTGGAAGACACTGTGGTGATTCCTCAAGGATCTAGAACCAGAAATATCATTTGACCCAGCAATCCCATTACTGGGTATATACCCAAAGGATTATAAATCATGCTACTATAAAGACACATGCACATGTATGTTTATTGTGGCACTATTCACAATAGCAAGGACTTGGAACCAACCCAAATGCCCATCAATGATAGACTGGATAAAGAAAATGTGGCACATATACACCATGGAATACTATGCAGCCATAAAAAAGGATGAGTTCATGTCCTTTGCAGGGACATGGATGAAGCTGGAAACCATCATTCTTGGCAAACTAACTCAGGAACAGAAAACCAAACACCACATGTTCTCACTCTTAAGTGGGAGTTGAACAATGAGAAGACATGGACACAGGGAGGGGAACATCACACACTGACTGGGGCCTGTCAGGGGGTAGGAGGGTAGGGGAGGGAGGGATTAGTAGAAATACCTAATGTAGATGACGAGTTGATGAGTGCAGCAAACCACCACGGCACATGTATACCTATGTAACAAACCTGCACATTCTGCACATGTACCCCAGAACTTGTATTATAATAATAATAATAATAATAATAATAATAGAAATACGAATAAAATAGAACACAGCATACAGCAGTGATTCTCAAACACACTAAGCATCAGAATTATCCTTGAATCTTTAAAATATATATACATATGAGATCTTAGTCTCCAAGATTTGTAAGTTTGGTATTGGGTCCCTGGGCCTATGTCAGGTTTAGAAACTTCTACAGGTGGTTTGGATGTATAGGAAAATTTAACAGTTGCTGAACTAAAATCAAATAAACTGAATATCCTGTGATTTAGACAAACTTATTATTTATTTCACTATCCAAGTACTTGCATTAGAGCATGGCTAGAAGGGATTTGCAGTCTTGTAAATAATCAGAAATTTAGACACTTTGAGATGGGAGAACTGCTGAAGACGACTTGAAAGAAATTTTCTAATTAGAAACTTCCAGGTGGGAGCAAAGGTCTGGAACAATATTCCTGAGCCAGAGGAGGATTGAGTTTGACTCCAGGCCTAACACTTAACTAGGTCTGTGACCTTGGGCGAGTAATTTAAATTCTCTGTATCTCAGCCTCTCAACAGGGTATTGGTAGGGATTAAATGTGTTAGTGCCTGTGAAGTGCTTAGAGCAGTGCTTGGCATAGTAAATGCTTAATGAATTTCAGCCACTGTTTTTATTAGTAGTACTTTCCAGCTCCCCCAAAAAGATACTTTTTTTTAGACTTGTACTAAAACAATAAAAAGTTTAATCAGCAGGCTTCATACCTAAATATGCTTCACTTTATAGCAAAGTTTACAAGACTAAAACTGTTCTGTTGTAATTCTCTGAGTCTCATTTGTTTATTCATGACTTTTTCTACTCTTTATTCATCTTAATTCTGCTCATTCTTCAAGACCCAGCTGGAATTCTGTTTCTAGAAAGACTCTTGCCCATAATAATAAACCTGCCCCATCTGAGTTCCTAGGTGGTCTGTAATTCACAATTTGGTAATTAATTGTATACGTAATTATATAACAAATCATTATTGTGTGTCTTTGCTGTATCAGATTCTAGGCTGGAAGTTGTGGATATGATGTTTTTGTCTAGGAAAATGTTCTAGACTGTCCTACTCAGGACAGTCTGTTGACTTCAAAGACATATTTCCTAAATAGAAACTTCATGAGGCAGCCCCAGCTGTGTTCCTTGACCTGATGATTAAGTTTGATTTCAGGCTCACCACTTACTAGCTCTGTGATGTTTGGCAAGTTACTTGAATTCTCTGTGCGTAGGTACAACAATATTGAGGGAAATCCCTTTCCCCCATCCTTGTGTTTCCACAAGGGAATTTGCTTCCTAATAAGTAACACTTTCAGGGGAATAGTCTAGGCCCTTCTCTTATCCCCATTACTTGTTCTTTCCGTGAAAAGAGGAGAGGTTAATCTGATTGATGAAATCCTTAATCTTTCGTTTTCTGGACTGTAGAGGCTGTGAACCAAAGCAATGGACCTCTTGCACTGAAATTGAGGCTGACCCTGTATTTTGATTCTTATTTGGCAGCTTGTTTCTATTCTGTTCCCAATTCAAAATCCCAAGGGGAGAAGGAAGATAGTTGATTACCGCAAGTATGTAATGGTGGTAGGAAGTTGAATAAATGGTAACTTTTTAAAAGTTGCATGAGATATAGTCCTTATCCCAGAGAAGCTAAGTTTGCCTTTTTTCCTCTCATGTATTTTAGTATTATCTCTACAATTAGATTGTAAACCCTTTGAAAGCAAGAATATTTCTACATTTTCTTACTGATAGCACACAGTAGACTGCTGGGCACATAGATAGTAGGTGGCTCTGTAGGTACTTGCTAAATGATTCAACATGTTTTTCCCTCACGGAAAAGAAAGATTTCAGTATTGTTCTTATCAGCTAGGAAGGCACTCTGAATAGGAAATCAGTTCTAGGTAGGTATCCATAAATGGGTTATGATTTCCAACTTACTTGCCCCAGAGGCTCGCTAATGTTGAACACTTCATGGGAACTTTGTCTTGCTTCATGAGCTATACATGCTAAGGGGTTAGCAGATCATATAATCTTTTGATCTACAAAATATGATTTTTATTGAACAAAAACTTGGGCCAAAGGCTTTTTTCCTCTGCCACCTTCCTCCCTCTTTTCATTCTCTTTTTTTGGGAATGAGCTTTGTGCATGTTAGTTACAGCATGTACCACACTGCACTGTATTGTTGGTTTTGGGATCTAACCCACCTTTAACACTGCAGTCCCCAAGGGCAGAAATTCAGTTTTATTTATTTTGATGTCCTCAGTGCCTGTCCTCAGAGAATGTCTATTATATGAACAAATAGTGCAAAAGTAAATTTTAGGAGAAGACTACATCACACTCATCTAAACTACAAGTTTGACAAGTTGACATCCAAAAGAAAGGCTCTCCTAAATAACCTCGTCACAGAAATTTGGGTGACCTTTGTAGCTCTGGAGGAAGCAGAGGCAAAAATGAAACCTAAAAATTATTTGTGGGTTTTTAAATTTTTTTTCTCATGGAGTAAAGAAGGTCTACAGCTGAGTTCTTTTCATATGAGGGAATGACAGAAACAGCTGGTTCTGACTTTCAGCTTCAACTGAGCGACCAGAGCTCTGCTGGTGAAACAGGAACTTGTATTTCTGCCCCTGACATGCACCTTGAAGGTGTCAGCTCATTGTCCCTGTGTTCACATAAATAGTTTTTAAAGAATTGTTTTTGATCTTGTGAGCTTCTAACTAAATGATCAACCATGCAAAGTTGGCCATTTGGGGTAATACTGAAGCACTTCTCTTAAGGGCTATTGACAGGTGGGAATGTGTCCACCTCCTTGGGTCTCTGGTTTTCTTGTCATACTTGAAAATCAGTGACAATTTAAACGTGGGGTAATCATTAGCAAATCCACTGAGATATCAAGTTAATTATTCCCACTTTGCATGAAGCAACCTTGAAAATGATTTTCCTAAAGCAAAGTATATCCAAACTTCCTTCCTAATAGTACATCCTTTTTAATAACCTTTGCTGAATGTATAAATGAATAATTCACAAAAATATAACATATCTTTAATTCTTACTTAGAGGCAGTTTAAGGCTCTTGTGTAAGAGAAGGCCCCGGCTTGAGATAACATAGGATAGTAAGCCTCCTAGAGAAATTTCTATACGGAAACATGGTCTGCTATGAAGCTAGAAGTGAGAGGACATTATATTTGGCCCAAAGTGGCTTCAGAGTTTCTCAGCATGGGGCCCGAAGTCAAGATCCCTTGTTTCATTAAGAGGAGGTCCAGGAGTGCATGATACCATCAGACTACTGAGACCCAGCTGGAACTAGGCACCTTTCACAGGGGCCTTGCCTAATCAAAATAGTTCTTATTTTTTCTGAGTTCCAAGTAACTAGTTTCTTAACCCACTGTCTGTATGGCATTGCCAAGTGGGAGTACCTTCAATGAACTTCCTCATGAGGTTATTTCTAGCCTACTGAAATGTTTCATTTTAGGAGGGTGAGGAAAGGAACTCTTGAATTTTTGTGCTTACTTTAATGTTGTGGTACAGCTTTGACCATCTGTTTAATGGGAGATCTGTTTTCCAGATGACTATACATGTGGAAAGGAGAAGTTTTTTGAGTGTGTGTGTGTGTGTGTGTGTGTGTTTACCTCCTTTAAAGAGTGGTTTTTCATTTATTCTCTACATTTGGGGTAAAAGGTCCTCTAGGGAGCCTTTTCAAAAGTATTTGAAGTTTGCATCTGATTTCAGAGGTGAGTTGGAGGCCTATCTGTGTATGACAGACACATGTCTCCAACAACTATATGTTACAAGGACTAAGAGCCATCCTTTTGGGTCCATCTTTCAACACTGATCTCACATTTGTGTTCATATCAGTATCTTTACAGTAAGCTCCCAGTTACATCTCCCTAATTTCCCTTAGTAGGCTTTACAGAATTTGCAGTGTATTCAATGGCAGATGACCACATGTGGAGTCATTTAACCACATCTTCCACTGCAAGTCCCGCTCTTGATGTCTGTTTATGTTTAGATTCCATCTTTTGGAAGATTTCATTCCTCTGCAATATCTCAGTATCTCAGATGTTTTTGTGGCCGGGTTCTTTTCCCCTCCTGTGTTTGGCCATGGCCACCCCCTCAGGGTTGTGTTGTGTTTCACAGCTGCTGTTTGTGGGGTTGACCTTTACAGTGTACAAAGCTCTTTCCCATATGTTGACAATCCCTGGTGTGATGCTGTGAGTTAGGCAGGGTGGGTGAGTATATGTGTTCTCATCATATCATAGTGGTGAGGCAACAGAGTTTTTAAATTTGTTCACCCATGAATTTGTCTAATTAGTTGGTAAAAAATGGCCGTGTATCAGCTGTTTGACAGGGTCAGCTTAATAGAAAGCGGGAGTTAGGCAGGACCAGAACTCAGGACTTCAGCCCCCGGTCCCAGGGACTATTCTCTATACCCAATTGTCCCACCTTGAATCAATTTCTTCTAGAGAAATATCTCCCAAACTGAGATGGCACCCACAGGACTTCTTAATTGTAGTCACTACCAGGAAAAACTAGCAAACGAACTGGTGTAAATCTCTCTTTTTGGTGATTGGTGGAGATTTGGTGGTTCGGTGGAGATTGTCTTGTGTCAAAAGTCAAGCCACTAGATTAAATGTTTCGTTAAAAAATTGGTTATTTTTCCAAACACCGCATGTTCTCACTCATAGGTGGGAACTGAACAATGACATCACTTGGACTCGGGAAGGGGAACATCACACATCGGGGCCTATCATGGGTGGGGAGGGGGGAGGGATTGCATTGGGAGTTATACCTGATATAAATGACGAATTGATGGGTGCTGACAAGTTGATGGGTGCAGCACACCAACATGGCACAAGTATACATATGTAACAAACCTGCACGTTATGCACATGTACCCTAGAACTTAAAGTACAATAAAAATAATAATAATAATTGTAAACCTTAAAAAAAATTGGTTATTTTTAATTTAATTATTTGACAGTTAATTTACATTATTCAAAAATCAAAATAAAATTTCAAAGAAGTTTACACTGAAAAGTCTTGCCCCACTTATACGTTGCTCACCCCAGTATCCCCCAATATATACCGTCTATAAGATGATTATTTGTATTAGTTTCTTGTGAATCCTTGATAGTGTGTTTTATATAGATACAGGTAAAAATGAATATGTACCATTATTCCCGCCCCCGCCACACTTTTATATTTTTTGGGACAGAGTCTTGCTCTATTGCCCAGGCTGGAGTGCAGTGGCACGATCTCGGCTCACCGCAAGCTCTACCATTTTCCCCCATTTTTAAAACAAAAGGTAGTAGTCATATATACACTATTTTACACCTTGTTTTATCACTTACTAATATATTCCAGAGAGCTTTCCATCATTTTGTACATATGCAACTATATCTGTCAGTTTATTCCCAGAAGTGGAATTGCTGGGCCAGCAGGAAAAATCATGTATAATTTTGATAGATATTGCCTAATTGTCCTGCAAAAGGCTTGAATTGTTTGTACTCCCACCATTAGTGTATGAAAAGATGTGTTTCTCCATAGCCTCATCAAACAGAGTGTGTAAGATAAGATGAGAAATAGGAGGTGAGAAGTTATTTACCTCATCGGTAGTTTGCAGTGGGAACACCGCACAGTTCCAAGAGCTGGTGCAGGTATCAGATTAGTTCCAGTGGAAACAGTGCCTCACCATGGTCATGGGCTTGCATCAGCTCTAGTGACACACACAGAATGGACCCATGTTGCCACTTGCAGAATTTCCTGTAGCAGAAAATTGAATATGCATTCATTATTCACATAACTAGCCATGCTGGATCTAAAGAGCACAACAGTGTTTTTTAGAACCAAAAAGAAAATTGTTTCACCACAACACACTGTGTATGAGGCTTTCCATGCTCTTTTCTCAGCTATTAACATTATTTTCAGGACTGAGGTCAAGAGATGTATCCCAAATCACAGGGATGTCTTGCAAAGCTTGGAACTTTCATACTCAAGGGATGCTTTTTTGAGGAATGATTTTACACTTACCTAACATTTGTAATTAATTTAGTACTTTATAAGATAAATTTAAACTGCTCAAGTACAATATAACCATTGAACTATGATGCAGTATTGCTAGACTTCTTCCTTAAAGTTGTCAAGTGGTTTCCTGCATTAGGCAAATAGGGGATCATATTAAAACATCATGATTTACAGCCTAGATAACATCTCCGCATTTTGAGAAACCTATATTTCAGGTAATCCTCACATAACTCCTTATCATTCTCATTAGAAAGTTTGATTCTCAGTCTTATTTTTCTCTGAGGACAGAAAAAAAAAAAAATCCCCTTCAGTTCCACTGCATAGAAAAGTGTGGTAAATGGAGCCGGGCACAGTGGTTATTCAATTTAAATGGACAATCTTTTTTTATAGAATTTTGATAGGGCCACTTTACAGGGGAAAGTCACTCCTCTTCCCCTTTATAGAATAGTTGCACCTGGACAGTTGCATTGATGACTGTATCCGGCCTATACAAGAGGTCATTCCTGGGCATAAGAATGGACTGCCAAAATCTAACTGACGCATCATTTACAAATACACATTTTCTTTTGTTAATAATACCTGTGAAGGCTTTCATAACAGGCATTTCCAGTTTTGTTCTCAGGCTCCTTGCAGCTGCTCCTCTAAAAGTCTGCTGTCTACCAAGAGCTGACAATAGCTAGAAGCAAAGGTGTTCTGTCTTTTGTGCCATCATCATCTAACTTGCCACACACATTTGGGATGTCAGCCCAGGTATAGGTTTTGTATTAACTTGGTATGGCTTGTGGGACTGGTTGCCTTTGTTCATGCCGAGGGCCTCTGGGCATCAGTTTGGTGTGAGAGAACCCAATCCATGATCCTCCTTCCTTTGGCTGTTTTGACTCGATGGCTCTTGTTGGCACAGTCTGTGAGTGTCTGATGCTCTATCCACACCGGACCATCTGTTCTGCTGTCTCTGTCATCTGAACTAGTTGTCTGAACTATTCCTTGATAATAAATTTGAGATGATCTTGTTCTACCATTCTTTTCAAGTCACATCTCAGCCCCTCAGGCACATTCCCAAAGAACACGACAAATGGGTGGATCACAAGTCATGTAGCATAGGGTGTTAGACCACCAGGCTTTGAAGGGATTCTGTTGGGTGCTAAAAAGAAAGATTTTATGTCACCATGATTTTTTTAAAGGCATGTTGACACTTAGGTCTTAATTGAAAGCTTTCTTACTCAAGTAGAGTTGACAGAAGAGTATTTGGTAGTCATGGTTTGGTCTGAAAAGCATGTGGTTCAGTTTCAATGCCCAATGAGATCTTCTCAGGGGAAAATGTTCTGACATCTCAAACAAATGACCCTCATGCATAGTTTTGATGCGATGCCCTATTAAGTATGCACGTATGGTTGGTACCTTGTAGTAATAATTCAATACTGGGAACAGAGTAGCAACAAAGAAACATTAGGATTATATTTAACCTCTGTGGAATTAGTGTGTAAAGAAACTGCTTATCAGAAATGCTCATATGGGGCTTTGTTTAAATAAATAAGAAACTGGCATACAGGGTCTGAAGGATACTCTGCCAAGCAGACCTCCCTCACAAGTAAGACACCACATCCATGTCTGACCCCATATGGAAAGAGGCATAGCAAGCCAGCACTGGTTCATATTCCCTCTCTGCCACATGATGGGTATGTGATCTTAGGGAATCCACCGAAACTCTCTGGGCCTCAGTTTCCTCAGCTATAAATGGTGGATAATCAAATTATCTACCTCACCATTAATAAATGTTAGCTATTTTTTATCAAGTTTAATACAAAGAGAAACATTTTACTTATTTTTCCAGCTGCCCAGAGCATCTTCCAAAATCCTATCACCAGCAAATATTGTATTTATTATAGCAACTATGTAAAAATGGAGTCCCTGTCCCATGCTCAGATGAAATATGTTGGTATGTGAGTTCACATGTCTTCTACAGGAACCAGTGTTTAGTGAAAATGGGTGGAGACAAACAGATGTTTTCACAGTCCTGTTGTTCACAGTACCGCCAAATTGAATGTTTCCATATAGGTGCATTCTAATGGCTTAAATGGTGCGGATATTTTCTGGCCAGCCATGTGGATCTTTTGTCATCTAGGATGTTAATATTTTCCTTATATTTTATAGTGATTCTGGAGTACAGCCAGTTTCTTGAATAGGGTCCACATGGCTCATTATGCACAGGGCCTGGAAACTGCCTTACTCATGCTGTTGAGATGAACAGTGACACTTCAGAAGAGCTGGGAGCTGGGGTAGAGCAGTGGCTAGAAGAACATATTCAATTATATTTCCTCCTGCATTAAGCTACAAGTAATGAGCACTTTCCTGTGCTTTACAGTAAGTAATTAAAAGAAATTATAGAGTGGGATGCAAAAATAACCCAAAGGACAACTGGATGTGTGGAGCCACCAGTATTCTCCATGTGCGTACAAGGTTAATCCTTCTTACTACTCAGAATGCTGAGTTTCTACAGAAAGGGTTGCAGGTCCACACATGTTTTGGCGTCTCTACCCACACCCTTCTGTATGGCATGACTGTGCATCCCAGAAGAAGAGCTGTGCTGTGTACCTCCGTGTTTCAGTGGAATTTAACAAACTGATCCCTGAAAATGGTTTCATAAAAGGTGAGTAACAGAGAGCTAATAGCCTTCTCTTGCTAATTTTATCTTTCCCCCAAGATTTCTTGATAATAGTTTGAAAAGGAGTGTTATTTTTTGGTCTCTAGAGGCAACTTACCTTTCCAGTTTCTTCCACCACCTGTTTTCACCTCTCTTGTTTTTCTAAATTTAATGTTCTATGTATTTCAGAGGATAGGATCTAATCTAGTGCGGTCCCTTCAGCAGGTGAGAATTATTCGTCTCATTTTCATTTTAGCCTTTCTGAATTAATGACATTGAAGCCTAGCAGTTTGGTCCTAAGATGGGTTTAATTATGTAGAGATACTCTTTCTACAATGGAAATTGCCCAGATAACTAATTAACCACAAGAATACACTGACTATGGAAAATTTCAGGAGCACCGTCTGTGGAAAAACTGGGAAGGGCATGCCGTCACCACAGCTCTGGGGTCTATTAAAAGTGTGGTTATGCAGCACTGGTGTCTAGTGGGGTGTTGGCTCTCAACTGTCAGAATTCCCATAGCATTTCATGGCAGAAAGTCAAGATGTCCAGCAATACTCTGAAAGCAACCTGTTGATTAAAGTTGTCAGTTCTGAAGAAAGAGACTAAAATAAGACAAATGGGTCCTAAATTTTTTTCTCTTTCTCTCTTTTGTAAAAAAGTGTGATTGTTCTGGCATGTTCCCAATCCCCACATAATGCCAACGTCTTTTCTTAAAGGGGGATTCCTTCTATCCTTGGATCTGAGAGTTAGTGCATGTTCTCCCTTTAGGGACAATGAATGCAGTTGCATCACCCTTGCTTTTTTTTTTCTTTTCTTTTCTTTTTTTTTTTTTTTTTTTTGGTACAGAGCATGCTTATTCTTGGATGCAGGGACTTGAAAGACAAAGCCCCACCTGGCTTTCACAACATCTCCTATAAGTAGGTGTGCCTTGTGTGTAATTTGAAGGAGGCAGTCCCTTAGCTGTGTTTACACTGTACTTTTCAATGTGGGGCTGAAGGTAGAAACAACCATACTTAAGATGCCACCTGGGAAAATAAGGTCCTGCGTCATCTCAGCCCCACCCCTTTGCAAATAACAGCAGCACTATTAGGGTTCCTAGTATGAGTCATTTGCATTTGGACTGGTGAACTTGGTGACTTCTTGGTGTTTAGAAATAAATAACCTTTGCAGTCTTTTGTAAAAAGGCTAAACGGTGGACCAGTCTCCAGTTCTATTTGCAAAGCTGCCCCCATCAAATCCCTCATAATGTTCAACTTAAAAAATGTTACACTTTTCTCTGGAAATCTAACCTTTTTTCCTTTTTTAAAAGCCGTTTTAAGTACTTCAGTCTTGAATCAAATGATCCCAAATATTGGATACTAATCTAGAAATTGGGTTCCTCCTGGGAACTTTATTGAAGAAGAGAGATTTTGGTTGGAGAGGGGGTTTCGATGCTTGAAACTTATATTTACTATTTTAAGATTTCATTGTTGTTGTTGCTGCTGCTGTTTTATTTTGTGAGTTTTGTTTGTTTAAATTTCATGGTATTTAAAGAGAGAGCTGGATCTGTTGGTTTCAGAATGAATCTAGAAATAAGAAATCTGCCTTGAGTGAGTGAGTTGGTTCTCTCTGTTGCTATTTCACCATATAGGACCAAAGGAACTCACAAGGACCAGAGACATCTGACTAAAAGCAATAGTAGTGTGACTGGACATCTACTACCTGCCATAGTTGGTCATATCATTTCCAGTATGATTCTGATTGAGTGAATGATATTAGGCTATGTTCAGGGATCAGGGAGGCTAATTATGCTTATATTGCCTTGTAGCATTTTGGTAAGAATTAATGATTGTGTAGATGTCCACATTTAGGTCAGCAATACTCTAAAAGTTCTCATTGAACTAATCATGTTTCTAAGTAGCCTGTACTTTTTATCGTCACAACAATAGTGGAAAAGCTAGTTGACATAAAAGGAGCCCAGATTTTACTTAAGTAAAATTACAAAAGCAAAGATATTTTCCCACATAAACACCCCATAAAACAAGTTGAACTGAAGAGGAAAGATGACAGGTAACCGTATGACACCCTAAGAAAGTATCATAATACTTAAGTTAACTTTAACCTTTTATTTCCCTATCCTAAGCAGCCTCTTTTCTCTTTATCATTTAGTCTAGTGCTTCTCAACTTTGATAAGTAAAAAAGTTATTGCATTAAATAAATCTTATTGAAATGCAGGATCTGATTGAGTGGGTGGGGTAGGTGGAATGAGGGTGGGGAAGTTGAGATTCTGCATTTCTTAGAAGCTTCTACTTTATGTTAAAATGGCTAATCCATCTCAACATTGAGAAGTAAACTTTCACTTAATTTCAGCCTGTGTAAGTTTATCTCATATGTACATTTCCGAAAACTCTAATCTTAGGCCCCATGAGTTTCTCCTTTAGTTAAAATACTTTTAGGAATAAATTTGAATTGCATTAATACACAATTTATAAATGTAACACTCAAAAAATTATTTGAAGTTTGAGACTTTTAGGTTGCATGAAAACAATTTCATACTTGAAAATTTTCTATAAATTCAAAAGTCTGTATATTTAAATACAATTTAAATACCTGTGTTACAATGACATTTGTTTTTCTATCTCTGTCTGCACCATTTCCAGAGTCATCATCCCTGTACAGGAAAATTTTTCCCACAATTCCACCATAGTTAAATTCATTAAATGTGATGCTTACTTGATAATTTCTCCAGGTTCTTTTTTTTTTTTTTATTATACTTTAAGTTCTAGGATACATGTGTACAATTTGCAGATTTGTTACACATGTATACATGTGCCATGTTGGTGTGCTACACCCATTAACTTGTCATTTACATTAGATATATCTCCTAATGCTATCCCTCCCCCGACCTCCACCCTACAACAGGCCCCAGTGTCTGATGTTCCCCTCCCTGTGTCCAAGTGTTCTTATTGTTCAATTCCCACCTATAAGTGAGAACATGCAGTGTTTGGTTTTCTGTTCTTGTGATAGTTTGCTGAAAATGATGGTTTCCAGCTGTATCCATGTCCCTACAAAGGACATGAACTCATCCTTTTTTATGGCTGCGTAGTATTCCATGCTGTATATGTGCCATACTTGCTTATTCCAGTCTGTCATTGATGGACGTTGGGGTTGGTTCCAAGTCTTTGCTATTGTGAATAATGCCGCAATAAACATACGTGTGCATGTGTCTTTATAGCATGATTTATGATCCTTTGGGTATATACCCAGTAATGGGATGGCTGGGTCAAATGGTATTTCTACTTCTAGATCCTTGAGGAATTGCCACACTGTCTTTCAGAATGGTTGAACTAATTTACAGTCCCCCCAACAGTGTAAAAGTGTTCCTATTTCTCCACATCCTCTCCAGCAGCTGTTGTTTCCTGACTTTTTAATGATTGCCATTCTAACTGGCATGAGATGGTATCTCATTGTGGTTTTGATTTGCATTTCTCTGATGGTCAGTGATGATGAGCATTTTTTCATGTGTCTGTCAGCTGCATAAATGTCTTCTTTTGAGAAGTGTCTGTTCATATCCTTTGCCCACTTTTTGATGGGATCGTTTGATTTTATCTTGTAAATTTGTTTAAGTTCTTTGTAGATTCTGGATATTAGCCCTTTGTCAGATGGGTAGATTGTAAACATTTTCTCCCATTCTTTAGGTTGCCTGTTCACTCTGATGGTAGTTTCTTTTTCTGTGCATAAGCTCTTTAGTTTAATGAGATCCCATTTGTCAATTTTGGCTTTTATTGCCATTGCTTTGGTGTTTTAGTCATGAAGTCCTTGCCCATGCCTAAGTCCTGAATGATATTTCCTAGGTTTTCTTCTAGGGTTTTTATGGTTTTAGGACTAACATTTAAGTCTTTATTTCATCTTGAATTAATTTTTGTATAAGGTGTAAGGAAGGGATCCAGTTTCAGCTTTCTACATATGGCTAGCCAGTTTTCCCAGCACGATTTATTAAATAGGGAATCCTTTCCCCATTTCTTGTTTTTGTCAGGTTTGTCAAAGATCAGATGGCGGTAGATGTGTGGTATTATTTCTGAGGGCTCTGTTCTGTTCCATTGATCTATATCTCTGTTTTGGTACCAGTACCATGATGTTTTGGTTACTGTAGCCTTGTAGTATAGTTTGAAGTCAGGTAGCGTGATGCATCCTGCTTTGTTCTTTTGGCTTAGGATTGTCTTGGCAATGTGGGCTCTTTTTTGGTTCCATATGAACTTTAAAGTAGTTTTTTCAAATTCTGTGAAGAAAGTCATTGGTAGCTTGGTGGGGATAGGATTCAATCTATAAATTACCTTGGGCAATATGGCCATTTTCACGATATTGATTCTTTCTATCCATGAGGATGGAATGTTCTTCCATTTGTTTGTGTCCTCTTTTATTTCATTGAGCAGTGGTTTGTAGTTCTCCTTGAAGAGGTCCTTCACCTTCCTTGTAAGTTGGATTCCTAGGTATTTTATTCTCTTTGAAGCTATTGTGAATGGGAGTTCACTCATGATTTGGCTCTCTGTTTGTCTGTTACTGGTGTATGAGAATGCTTGTGATTTTCACACATTGATTTTGTAACCTGAGACTTTGCTGAAGTTGCTTATCAGCTTAAGGAGATTTTGGGCTGAGACAATGGGGTTTTCTAACTATACACTCATGTCATCTGCAAACAGGGACAATTTGACTTCCTCTTTTCCTAATTGAATACCCTTTATTTCTTTCTCTTGCCTGATTGTCCTAGCCAGAACTTCCAACACTATGTCGAATAGGAGTGGTGAGAGAGGGCATCCCTGTCTTGTGCCAGTTTTCAAAGGGAATGCTTCCAGTTATTGCCCATTCAGTATGATATTGACTGTGGGTTTGTCATAAATAGCTCTTATTATTTTGAGAGATGTTCCATCAATACCGAATTTATTGAGCGTTTTTAGCATGAAGGGCTGTTGAATTTTGTCGAAGGCCTTTTCTGGATCTATTGAGATGATCATGTGGTTTTTGTCTTAGATCCTGTTTATATGATGGATTACATTTATTGATTTGCGTAGGTTGAACCAGCCTTGCATCCCGGGGATGACGCCAACTTGATTGTGGTGGACAAGCTTTTTGATGTGCTGCTGGATTCAGTTTACCAGTATTTTATTGTGCATCAATGTTCATCAAGGATACTGGCCTGAAATTCTCTTTTTTTGTTGTGTCTCTGCCAGGCTTTCGTATCAGGATGATGCTGGCCTCATAAAATGAGTTAGGGAGGATTTCTTCTTTTTCTATTGATATGAATAGTTTCAGAAGGAATGGTACCAGCTCCTCTTTGTACTTCTGGTAGAATTAGGCTGTGAATCCATCTGGTCCTGGACTTTTTTTGGTTGGTAGGCTGTTAATTATTGCCTCAATTTCAGAGCCTGTTATTGGTCTACTCTGAGATTCAACTTCTTCCTGGTTTGGTCTTGGGAAGTGTGTATGTGTACAGGAATTTATCCATTTCTTCTAGATTTTCTAGTTTATTTGCATAGAGGTGTTTATAGTATTCTCTGATGGTAGTTTGTATTTTTGTGGGATTGGTGGTGATATCTCCTTTATCATTTTTATTGCATCTATTTGATTCTTCTCTTTTCTTCTTTATTAGTCTTGCTAGCAGTCTATCAATTTTGTTGATCTTTTCAAAAAACCAACTCCTGGATTCATTGATTTTTTGGAGGGTTTTTTGTGTCTCTATTTCCTTCAGTTCTGCTCTTAGTTATTTCTTGTCTTCTGCTAGCTTTTGAATGTGTTTGCTCTTGCTTCTCTAGTTATTTTAATTGTGATGTTAGGGTGTCAATTTTAGATCTTTCCTGCTTTCTCTTGTGGGCATTTACTGCTATAAATTTCCCTCTACACACTGCTTTAAAATGTGTCCCAGAGATTCTGGTATGTTGTGTCTTTGTTCTGATTGGTTTCAAAGAACATCTTTAATTCTGCTTTCATTTTGTTATTTACCCAGTAGTCATTCAGGAGCAGGTTGCTCAGTTTCCATGTAGTTGAGTGGTTCTGAGTGAGTTTCTTAATACTGAGTTCTAGTTCGATTGCACTGTGGTCTGAGAGACAGTTTGTTATAATTTCTGTCCTTTTGTATTTGCTGAGGAGTGCTTTACTTCCAACTATGGCATCAATTTTTGGAATGAGTGCGATGTGGTGCTGAGAAGAATGTATATTCTGTTGATTTGGAGTGCAGAGTTCTGTAGATGTCTATTAGGTCCCCTTGGTGCAGAGCTGAGTTCAGTTCCTGGATATCTTTGTTAACTTTCTGTCTCGTTGATCTGTCTAATGTTGACAGTGGGGTGTTAAAGTCTCCCCATTATTATTGTGTGGGAGTCTAAATCTCTTCATAGGTCTCCAAGGACTAGCTTTATGAATCTGGGTGCTCCTGTATTGGGTGCATATATATTTAGGATAGTTAGCTCTTCTTGTTGAATTGATCCCTTTACCATTATGTAATGGCCTTCTTTGTCTCTTTTGATCTTTGTTGGTTTAAAGTCTGTTTTATCAGAGATTAGGATTGCAACCCCTGCTTTTTTTTGCTTTCCATTTGCTTGATAGGTCTTCCTCCATCCCTTTATTTTGAGCCTATGTGTGTCTCTGCATGTGAGATGGGTCTCCTGAATACAGCACACTGATGGGTCTTGACTCTTTATCCAATTTGCCAGTCTGTGTCTTTTAATTGGAACATTTAGCCCATTTACATTTAGGGTTAATATTGTTATGTGTCAATTTAATCCTGTTATTATAATGTTAGTTGGTTATTTTGCCTCTTAGTTGATGCAGTTTCTTCCTAGCATTGATGGTCTTTACAATTTGGCATGTTTTTGCAGTGGCTGGTACCATTTGTTCCTTTCCATGTTTAATGCTTCCTTCAGGAGCTCTTGTAAGGCAGGCTGGTGGTGACAAAATCTCTCAGCGTTTGCTTGTCTGTAAAGGATTTCATTTCTCTTTCACTTCTGAAGCTTAGTTTGGCTGGATATGAAATTCTGGGTTGAAAATTCTTTTATTTAAGAATGTCAGCTATTGGCCCTCACTCTCTTCTGACTTGTAGAGTTTCTGCCAAGAGATGCTGTTAGTCTGATGGGCTTCCCTTTGTGGGTAACCTGACCTTTCTCCCTCACAGCCTTTAACATTTTTTCCTTCATTTCAACTTTGCTGAATCTGACAATTATGTGTCTTGGAGTTATTCTTTTCAAGGAGTATCTTTGTGGCATTCTCTGTGTATCCTGAATTTGAATGCTGGCCTGCCTTGCTAGGTTGGGGAAGTTCTCATGGATAATACCCTGAAGAGTGTTTTCCAACTTGGTTCCATTCTCCCCATCACTTTCAGGTACACCAGTCAGATGTAGATTTGGTCTTTTCACATAGTCCCATATTTCTTGGAGGCTTTGTTCATTTCTTTTTACTCTTTTTTCTCTAAACTTCTCTTCTTGCTTCATTTCATTCATTTGATCTTCAATCACTGATACTCTTTCTTCCACTTGATTGAATCAGCTACTGAAGCTTGTACATGCATCACGTAATTCTTGTGCTATGGTTTTCAGCTCCATCAGGTCATTTAAGGTTGTCCCTACGCTGTTCATTGTAGCTAGCCATCTGTCTAATGTTTTTTCAAGGTTTTTAGCCTCTTTGCAATGGGTTCAAACATTCTCCTTTAGCTTGGAGGAGTTTGTTATTAGCGATCATCTGAAGCCTTCTTCTCTCAACTTGTAAAAGTCATTCTCAATCCAGCTTTGTTCCATTGCTGGTGAGGAGCTGCATTCCTTTGGAGGAGAAGAGGCACTCTGATTTTTAGAATTTTCAGCTTTTCTGCTCTGGTTTCTCCCCATCTTTGTGGTTTTATCTACCTTTGGTCTTTGATGATGGTGACGTACAGATGGGGTTTTTATGTGGATGTCCTTTGTGTTTGTTAGTTTTCCTTCTAACAGTCAGGACCCTCCACTGCAGGTCTGTTGGAGTTTGCTTGAGGTCCATTCTAGACCCTGTCTGCCTGGGTATCACCAGCAGAGGCTGCAGAACAGCAAATATTGTAGAACGGTAAATGTTGCTTCCTGATCCTTCCTCTGGAAGCTTCATCTCAGAGGGGCACCTGGCCGTATGAGGTGTCAGTTGGCCCCTACTGGGAGTTACCTCCCAGTTAGGCTACTCGGGGGTCAGGAACCCACTTGAGGAGGCACACTGTCCGTTCTCAGATCTCAAACTCCATGCTGGGAGGTCCACTACTCTCTTCAAAGCTGTCAGACAGGGATGTTTAAGTCTGCAGAAGTTTCTGCTGCCTTTGTTCAGCTATGCCCTGCCCCCAGAGGTGGAGTCTACAGAGGCAGGCAGGCCTCCTTGAGCTGCAGTGGGCTCCAACCAGTTCGAGCTTCCTGGTTGCTTTATCTATTCAAGCCTCAGCAATGGCGGACGCCAGTCCCCAGCCTTGCTGCTGCCTTGCAGTTCGATCTCAGACTGCTGTGCTAGCAGTGAGCCAGGCTCCATAGGCATGGGACCCTCCAAGCCAGGCGCGAGATGTAACTCCTGGTGTGCCGTTTGCTAAGACCACTGGAAAAGCGCAGTATTAGGGTGGGAGTGTCGCAATTTTCCAGGTACCATTGGTCATGGCTTTCCTTGGCTAGGAAAGGGAATTCCCCAACCCCTTGCACTTCCCGGGTGAGGTGATGCCCCGCCCTGCTTCGGCTCACGCTCTGTGGGCTGCACCCACTGCCCGACAAGCCCCAGTGAGATGAACCTGGTACCTCAGTTGGAAATGCAGAAATCACCTGTCTTCTGTGTCACTCACTCTGGGGGCTGCAGACTGGAGCTGTTCCTATTCGGCCATCTTGGAACCTCCCTCTCCAGGTTCTTTATTACAGAGTGGGTCACTGAAACTTCATGGAACAAATTGGAAATTATCTTCTTAATTAATGTCACTGTCTACCATGTATGGGAATTTGGCAAATATTATATGGTTTTCAATAACATAGTAGATAGAACATTGTTAAATCTAAATTTCAGTGAATTGTAATGGATCCCACCTGAAATTCTAAAGAAAACAGACTCCTAATTGAAGAAGTTAAACTTTTACATGGAATGTCAACTGCCATTTGGGTCCTATAAATGAAAAACTGTTTTTTTTTTTTTTAAATAACCTTTAAAAGTGTTTTCAGATGACCTCATTTGCTATGCAAGTGGCTTGAGTATGCTTGATGCTAAGACTTCTTTGTTACAGACTGGAGATGTGTGCTATTGGGGCAGTGTTGTCTGTGACAAGGAGGCAGAGGATGAGGGCAAGGTTTGATGTGACTGTGAATTCTGGGTGACTCTGGCTATCGGGAACCTTCATTGGTTACAGAGAAACAGTCGTGTTCCTAGGGCAACAGTGTCTCTGTCACCCAGGCTGGAGTTCAGTGGCATGATCAATCACTCACTGTAGTCTCAACTTCTTAGACTCAAGTAATCCTCCTACCTCAGCCTCCCAAGTAGCTGATACTACAGGTGTGCACTACACCTTTTTTTTTTTTTAATTTTTAAGTTTTTGTAGAGACATGGTCTCACTGTGTTGCCCAGGTTGATCTTGAATTCCTGGGCTCTAGTAATCCTCCCGCCTCAGCCTCCCAAAGTGTTGGGATTACAAATGTGAGCCACTGCATCTGGCCCTCTGCAACCTTCTTGACAATGCATTCCTTTATTCCCTAACTGGAAGTAACTTCTTTCTCTTGATGGAAGCACTAAGTGCCTGGGGTCAGGAGGCCAGATGGGATGTTCTCTGCCCAGTTCTGGCCCTTGTGCTGGGCATTTTTTATTGTTTATTCCAGAATTGACAAAATTTCAATTTACCTTAAGATTTACTGCTCTTAGTTTAATTGCACTTCCCTAAATACTATACAAATATTTCTAGCACAAGGAGAATTGAGTACTTAGTTTGTACATGGTACCGTACAAATTGTTCTAGTTGCTTATTCAGAGGAGAATAGCCAATGTCAATCCTTATCCTTTGCTCCTTATCGAGCAAAAACAAATGTCTTTGTAACACAGGCATTTTAAATTTACTCTTGAAGAAAGGTAGAGCATCTGCCAATAAAAAAAATCCTTATATTTTCAGAGATGGGGAGTAGGGGTGTAGTGGGAAGTAACGGAAGGTCAGAGCTATGGTGCTAACAAAGATGCATGTAAATTTATCCATCAAATTAAAGACTCTGGAAATTATACATTTTTTCTTATGGTAGTTACATGTAGGTATCACTTCAGGTATGAATTAAGACTCAGCAATTTCTCTAAAACTCTTAGTGAGTTTAAGTGATGTCTGCAAGTATCAATCAACACTACAGACATACCAGGGGCTTAGAGTATACTGTGGTATGAAGGACTGTGTTTTGTAGGACATGTATTTGGATGTTCTCAGACATAAGCTACATTATGGCTAAAAACTATATTTTTAAAGGTAGCTGCAAAGCTTTGGAATATCTGCATTTTCAGATATCATTTACTAAAATATTTATTAATTTCACCTGAATGGCCATCCGGATAAGTAGGTGAGTATCTGTGATGACCATTACCTTTTTTTTTTTTTCATTTTATTTATAGATTTCAATGGCTAATTATTTTCTTTGAGGAATGTGTGGGTGGTTTTTGTTGTGGTGGTGTTTTCTTGTTTTAGTCTTCTTGGCTAAGCAATACATATATGATGGGAAAATAATGTGGAAATAATATAGAGGAATGAAACAAACCAGTCCCTATAGTTTAAGGCCTAGTTTCCTTTGGAATCTGGGATTCTGAACTTGTTCTATCAAGGGAACCACAGTGAGTAGATGAGTTGATTAAAAACTCTTGTCCTATCTCCTCCTGTACCAAATGGGGATAATTAAAGTTACCTACATCTCTAGGGTCTTCTGAGTCTTAATTAGTTAATATTTGCAAAGTGTTTGGAGATATTTGAATTAAAAGTACTGAGCAATGTAATCAAAATTCTTTGTAATTATAATTGGAATCAGTTTGTGGTACCACCTTTCCTCCGTTTTTCTCTATCTTGTTCTTTCTGCCAACCCAGATGTTAACTGATGGTTACTACTCAGCTCCGCACACTCTCTTGACCACTTTTCTTTTTGCAACTCACTTCAGCTTATAAATAAATAGATTAATTAATTAAAAAGATATAGCCAGGCCTTTAACCCCACATTTAAGTAACTACTTAATATTTGTTTTTAAAGCTCCATAGTCACTAAGAGTAAAGTCAGCCAATTATTTTCTTCTAGTCTATCATTTTTTTCAGGTCCTCCTTCACATGATGATAAACTGGTCTTCTGGCAGCATTCCCATGCTCAGAAACTCTCATTGGCTCTTTGGCGCCCGTATGGCAACATCCAAACTCTTTGGCATCCCCCGGGGGTTTCAAAATCTAGCAGTCATTCAGTCTTATTTTTCACTGTTCCCATTCCACACTCTTCTCTCCAGACATTTACTCTATGCCCTCCCACCTTCCTGCCATTCATTAAGCTGCCATTCACCACTGTAGGGTACATTCAGACTCTTTACAATCTTCTTATTTATTTTTGAGATAGAGTCTGTTGCCCAAGCTGGAGTGCAGTGGCATGATCATGGCTCACTGCAGCCTCAACTTCTCGGACTCAAGTGATCCTCCCACCTCAGCCTCCCAGGTAGCTGGGACTACAGTTGTGCACCACCACATCTGACTAATTTTTAAGTTTTTGTAGAGACCTGGTCTCACTGTGTTGCCCAGGCTGATCTTGAATTCCTGGGCTAAAGCGATCCTCCCACCTTGGCCTCCCAAAATGTTGGGATTACAAGTGTGAGCCACTGCACCTGGCCCTTTGCAAACTTCTTGACAATGTATTCCTTTATTCCCTAACTGGAAGTAACTTCTTTCTCTTTATAAAATTTTATCTGTACTTTTTCTAGGTCACTTCTACCTTTATATTCTAGTTACATATTGCATATATCCTACCTCCCTCCTAGACCATAAGACTGGAAAGTAGACTTCATGTGTGATGAATGAATGAACAAAAGGAAGCCTAACATATGGATGTAGTCAACTGGATGCAAATTAAAGATTTTTAAATATTGATTTGCAAGATTTCATTAAGGTCAACTCTTAATAGTTTGTATCATATATGTTAGGAATGAAATATTAATAACTTCTTCAGCATTACCATTATCTTTATAGGACTGTCTAAAATGAGCAGCCATATCTTTAAACTGTGTTTTCTCTGATTACATGCTCACAGGTAAAACCCAAAGGGGCTGGGAACAAACAATACTTTTTTTTTTTTTTTTTTCTGTATGCCTTAATTATCTGTACTGTTGTTTGTTTTCCCAGCTTTGGCCATAGACACTTAGTTCTAACATGCTAAAATTTTTGTAATTCTCTCTCTTAGAAAAAGACCACATTGTCTGAAATTTCATCCATTGAAGTAATCAAGCCTTAAAGTTGAAGGATCTTGGTCATGATTAATCCAGCCCTATAAAGTGGTATCTTAATGGCACTCCCTTTAGAAAGTTGGGTTCCAGGACACACATAGCTGCAGAAAACTGTGTCCACATTTTGTAAGCTCCTTCGTTGTCATAGCCACTCTCTTCTCTGTGGCTATTCTAAAACTGGCAGCACATCCTGATGGTAAAAGCTTGGTTCAGGAAACAGGTGACCTATTAGCTTTATGGCATTTGACAGGTTACCTAACCTCTCTGATGCATAATTGCCTCATCTATGTAATGGGGATAGTAATACCCATCCTGTCTCCTTGTAAAAATCAAATTAGATGATGCCTGTGAATGTTCTGTAGTCTCTTAGACAAATGTAAGTTATGACTACAGCAAGAGTAAAAGAGCATGTTGTTATGGACATTCTTTCAGTGAAATGTCTAAGACTTGTGAGTCATGATTAAAGCTAAACTTGATATCTACTTCATTGATTTTCTTTTTAGTTCTATGTACTATATTGAATTTCCTGAGAGTGGGGCTAAGAAAGCCTTCCTAGCATTTTATAGATGTGGTTGAATTAATGGTTGTAAGCCTTAAAGCAGAATTAGACAGCATCAATGAATTTATTAAGTATAAATAAATATATAATCTACTTAGCAATACTGCACAGCCTCTTTATCTTATGTGTGATAAAGAGTCATCTGAAGGCTGAAAATGAAAATTGTCCTGGAAGCTCTTGTTTAATCTTTGATTATTTCCTAATACAGTATATAAAATTACTCATTGAAAGCTCAGCAGAATAGTAGGAAATTAAAAGGCTGAAAACTACAAATTTTGCTATTATTGTTATTACTATTACTGATTACTTCCCAAGTCTCTTATTGATCTCTTAGAAACAGAGCTATACAGGAAATAGTAGGACAGTTAGTATGTGGTAGTGTTATCTGCTTTTTAATTATTCAAGAAAAGTTTTACCCCATTAAAGGAACTCAAGAAGTTGGTTGTGGCTGATAATTGCCATCTGTCAAATTCCTTAGAGCAAGGGTCCCCAACCCCCAGGCCATGGATTGTTACCAGTCCCTGGCCTGTTAGGAACCAGGCTGCACAGTAGGAAGTGAGCGATGGGCAAGGAAGCATTGCCATCTGAGCTCTGTCTTCTTTCAGATCTGCAGCGGCATTAGATTCTCATAGGAGTATGAGCCCTATTGTGAACTGCACATACAAGGGATCTAGGTTGCGTGCTTCTTATGAGAACCCAACTCCTTATGAGAATTTAATTGATGATCTAAGGTGGAACTGTTTCATCCCAAAACCATCCCCCCTGCTACCCCCAGACTGTGGAAAAATTGTCTTCCACAAAACTGCTTCCTGGTGCCAAAAAGGTTGGGACTGCTGCCTTAGAGTTTATAATTTGGGGTTAGCACAGCCTATATTTACCTAAGAATTTCAATGAGTTCACTGATCTTTCCAAATGAAAAGGCTTCTTACAAAAATTATATTCAAACTGTCTTTTCTCTTAGTTTAATAAACCTATAAGTAAGTTTTTACTGAGTACTGCTATTACATTTTTCTCAGTTAAGCATTTTGGGGGCTCAGACATGATCCATTCCCTCAAAGAACTTACCTTCCAGCTGAAGACTGACCAGAATGAGCAAATACGGTTAACAATTAACAAGTGAGCAGGCCAGCCTGGCCAACATGGTGAAACCCCATCTCTGCTAAAAATACAAAAATTAGCCAGACATTTTGGTGGGTGCCTGTAATCCCAGCTAGCTGGGAGATTGAGGCAGGAGAATTGCTTGAACCCAGAAGGCAGAGAATGCAGTAAGCCAAGATCATACCATTGCACTGCAGCCTGGGCAACAGAGCAAGACTCTGTCTCAGGGAAAAAACAAAAAACAAAACAAACAAACAAACAAAAAAAAAGTGAGAAGGGAATCAAGTACTATGTAAGATGTGGAATTTTAGGGAAGGAAGGCAGTGTATGCTGGAGTAATTAGAAAAAGAGGCATGCATGAATTGATGTTTGAACTGGATTATGAAGGATAAGCAAGATTTAGGCAGCAAGTGAGGGGGAGAGAGAAGAGTTTGTCAGAAGAATGGAAAAAGTCAGGAGGCAGTAATGTGTATGGCACTCTAAGGACTCTGTCCTGATCAGACCGGAAGTGATGAAGCATTGAGTAGTTTGAGAAAGTTAGCTAAGAAGGGTGAGGGCAGATTTTGGAGAGTGTTGAATATCAGAGAGAAGACATTAGATTTGAGCAGATAGAACAAAAAAGCCATTGCCAGTTTTTGTGTAAGAGAATAATAATATGAGAGTGGTTAGCCAGGAAGTGGTCATCAGAGTTGAATGGAGCAGAAAGAGTGTCTGATACAGCATGGAGATGTTGTGGTCACAAAATGAGGTGGTGAGGGCTGAGCCAAGATGGTGGCAGTGGGATGGATAAAAAGGGATAACAAGGAGAAATACTTTATTTTTATTTATTTTTTTTTTTGAGTTTCTCTTTTTTTTATTATTATTATACTTTAAGTTCTAGGGTACATGTGCATAACGTGCAGGTTTGTTACATATGTATATTTGTGCCATGTTGGTGTGCTGCACCCATCAACTCGTCAGCACCCATCAATTTGTCATTTATATCAGGTATAACTCCCAATGCAATCCCTCCCCCCTCCCCCCCATGATAGGCCCTGATGTGTGATGTTCCCCTTCCCGAGTCCAAGTGATGTCATTGTTCAGTTCCCACCTATGAGTGAGAACATGCGGTGTTTGGTTTTCTCTTCTTGTGATAGTTTGCTAAGAATGATGGTTTCCAGCTGCATCCATGTCCCTACAAAGGATGCAAACTCATCCTTTTTTATGGCTGCATAATATTCCATGGTGTATATGTGCCACATTTTCTTAATCCAGTCTGTCACTGATGGACATTTGGGTTGATTCCAAGACTTTGCTATTGTGAATAGTGCCACAATAAACATACATGTGCATGTGTCTTTATAGCAGCATGATTTATAATCCTTTGGGCATATACCCAGTAGTGGGATGGCTGGGTCATATGGTATATCTAGATCTAGATCCTTGAGGAATCGCCATACTGTTTTCCATAATGGTTGAACTAGTTTACAATCCCACCAACAGTGTAAAAGTGTTCCTATTTCTCCACATCCTCTCCAGCACCTGTTGTTTCCTGACTTTTCAATGATTGCCATTCTAACTGGTGTGAGATGGTATCTCATTGTGGTTTTGATTTGCATTTCTCTGATGGCGAGTGATGATGAGCATTTTTTCATGTGTCTGTTGGCTGTATGAATGTCTTCTTTTGAGAAATGTCTGTTCATATCCTTTGCCCACTTTTTGATGGGGTTGTTTTTTTCTTGTAAATTTGTTTGAGTTCTTTGTAGATTCTGGATATTAGCCCTTTGTCAGATGGGTAGATTGCAAAAATTTTCTCCCATTCTATAGGTTACCTGTTCACTCTGATGGCAGTTTCTTTTGCTGTGCAGAAGCACTTTAGTTTAATCATATCCCATTTGTCAATTTTGGCTTTTGCTGCTGTTGCTTTTGGTGTTTGAGACATGAAGTCCTTGCCTGTGCCTATGTCCTGAATGGTACCACCTAGGTTTTCTTCTAGGGTTTTTATGGTATTAGGTCTAACATTTAAGTCTCTAATCCATCTTGAATTAATTTTCGTATAAGGAGTAAGGAAAGGATCCAGTTTCAGCTTTCTACTTATGGCTAGCCAATTTTCCCAGCACCATTTATTAAATAGGGAGTCCTTTCCCCATTTCTTGTTTCTCTCAGGTTTGTCAAAGATCAGATGGCTGTAGATGTGTGGTATTATTTCTGAGGACTCTGTTCTGTTCCATTGCTCTATATCTCTGTTTTGGTACCAGTACCATGCTGTTTTGGTTACTGTAGCCTTGTAGTATAGTTTGAAGTCAGGTAGCGTGATGCCTCCAGCTTGTTCTTTTGACTTAGGATTGTCTTGGCAATGCAGGCTCTTTTTTGGTTCCATATGAACTTTAAAGCAGTTTTTTTCCAATTCTGTGAAGAAACTCATTGGTAGCTTGATGGGGATGGCATTGAATCTATAAATAACTTTGGGCAGTATGGCCATTTTCACGATATTGATTCTTCCTATCCATGAGCATGGTATGTTCTTCCATTTGTTAGTGTCCTCTTTTATTTCACTGAGCAGTGGTTTGTAGTTCTCCTTGAAGCGGTCCCTTACATCCCTTGTAAGTTGGATTCCTAGGTATTTTATTCTCTCTGAAGCAATTGTGAATGGAAGTTCATTCATGATTTGGCTCTCTGTTTGTCTGTTACTGGTGTATAAGAATGCTTGTGATTTTTGCACATTGATTTTGTATCCTGAGACTTTGCTGAAGTTGCTTATCAGCTTAAGGAGATTTTGGGCTGAGATGATGGGGTTTTCTAAATATACAATCATGTCATCTGCAAACAGGGACAATTTGACTTCTTCTTTTCCTAACTGAATACCCTTGATTTCTTTCTCTTGCCTGATTGCCCTAGCCAGAACTTCCAACACTATGTTGAATAGGAGTGGTGAGAGAGGGCATCCCTGTCTTGTGCCAGTTTTCAAGGGGAATTTTTCCAGTTTTTGCCCATTCGGTATGATATTGGCTGTGGGTTTGTCATAAATAGCTCTTATTATTTTGAGATACATTCCATCAATACCGAATTTATTGAGCGTGTTTAGCATGAAGGGCTGTTGAATTTTGTCAAAAGCCTTTTCTGCATCTGTTGAGATAATCACGTGGTTCTTGTCTTTGGTTCTGTTTATATGCTGGATTACGTTTATTGATTTGCGAATGTTGAACCAGCCTTGCATCCCAGGGATGAAGCCCACTTGATCATGGTGGATAAGCTTTTTGATGTGCTGCTGAATCCATTTTGCCAGTATTTTATTGAGGATTTTTGCGTCGATGTTCATCAGGGATATTGTTCTAAAATTTTTTTGTTGTTGTTGTGTCTCTGCCAGGCTTTGGTATCAGGATGATGTTGGCCTCATAAAATGAGTTAGGGAGGATTCCCTCTTTTTCAATTGATTAGAATAGTTTCAGAAGGAATGGTACCAGCTCCTCTTTGTACCTCTGGTAGAATTCACCTGTGAATCCATCTGGTCCTGGACTTTTTTTGGTTGGTAGGCTATTAATTATTGCCTCAATTTCAGAGCCTGCTATTGGTCTATTCAGGGATTCAACTTCTTCCTGGTTTAGTCTTGGCAGAGTGTAAGTGTCCAGGAAATTATCCATTTCTTCTAGATTTTCTAGTTGATTTGCGTAGAGGTGTTTTAAGTATTCTCTGATGGTAGTTTGTATTTCTGTGGGGTCAGTGGTGATATCCCCTTTATCATTTTTAATTGCGTCTATTTGATTCTTTTCTCTTCATTAGTCTTGCTAGCGGTCTGTCAATTTTGTTGATCTTTTCAAAAAACCAACTCCTGGATTCATTGATTTTTTGGAGGGTTTTTTGTGTCTCTATCTCCTTCAGTTCTGCTCTGATCTTAGTTATTTCTTGTCTTCTGCTAGCTTTTGAATGTGTTTGCTCTTGCTTCTCCAGTTCTTTTAATTGTGATGTTAGAGTGTCAATTTTAGATCTTTCCAGCTTTCTCTTGTGGGCATTTAGTGCTATAAATTTCCCTCTACACACTGCTTTAAATGTGTCCCAGAGATTCTGGTATGTTGTATCTTAGTTCTCATGGGTTTCAAAGAACATCTTTAATTCTGCCTTCATTTTGTTATGTACCCAGTAGTCATTCAGGAGCAGGTTGTTCAGTTTCCATGTAGTTGAGCAGTTTTGATTGAGTTTCTTAGTCCTGAGTTCTAGTTTGATTGCACTGTGGTCTGAGAGACAGTTTGTTATAATTTCTGTCCTTTTGTATTTGCTGAGGAGTGCTTTACTTCCAATTATGTGGTCAATTTTGGAATAAGTGTGATGTGGTGCTGAGAAGAATGTATATTCTGTTGATTTGGGGTGGAGAGTTCTATAGATCTCTATTAGGTCCACTTGGTGCAGAGATGAGTTCAATTCCTGGAGATCCTTGTTAACTTTCTGTCTCGTTGATCTGTCTAATGTTGACAGTGGAGTGTTGAAGTCTCCCATTATTATTGTATGGGAGTCTAAGTCTCTTTGTAAGTCTCTAAGGACTTGCTTTATGAATCTGGGTGCTCCTGTATTGGGTGCATATATATTTAGGATAGTTAGCTCTTCCTGTTGAATTGATCCCTTTACCATTATGTAATGGCCTTCTTTGTCTCTTTTGATCTTTGATGGTTTAAAGTCTATTTTATCAGAGACTAGGATTGCAACCCCTGCTTTTTTTTGTTCTCCATTTGCTTGGTAGATCTTCCTCCATCTCTTTATTTTGAGCCTATGTATGTCTCTGCATGTGAGATGGGTCTCCTGAAGACAGCAGACTGATGGGTCTTGACTCTTTATCCAGTTTGCCAGTCTGTGTCTTTTAATTGGAGCATTTAGTCCATTAACATTTAAGGTTAATATTGTTATGTGTGAACTTGATCCTGCCATTATGATATTAACTGGTTATTTTGCTCATTAGTTGATGCAGTTTTTTCCTAGCCTCGATGGTCTTAACATTTTGGCATGTTTTTGCAATGGCTGGTACCAGTTGTTCCTTTCCATGTTTAGGGCTTCCTTCAGGGTCTCTTGTAAGGCAGGCCTGGTGGTGACAAAATCTCTAAGCATTTGCTTATCTGTAAAGGGTTTTATTTCTCCTTCACTGATGAAATTTAGTTTGGCTGGATATGAAGTTCTGGGTTTAAAATTCTTTTCTTTAAGAATGTTGAATATTGGCCCCCACTCTCTTCTGGCTTGTAGAGTTTCTGTGGAGAGGTCTGCTGTTAGTCTAATGGGCTTCCCTTTGTGGGTAACCCGACCTTTCTCTCTGGCTGCTCTTAAGATTTTTTCCTTCATTTCAACTTTGGTGAATCTGGCAATTATGTGTCTTGGAGTTGCTCTTCTGGAGGAGTATCTTTGTGGTGTTCTCTGTATTTCCTGAATTTGAATGTTGGCCTGCCCTACTAGGTTGGGGAAGTTCTCCTGGATGATATCCTGAAGAGTGTTTTCCAACTTGGTTCCATTTTCCCCCTCACTTTCAGGCACCCCAATCAGATGTAGATTTGGTCTTTTTACATAATCCCATACTTCTTGCAGGCTTTGTTCATTTCTTTTTCTTCTTTTTTCTGTTGGTTTCTCTTCTTGCTTCATTTCATTCATTTGATCCTCAATCACTGATACTCTTTCTTCCAGTTGATCAAGTCGGTTACTGAAGCTTGTGGATTTGTCATGTATTTCTCGTGTCATGGTTTTCATCTCTGTCATTTCATTTATGACCTTCTCTACATTAATTATTCTAGCTATCAATTCTTCCACTCTTTTTTCAAGATTTTTAGTTTCTTTGCGCTGGGTATGTAATTCCTCCTTTAGCTCTGAGAAGTTTGATGGACTGAAGCCTTCTTCTCTCATCTCGTCAAAGTCATTCTCTGACCAGCTTTGATCCGTTGCTGGTGATGAGCTGTGCTCCTTTGCAGGGGGAGATGCACTCTTATTTTTTTAATTTCCAGCTTTCCTGCCCTGCTTCTTCCCCATCTTTGTGGTTTTATCTGCTTCTGGTCTTTGATGATGGTGACGAACTGATGGGGTTTTGGTATAGGTGTTCTTCCTCTTTGATAGTTTTCCTTCTAATAGTCAGGACTCTCAGCTGTAGGTCTGTTGGAGATTGCTTGAGGTCCACTCCAGACCCTGTTTGCCTGGGTATCAGCAGCAGAGGTTGCAGAAGATACAATATTGTTGAACAGCGAGTGTACCTGTCTGATTCTTACTTTGGAAGCTTCCTCTCAGGGGTATACTCCACCCTGCGAGGTGTGGGGTGTCAGACTGCCCCTAGTGGGGAATGTCTCCCAGTTAGGCTACTCAGGGGTCAGGGACCCACTTGAGCAGGCAGTCTGTCCGTTCTCAGATCTCAACCTCCGTGTTGGGAGATCCACTGCTCTCTTCAAAGCTGTCAGACAGAGTTGTTCGGGTCTGCACAGGCCTCTGCTGCTTCCCCTATTGTTTTTTTTAGCTGTGCCCTGTCCCCAGAGGTGGAGTCTACAGAGACAGGCAGGTTTCCTTGAGCTGCTGTGAGCTCCACCCAGTTCGAGCTTCCCAGCGGCTTTGTTTACCTACTTAAGCCTCAGCAATGGCGGGCGCCCCTTCCCCAGCCTCGCTGCTGCCTTGTGGTTAGATTGCAGACTGCTGTGCTAGCAATGAGGGAGGCTCCGTGGCCGTGGGACCCTCCCGGCCAGGTGTGGGTATAGTCTCCTGGTGTGCCCATTTGCTTAAAGCGCAGTATTGGGGTGGGAATCACCCGATTTTCCAGGTGTTGTGTGTCTCAGTTCGCCTGGCTAGGAAAAGGGATTCCCTTCCCCCTTGCGCTTCCCAGATGAGGCAATGCCTCGCCCTGCTTCAGCTCTCGCTGGTCAGGCTGCAGCAGCTGACCAGCACCGATTGTCCGGCACTCCCCAGTGAGATGACCCCAGTACCTCGGTTGAAAATGCAGAAATCACCGGTCTTCTGTGTCGCTCGCGCCGGGAGTTGGAGACTGGAGCTGTTCCTATTCGGCCATCTTGCTCCGCCTGTTTCCCGCTCTTTTTTTCGAGAAATATTTTAAAGGAAAAATTAACAGGACATCTTTACTGACTAGATTGGAAGGCTATACTGGAAATATATTGTCAAACTTGATTCCAGGATTTCTATCCTATGCCTGGGTTGCCCAAAATATCAGGAAACCATTGTTAGAAACAGAAAAGATAGGAGATACCACTGTTCTGACAAAAAGTATTGAGTTTGGTGTTGCACCCACTTGACTTGAAGGCCTTGCAAGTGAGTAGACAGAATTGCAGAAGTGCCACTCAGAGAACAGGGCTTGCAGTGTGGGGTTGGACTTTGTCACCATTTTATTAATTCCTAATTCTATGCAGATGCTCAGCTTGAGGAATGCCCATGTTTGGGCTTCAGAATGAAAGCCAAGTAATATTTACTCAGATGCCAATTTTCCCTCTGAAATATTTGCTTGTGGAAATGAGAAAACAACATAGAAAGCATTACTTATTTTTCTCATAAAAAAGTTATTAATAAAAAGATAAGATCAGTGAAAGGCAGAATAAACTAGAAGCCAAGTATAGAAAATGGTATCATTCAAAGACTCATTACTGTAGTGGTGATAACAAAACAATTTTCCAACAGCTTAAGATGCCTCAGTACTTTGGACCATTTTTAAGTAGTGTGGGCACTTAGTAAATATGTATTAAACTATAGTTCATTAATTCTTTTTTATTTTTTTTTTTGAGATAGAGTTTCACTCTTGTCACCCAGGCTGCATTTTTACTTTCTTAGTGGTATATAAAATGTTGTGTTTCACAATGATGGTATCTTAAATTTGATTAAATATGGTATTAAAAAATAGCTGATCACAGAAAGTCTCTACCAGTGTGACGTAGATGGCTAAAGTATTCCAAATTTGAAACCTTTTGTTGACCTAAATAAGAGGTGCCCCTTGGGTTGTTTTTATTTGAACTGGGAATATTAGGAGAAAGCTTTTTCATTCAGTGGTGTAAGTACCATCTACCAGAAATAGAAACCCCCATGGAGGATCTATTTCTTTGATGGTACAGGACTCAGAACATTCACAAAGATTTAGTTATTAGCAGAACAGACATCTGTATTCTATTCAAACGAATTTGCCCTTCCTAATCTGAGAACATTGTGCAATCTAAGCAGTTCTAAGCATGTTTGCTATTCGTGCAAAGTAAGAGTAAATCTAAAATAAATTTTTTTGTGTGTTTAGGGATGGTAATAAAGTCTCTTAGTGGTTGAAAATGTTATTTCTTACAAAAGTGGAGAATATTTGCTTTTCAATACCAGAATTTTCAGCCATTTCTGCATTCTGACCTATTGACTGGAGGTAGGTTGCCTTTGAATTCAGTAAAACTTCATGGGCAGAAACACAGTTCCTTTTCCTACTTATTTGGATAGCATGATGGTCATTGCATGATGTGTCTTTTTGTAAGTCCATGCCTCAGAACTGAGAAGTAGGAATAAAATTAGTGTCAGGGCTGGGAATGCTACTCTTTGCTGCTGAGAGACACAATACTTCAGGTAAGTGATTCTGAAGTCCTTCACCACCTGACGGTAACCTTGGGTTGGTTCATAGGTATGTTTTCATTTTGCTTGTTCATCCATTTTAATTGGCTTCCTAGAGCATGCTTGTAGATGTAGAGCCAAATTTAGAGTAGAGCAACCCTCTGGCAAACAGGAAGAGATTAATTTTGTGGTATGCTTTTAAGGGACTTCCCAGGAAACTTCAAAAGCAGAAAAAGAAGCACTGGCTGCCTATTCCAAAATGTGTAAAATACCACTCAGCTTTTTAAAAGTAGGATAAACTCAGAGCACACACACACACACACAGGACCACTTCTCCAGTAAAAAGAAAAGTTGAGCTTTCTTAGCTAGATGTGTGTATTAGCCAGAAAAAGCCAAGGAGTGAAGGGTTTTAGAGAATTGGAGGAGATAAAGTGGAGTATGCATATGGGAGGCATTTGAAATTGACTTAAATGCCTTTTTAATGCTGACTTTTTCAGTTTTCTCCTTACCAGACACATTGTTTTCATGATATCAGCCCCAGGCATAGACACATCATTAAAATGAACATGTCAAAAATGATTTCTGTGTAGAAATAAGCAAAACATTTTCAGTTGTGACCACCCAGGTGTAGAATAAAGAACAGTGGAATTGGGAGCCCTGAGTTCTAACATAAACTTCCTTCATGACATGAGGCAAATCTTCTATGGCCTTTGGTTTCCTTATCTGTAAAACAGGATGGCTCAATGAAATTATCTTTCTTCTTTGCTATAATAGTGTATCTCTGTCGGAAGAGAAAAAAAAGTCAATTTAAAGGCTCCTTATAGTTCCCCAACTGCTGTTTTATTGTGCTATTCACGCCTAGACATCACATAGCTAGAAAGGCCCATCAGACCCCTCAGGCCGCTGCTGTTCCTGTCACACATTCCTGCAAAGGACCATGTTGCTAACTTGAAAAAAATTACTATTACACTTGCAGTTGTTGCTTAGTAACATTTCTGATTTTGTGTTTCTTGTGACAGCATGAGCAGAGATCATTAAAAATTAAACTTACAAGGCTGCTAAAGTGGGAGGAAGGAGAACCTGAAGCCACAATTTTTGCACTTGCTTAGAAGCTATCTAATCTCAGATTTATATGCTAGATCTTGGGGAAACAATGCACATCTCTGGTTTATATTAAACCACATACAGCACACTACTGACATTGATTTGTGTCTGGTGCAGCTGGAGTTTATCACCAAGACATAAAAAAACCTTAACCCTGCAGAATGGCCTGGAATTGCAATCAGATGGGCCACATGGCATCCCGGTGAAAGAAAGCCCTAACCAGTTTTTTGTCTTGTTTCTGCTTTCTCCCTACAGTTCCACCAGGTGAGAAGAGTGATGACCATCCTTTTCCTTACTATGGTTATTTCATACTTTGGTTGCATGAAGGCTGCCCCCATGAAAGAAGCAAACATCCGAGGACAAGGTGGCTTGGCCTACCCAGGTGTGCGGACCCATGGGACTCTGGAGAGCGTGAATGGGCCCAAGGCAGGTTCAAGAGGCCTGACATCATTGGCTGACACTTTTGAACACGTGATAGAAGAGCTGTTGGATGAGGACCAGAAAGTTCGGCCCAATGAGGAAAACAATAAGGACGCAGACTTGTACACGTCCAGGGTGATGCTCAGTAGTCAAGTGCCTTTGGAGCCTCCTCTTCTCTTTCTGCTGGAGGAATACAAAAATTACCTGGATGCTGCAAACATGTCCATGAGGGTCCGGCGCCACTCTGACCCTGCCCGCCGAGGGGAGCTGAGCGTGTGTGACAGTATTAGCGAGTGGGTAACGGCGGCAGACAAAAAGACTGCAGTGGACATGTCGGGCGGGACGGTCACAGTCCTTGAAAAGGTCCCTGTATCGAAAGGCCAACTGAAGCAATACTTCTACGAGACCAAGTGCAATCCCATGGGTTACACAAAAGAAGGCTGCAGGGGCATAGACAAAAGGCATTGGAACTCCCAGTGCCGAACTACCCAGTCATATGTGCGGGCCCTTACCATGGATAGCAAAAAGAGAATTGGCTGGCGATTCATAAGGATAGACACTTCTTGTGTATGTACATTGACCATTAAAAGGGGAAGATAGTGGATTTATGTTGTATAGATTATATTGAGACAAAAATTATCTATTTGTATATATACATAACAGGGTAAATTATTCAGTTAAGAAAAAAATAATTTTATGAACTGCATGTATAAATGAAGTTTATACAGTACAGTGGTTCTACAATCTATTTATTGGACATGTCCATGACCAGAAGGGAAACAGTCATTTGCGCACAACTTTAAAAAGTCTGCATTACATTCCTTGATAATGTTGTGGTTTGTTGCCGTTGCCAAGAATTGAAAACATAAAAAGTTAAAAAAAAATAATAAATTGCATGCTGCTTTAATTGTGAATTGATAATAAACTGTCCTCTTTCAGAAAACAGACACACACAGACACACACACACAACAAAAATTTGAACCAAAACATTCCGTTTACATTTTAGACAGTAAGTATCTTCGTTCTTGTTAGTACTATATCTGTTTTACTGCTTTTAACTTCTGATAGCGTTGGAATTAAAACAATGTCAAGGTGCTGTTGTCATTGCTTTACTGGCTTAGGGGATGGGGGATGGGGGGTATATTTTTGTTTGTTTTGTGTTTTCTTTTTTGTTTGTTTTGTTTTTTAGTTCCCACAGGGAGTAGAGATGGGGAAAGAATTCCTTCAATATGTATTCTGGCTGATAAAAGATACATTTGTATGTTGTGAAGATGTTTGCAATATCAATCAGATGACTGGAAAGTGAATAAAAATTAAGGCAACTGAACAAAAAATGCTCACACTTCACATCCTGTGATGCACCTCCCAGGCCCCGCTCATTCTTTGGGCATTGGTCAGAGTAAGCTGCTTTTGACGGAAGGACCTATGTTTGCTCAGAACACATTCTTTCCCCCCCTCCCCCTCTGGTCTCCTCTTTGTTTTGTTTTAAGGAAGAAAAATTAGCTGCACGCTCTGAAATATGTTACCACTGCTGTGAACAAGTGGACACATCGTGTCACATCATGACACTCATAGTATAAACATGGAGAACAGTGTTTTTTTAGAACAGAAAACAACAAAAAATAACCCCAAAATGAAGATTATTTTTTATAAGGAGTAAACATTTGCGTAAATCATGGTAAAGCTTAAAAAAAACTCATGGTAAGGCTTAACAATGTCTTGCAAGCAAAAGGTAGAGCCCTGTATCAACCCAGGAACACCTAGATCAGAACAGGAATCCACATTGCCAGTGACATGAGACTGTACAGCCAAATGGAGGCTATGTGGAGCTGGCATAGCATTTACCAGCAGTGCGGGAGGAATTTCTGAGTGGCCACCCCAAGGTCTCGGTGGAGGTGGGGCATGGTATTTGAGACATTCCAAAAGGAAGGCCTCTGAAGGACCCTTCAGAGGTGACTCTGGAATGACATGTGTCAAGCTGCTTGGACCTCGTGTTTTAAGTGCCTACATTATCTAACTGTGCTCAAGAGGTTCTCGACTGGAGGACCACACTCAAGCCGACTTATGCCCTCCATCCCACCTCTGGATAATTTTGCATAAAATTGGATTAGCCTGCAGCAGGTTGGGAACCAAATGTGGCATTTGTGATCATGAGATTGATGCAATGAGATAGAAGATGTTTGGTACCTGAACACTTATTGCTTTGAAACTAGACTTGAGGAAACCAGGGTTTATCTTTTGAGAACTTTTGGTAAGGGGAAAGGGAACAGGAAAAGAAACCCCAAACTCAGGCCGAATGATCAAGGGGACCCATAGGAAATCTTGTCCAGAGACAAGACTTCGGGAAGGTGTCTGGACATTCAGAACACCAAGACTTGAAGGTGCCTTGCTCAATGGAAGAGGCCAGAACAGAGCTGACAAAATTTTGCTCCCCAGTGAAGGCCACAGCAACCTTCTTCCCATCCTGTCTGTTCATGGAGAGGGTCCCTGCCTCACCTCTGCCATTTTGGGTTAGAAGTCAAGTTGGGAGGCTGAAATAGTGGTTCCTGGAAAAATGGATCCCCACTGAAAACTAGTGCTCTAAGCCCATTCAGCCCGTTTCACACCTGAAAATGTTAGTGATCACCACTTGGACCAGCGTCCTTAAGTATCAGAAAGCCCCAAGCAATTGCTGCATCTTAGTAGGGTGAGGGATAAGCAAAAGAGGATGCTCACCATAACCCAGGAATGAAGATACCATCAGCAAAGAATTACAATTTGTTCGATCTTTCTTTTAGAGCTAGTCTGTCTTTCACAGTACCATCTGAATACCTCTTTGAGAAGGAAGACTTTACGTAGTATAGCTTTGTTTTGTGTTATTTGAAAATATTATTTTTGTAATTATTTTTAATATGTAAGGAATTCTTGGAATATCTGCTGTATGTTAACTTTATGCATCTTTCTTTTGAGGGATGAATTTAAAACAAACCCCCATCACAATCTTAAAGGATTGCAAGGGCCAGATCTGTTAAGTGGTTTCACAGGAGACACATCCAGCAATTGTGTGGTCAGTGGCTCTTTTACCCAATAAGATACATCACAGTCACATGCTTGATGGTTTATGTTGACTTAAGATTTATTTTGTTAAAATCTCTCTCTGTTGTGTTCGTTCTTGTTCTGTTTTGTTTTTTAAAGTCTTGCTGTGGTCTCTTTGTGGCAGAAGTGTTTCATGCATGGCAGCAGGCCTGTTGCTTTTTTATGGTGATTCCCATTGAAAATGTAAGTAAATGTCTGTGGCCTTGTTCTCTCTATGGTAAAGATATTATTCACCATGTAAAACAAAAAACAGTATTTATTGTATTTTAGTATATTTATATAATTATGTTATTGAAAAAATTGGCATTAAAACTTAACCGCATCAGAAGCCTATTGTAAATACAAGTTCTATTTAAGTGTACTAATTAACATATAATATATGTTTTAAATATAGAATTTTTAATGTTTTTAAATATATTTTCAAAGTACATAAAATCTGGGGGTTCTGGGTTTTTTTCTCTTTACTGTAAAACAAACATGAAAACGTGTTTTATTATAAATACGTGTGTTCCTTGCTTTAAGACTAATCTGACTAGTTTTAGCAATTAAACAGCCCTCCAGAGAGGATACTTATTTGAAAGCCTGGGAGGCCAATCCTGCAGTCTGTGAGCTTCTGAGAAGTTGTAGGATTGGATCTGTCTTCCATGTTGTAAGATGGGAGTGTCATTTTCTCGGACACTTGAAAGTTTTACCCCTTTGAAGTGATATACTTTCATCAGATACCAAACCATGTATCCTAGCAACATCAGGATCCACGAATCACGGCTGGCTGGCTGGCTCTATCTGATTATAAAATAACTGTTAAAAAAAATCAAAGTAGGTTTACTTAGGGATAATGAGAATAAATTGGCCCAAATTTAGAAAGTCAAGTACTGGAAAAAAAAGAAAAGAAATTCAATATTTGGAGACAGGTCACATACTCACAGTTTAGAAATGGTGCCATTTGCAGTATGTATTTGTATCCATAGCACTGATTTAATTTTTGTACATGGAGCACACAGATTTTATATCATAGTACCCACAATCTAACAGATTGCTAGGATTTCTAAAAGGATTTGCCTCCGTGATGGCTGCCAAGCCGCTGGGTAATTTAGTTAAAGTGTTTAAAGTTATCACTAAATCTTAGGGAAATAAATGGAAGGATTTTAAATCAGAGAAAGGGCCATTAAGGAAAAAAAGCATCTGTTCTTACTCTTCAGCCTCCCCATTTGCACACTGACAACCCATCCCATAACGTGGTGAACTATATCTGTGCAATGTATCATTTCTTATTTCTAAACATACACACATGGTTTCCTCTTGTATTGTCTTATAAATAAGGATCAGGAAAGTCATAACAAACATTGACTTGTGTTGTGTATACGGAAAAACAGAATGAGATGAATTACTCTATCCTAATCTGTCCAGTGAACTTGAAAAGTACTCTAAACTCTAAGAGAAGCCCTTGACTGCCAGTCATGACAGCCTAGCCATGGAATTAGAACTTTGATAAACTTCAGGCTTGACCAATTTTCATAGTCAGAGGATCAAAATATTTTTTAAATGGTTGAATAAAAAAAGTAAAAATTAAACATGACATCCAAATTACTTGAAGTTAAACGAGTTTGGTAAACATGACTGAAAGTTTTCATTAGAAGATGAGATTGGAGAAAAAACCAAAATAGAGACATCTACTAAATTATCCAACTTGGAGTTAATAGGAGTAACCAATGTGTACTGCATTCATTGAGTAAGCAGTTAAACTTGTTTAATTATTAAGATGCCTGGAAATAACTCAGATCATTGCTTTGATCTGTTGTTTTTCACCATACTGATAAGGCTCTGTGGTAATTAGCTGTGTCTATGAAATCTTTTTATGAGCTGTACTAATTCTATGAATAGTAAGACAGTTCCGAATGAGAATCTGGACTAAGTTGTAGAATGGGTCAGTATTAAATTGTTCCTCATTCATTTAAGTGGCTTCTAGATCTGGATAAAATATCAAACACTTTTTGAACTGCAACAAATGGCTTCAGGCATTGCCTCAGTTCAGCCAGCACTCCCAGTAGTGTTAAGGTTTAAGCTTATTGTAAAACATACATGTCTCCCTCATGTTCTAACATCAAGCCTGGTCTATAAAGTGGAAATGGCTGCATATTTTGACAAACCATTGTTAAGTAAAGACTGTTAACTGGGATAAAAAACAATATATGTGTACATAAATTTAGGAAGATGAAGTGTTTAGCTTGCAAAAAGCCATTCACAGATTTGATTCAACCTCAAAATGTTGACCAGCAAAATTAGTGTTTGATGGAACACAGGCCATCCTTTTAGCTGTGGGTTTTTAAACTGTGGTTTTAAAGGTTGGTTGGCTGCTTGGTTTGGGGACAATCGGGGGTAACGGTTGGGAATTTGACTTTTGTTGGTTACGTTGAACTAACTGGTGGTTGGTGAACTCCCCACCTAATAGCTAAACTTAGCAACTAGAGTGGGTGAAGCCACTCCAAACCCGCCCACGTTTATGGACATTCCTTCTAATATACACCCTGCCTGCATGTCTATCCCCAGCCTTGTGAGTATGATCATCCATTCTCTCAATTCTGGCCACCATTTGAATCATTTGTAGGGAATAAAAGGCAAACTCCTTTTTAGTAAGTGATTATTTGCAGTAAATTACTTGAAGACTATGTTTACATATTAACAGAAAAAATACTGTGACCTTACACATTATCATCATTGAGAAGACCCATTTCTGTGGCACTCTGTAGGATTTCTATAGGCCTTTACCTCACCCCCACCCCCTAATTATTTACAAGGCACAGAGCACCAGATTAGGAGCTCTCTAGCCTGGCATTTGCTTTTCTAAGAACAATCCTGTGTGCTTGGTAACGTCAGTACCATGGAATTGTAAAAAGCAGGCCTTCCAATTAAACCTCACCACACAAACAATAAACAAGACCTTTGCATTTAAGTGTGAACTGCTATTTTATATCTGGCAAAACAAAAGTCTTTCCTTTAGAAAAATAAGCCTATCTGTCCTGAAAAAAGCCTCACACACAATGTTGTAGTTAATGACAGGACTTGTCTCAAGTCTCTAAATGACCAAAAAGCGTTAGTTGAAATCCTGAGCTTGAGGTGTATGTTCTACATTTAGAAAGGACATAAAGATGCTTCTGCAGCTCTGCACTTTGGTACTGTATTCTATTTCAAATGGTTCCTTAGAAACCAGGGGCTGGTCTGCATAGAATGTCTGAACCCAGGGGAAATATTTTCGTCTGGCTTAAGTGCTCACAATTTGAAAAAATCCATATCAAGTACTGCAGTACACATTTAAATTTATTTAGTCAAGCTGCATTCTCCATTGAGCCCTAACATTTAAAAAATAGTTGCTAAACTGGGATTTGGTGCATATCAGGAAGGAAAGAGGAAAAAGACATAAAACAGAAACCTTACCCAGCAGAGACCTTCTCCAACAGATACCAAGCAGTGTTTACTTGGAGATAACAGTACCCACACTCTCCTCTAGTTAGACTCACGCAATGATCTCAAAGTGTGGACTCCAACCAGCATCTGCATCTCTGGGAACTTGTTACAAATGCAAATTCTCAGTTCCCATCCCAGACTTACTAAATAAGAAGCTCTGGGGGTAGAGGACAACAATCTGAGTTTTAACAACTCATCTAGGTGATTCTGTGCCCACTCAAATTTGAGGAGCATTCGACTAAGGGGATTAAACAGCCTTTCACATGTTCTAGATAATAGGAAGATGGCACATCCCAAGAATTTGGAACTTTGAGATCTGATCCCAATCATGTCACTACCTCTTTTCTTGGCCCTGAAAACATCAAACCATCTATGTTTGCATTTCCTAAACAACGCAAGAGTGATGGGTGCTCGCAGGTGGAGCAATGCTTAGTGTTGTAAGAGGAGAGTGTACTGATGGTTTGAAAGTGAGCATGCAAATATGAGCCAGGAAAGCCCAGTGCCATTCATATTCAACAATTTTTTTTCTTTCCTTTCAAAGCAACAGCAGTAGTGGATTCAGGACCCAGAGCATGTAGTTGTTTGTAACACATTTGGAACGACTGTGAGAAATGAGAAGCAACATGCAGTAAATTAATAAGGAAAAGATTATTCCATCTGGGGAGCTGGGCTCTGCACATGCCAACACAGCCCATTCTCTGTGAAATAGCATTTTATAGGTCATAAATTAAATCAGCATCCTGAATTAATCAGATATTGACATCCAGCTGAGGAAATCTAGGTTCACACCTCCAGAATGACCAGACTATAAATTCAAAGGGCTTCCCCAGACTTTGTGGCAAAGCTTTTCCATATTGTAGGAACTGGTTTCTGGAAATGAGGACCTCAACATAGCTATTCCCATCTCTGTGTGTATGTGTATGTGTCTGTGCACACTCCTGCACATTTTACACTGCAAATTGCATTAGAAGATTTTTCTATTTCTGGAATGGACAGGAGGGTGTCCAATCCATTAGGCAATATGGAAGCCTGAATTCTAACAAGCCTACCTTGGAGAGCCAGGTATCTTGGTAGTTCAATCATTAGGTTGGCCAACCCTTTCCAGTATCTGAGCCTCCATGCCCTCATCTGTCAGAGGAAGAGGCTGAACTTGGAGGATCTCCCAAGAGGATGGTCTTGGAGGTAAATTTCAGTTTTAAGACTACAATTTCATTCTTCCTACTTTATTATTTGCCATAAAAAGAGATTAAAGAGGTTTCTGAAGCACTTAAAGGCTGGGATGCATTCTGAGATAATTCACTGTGCATCGTCTGCCTCCCTCCATAGTTGGTGTCCTTATTTCTTGGCACTTGCCACAAGATTAAAAGCAGGAGGCACCTCGAGTTAGTGTGGTGGTTGGGGAGGATGTGACCCAAGGAATGTTTCTACTTCATATGCAACTATAAAATTATTACCAACTGTCTGACAAGCAGGCAGAAAATACCTTGGGGAAGGTGCCCAAATATTCTTCAAGATGCAAAGTTTCCACCAGGCTCGAACCTTACTTTCAAAGCCAGGCAATGCATTTACCTTTGTTTTATGTCACTCATTCAACTGTATGACATGGTGCCTGGCAAGGAGAGATTCCTTGTGTTTTGCCAGGTTGCACAGTCAGGAAACTCTGAATGAAACTGCTGAAGTAGCATCCTGTAGAGTCACTGTTTATAGAGCTCTCTGAATGAAATGGGTTTGCATCTCTGTTCTTTGGGGCTTTATAAATTCACCAAGGATGTACAGCTCCCAGCCTGCTTCACCACCACCCCCGAGCACTCTGGATAATTCCTCCTCTTGAGAGGATGGCCTTGAGAACAAAAGTGTCTCATAACAAATCACAGCAACACCACATTCAGCAGCAGATTTCCTCAGAGGAACAGCAGATATTTCAGAACGGTAAAGAGGTCATTCTGAGTGGAGCTTTGGCTAGCTTAGGAGACAAACCTCACTGGCATGCCAGGGTTTGAAACTCCTCATTTCAGCAATCCAACTTTGGTTTATTCTTGGCCCTGAGTCCTTTTTGCCCGAATCTCTGAGAAATCTATGTTTTTGTTCAATCCACCTCTGCTCCCACTTCATGCCCTGCTTCCCTTCCTGATGACCTCAGAGCTCTGCTTCCTCTGGGATCCAACGTCTCACCTCTCAGGGGGCACATAATATAGTGAGGAATGGAGTCTGAATCCCAACTCTGCTACAAGAGCTGTGTGACTGTAGGCAAGTCACTTAACTTCTCTGTGCCTCAGTTTCCTCACCTGCAAAGGACAGGTAAAAATATTCCCACTTACCTCATGGGATTTTGTGATAATTAAATTAGGTAATACATATAAAGCACTTAGGAAAGTTATGGACCCATGAGAAAGCCTCAGAAAGTGTTTACAAACTCTTGGTAGTCACTCTGCTGACTGGTAATAAGCTGGGCTCATCTAGTACACACTTCAGAGACTTTTTTCTTATATTCAGAATCCTGGAAGAGATCCCATCTCATCTGTGCCATTAGCATCCAGGGTCACTTTGTCTTTTCTGGAAGACTCAGAGAGATAACTCTTGTTTACCCACTAGCAATAATACTGCTTGGCAGTTAAGCTGTGGCCACTACATACACTCAGGCAAATGGAAGAGATATACTACAACAAAGGGTGTTTTTCTAGACTGTACATTCCAAATGAAGCCCGTTATCCCTAAGTGTCTATCCCAGCTGAATTGCAATGACTGAAGCCAGGATGAAATAGATGAACTCATCTAGTCTGAAAGAAACAAGGGGCCATGGTCACATTTCTAAAAATAGACATGGCACATCAGGAAAATCCTGCCTTAACCTCTGCCCCATGTCCTTGACATGCATTTAACCCATTGCACAATTATAGTGACTAGTACTTACTATAAGCAGGCAGTGTTCAATGCATCTTATGCAGATTTTCTCACTACACAACAATCCATAAACTAGGTGGTAGTTTTAGTACTCCCATTTTAGAGATGAAAAAACTAAGGCACAGAGAATCCAATTAAGTTGGCAAAGGCTGAAACACTTGTGAGTAACAGGGCAGCCTGGATCTGGAGCCACTCTTAAACCACTGCAAAATTTAAAAGTGTAAAGGGCATTGAGTACAGAAGGAAAAAAAAAAAAAAAGGCAGTGGTTCAGGGGAGGGGAGTGGAATAGCTAGTTACATGTCCAAGGGATTTGGCTTCCATCGGAGAGAGAGACCACTAGTGGTGCTTAGAATTTTTAGCTTTCAAAAGAGTACTGGATTGCTCTTTTAAGGGTTAACATGCAAACAGTCTCTCATTGCATGGAGGCCTTTCCAAAAGTGGATACAACCCTGCTCTGTGCTGAAAAACCTGATTGTAGGGTTTCTAGAGCTTCATGCCAGCTGTTTCCAATACTTGGATATGGGGCAGCTGTCACCCCTTTAACCTCATGGCCAATCTGAAGAGCTTCCTGTGAATTGCTGGGATTGGGAAGATAGGCAGGGTGTTATGGAACCACTTGTAAAACTCAGGAATGCCCAATCCTCTCTAGGTCAATACTTTACAGTTATTTTGTGTTTGGGATTGGTGGAGAAGAGAAAGGACAATGACTCAGGCCTGCTGGGTCTGCAATAGCCCTGGCCACCAGCGCCAGCCTTCTCTCCCCCATTCCTCCATGTATAGCAGACATCCCTTGTTAGTCCTTGCTGCACCTCAGCCTCAGAAGTCATCTCAAGGTCATGCTCCACTGCCAGTTGAATTGAATTGAACCAAAAGATGAACTCAGTTTGCTATCTTGGCTTCCCCAGTTTCTTAAGAACAGATCCCACTGGTGATGGGGTAGATAAGGCAGTAAAGTCAAGGTGCTGAGGACTGGATGTGCCCCTCGGGTTGAGCAGAAGTTAGATGCAAAAGGGTGAAGAATGTTCTATAATGAGTATAAAGAGTTCTATCCATGCGCTTCAGACAGATGATCCATATGCAAAGAATCCAAGTAAAGGGTAAGATTACCCTAGGAATTGGTTGAACACAAGGACAAGTGTTTGGCAATAGGCAATACTATTACATCCCTATTTTGTACTAGATGCCATGCTAAATGCTTTGCATGCTATCTAAAATACTCATCAATCATGAAATAGATGTAATTTGAGAGACAAGAGAACTGACAACACGGTAGCCTAAATAACTTGCCCAAGGTCATACAGTTAATAGATGATATAGTCAGATTTGAAGCCACATCTATATAATCCCAAGGCCTCAAATTTTAACCACCAGGCTGGTGGCTCTCAATCCTGACCTGTACATTTGAATCACATAGGGAATTTTAAAAACATGTCTATACCCAGATGAGTTAAATCAGAATCTCTGGGAGTGGGGCCCAGGAATCTGTATTTCTTAAAGATCTTTCCAGTGTTTTTTTGACCAGCTAGGGTAGAAGTGCTGCCCCAGATTCTTCTTCCTCCAGGTAAACAGGAGTCACAGGTATCAGAGATTTCTACCCAAGGGACTCAGAGCCCTAACCTGGTTCCAAACTTGGGTGTGGGATTCTAATGACTGGGAATTAACCAGACAGGACCCTAGTTCTATAGGAAATTTAGTAGGACCCTAGCCATAGAAACAAAAATGATTATAGATAGTAAAATCAACATTCAGAGTCAGAATGGACCCACCAGAAAGCTCAATCTAACACTGAGCTCCTGAACGAGGCTCCTTAAATGTATTTAGATTCCCTGTGATTAGAAACAGGAGAGGCACTAATGGCTGCAGGAGGGCTGAGTCTACAGATGAGGATCAACTGACCCAGTGCTGAGGCAAAGAGAGCTCTATGGTCTTCTCACAGGCAGGTCGTCACCTGTCCCACCTCCAAGCAACCTGCTCTGAGCCAACAACGTGTTTCCACACATTTCACACTGCTTGGCTCATTCTGCTGGACTCAAAAGGCTTTACTAAGTTGAAGCAATGAGAAAAAAAAAAACAATCCATGTTGACTGGAGTGTTTTCTCTGTTTTCAGAAGTGACTGTTAGATTAGTGTTTGGCTTTATCTTCTGCATCTTCTAATAATTTTATCTCCTTCCCATCCCTACCTCAAACTTCCAAGCAGTGAGTCTTGCTTGACAGTAGGAAAAAACATCTCCGAGTCTCACCACCCGTTCCTGGAGGGCTTGTTTTAGAAGCAATGCAGGACATGCCCAGCTTAGCCAGGCCACGGGGCTAATCGAATTTGGCAGATGCTCTGCGTCAGCAGGCACCAGGGTGCTAATGCCCCGGGTCAGCTGGTGAGAGGGTAAGTGGGCAAATGCCTGGCTTCTTCCCCGTGTTTTCAGGACAGGAATCTGAGTCCCAGTAATCACTAGCCTATGGGACCAGAGGTTATTTTGGGCCTTCTTTTATCCAATGGAAAGTTAGGGGTGGTGACATCTGAAACTGCCAAGGAGCATCCGGTTTCACCCTTTTCCAGGACATGTCCCTAGAGGAAATGGAAGCAATGTCAAGGAGACCAAAACGTGGGTGTCAGAACTTCCCTTTGTTTTTTATTTCTGTGCCATTTGTTTTCATACGTTCCTTTCACTTTCAGCTCACCTTTCCACTACTCCGGTTCAGGTCTTCGTTGCATCTCGCCCGGGCTATCACAGCAGCCTTCCAACCATCTCTCTACCTCCAATCTCTCTACCCCCACCCACTTCCAATCTATCCTCCCATGATAGCAGAATGATCTCTCTGAAGGTTCAATGAAAACAATGAATGTGAACACACTTCGTAATACATTACACAAATAGCAACACCCACCTATACACAAACGTACCAATGTGGCAGGAAAGACAGAAATGCAGTCTTTACTCACTGTTGACTATGCAGGTGTAAAGGCCAGTGCATTGCAAGAAAATGAAATAGACTGAGAGGAATGTTTTTGGGAAATAATGGTCTAAGTTGGCACACACAGTACTGGAACCCTCAAACGAGTCCTCAAAAAGGCATTCAAGGTGGCCTTGTCTGCTTGGTAATTGTATGTCACTGTGATAAACCTCATGAGAGATGTAAGACGTACATCCAATTATGCCCATTTTTCAGGGAACTGAGGCTGAGAGAGGGAGTAATTTGCAGAAGATCACTCAGTGAGCATATGGCAGAACTAGAATATAAATTCAAAGGATATATGCTTTTCAAGTGTGCCATATTGATACAGATACATTAATGTGGGTGGATGGATGGACGGATGGATGGATGGATAGATGAATGGATGAATAGAGCATATGATTTCCCCCCTTTAACATATCACAGGGCTCTCCATTGCTGACAGAGTACCAATTGGTGATATTGACATTATGGCCTTATAGGACGTAGCTTTATTTTCCTACTTTAATGTCCAGACAACTTCCAACACACTTGAGAGTGCACTCCAATCCTACTTCTCCCTATTTTCTAAATGTACCTTGCACTCTACCTCCTCTGCACCTTTGTCCATTTCCTGTCTCCCTCTCTGATTACAAAATCCCTACCCAACCATAACCCATAATAAGGCTGCCAGAAAAAAACATCAAACCAAATGAATAATTGTTTAATATAAGTATGTGCAAATACTCCATGGAACATATTTATAGTAAAAAATGATTTGTATTCATTTAAATTCAAATTTCACTGGGTGTCCTGCAATTTTAATTGTAAAATCTAGCAAACCCACACATCAGGCAGTTGTCCCATGTGCACCCTCTGGGTTTCTTCTGCCATCTCAAGGTGGGATTTAGCACTTCTTTGAATTTTTCATACACAATTCACTCTCATTAAATAATGGGCAATGTGTATTTTATGGAAGCCTTCTTAATAAATGTGAAAATGAAGTTTACATTCCACAATTGACATTTTATTTTTAACAGTTCTTATTAAAAATGGCCTTACGGCTGGGCATGGTGGCTCAGGCCTATCATCTCAACACTTTGGCAGGCTGAAGCAAAATGATTGCTTGAGACCAGCCTGGGCAATATAGCGAGACCCTGTCTCTACAAAAAATTTTTTTTTTAATTAGCTGAGTGTGGTGGCACGTGCCTGTAATCCCAGTACTCAGGAGGCTGAAGTGAGAGGGTCACTTGAGCCCACAAGTTTGAGGCTGCAGTGAGCTATGATCATGCCATTACTCTCCGGCTTGGGTGACAGATTGAGACCTCATCTCTAAAAGTCATTAAGTGTCCTTTTGACCATTTCCCTACATAGCATTTCATGCTGATCACCTGCTCTCACTCTCTATTATGCACAGAAGCTTTCACTTTTCAAACCCAGGCACTAGTCCACAGCTTGTTTGTATACCATGGTAGACTTATCAAAGCAAATTTTCGATTAGGCAGGTTACTCTTTACAAATGAATTTTCTATGAATATAAAAAATGTTTCTATATGTTTAGAATCTTCAAAGTTCAATTGCATGAAGCCTTTAGCATTTTCTTGGGAAAAATAATTGCTCCCTTACTAAGCCACAGTTACTTGTATAAACTCTTCTAGAGCAGAGGACACTCATTCACCTATGTACCCACTGCAGTTCACCTAGCCATGTACCAGAAAGCACTAAACAAGTGTCTATTAAATTGAATGAATGCAGTGTAAGACCACATTATAAGTGTATTTAGCCCTAAATGGCTACAACATTGTTCGCAGTAGCCAAGGAATGGATCCCAGCAGTCAGGGAAAGCTACTTGATAGTCTAATTGAGTAATTCTCCACAGCAGTTGCACATTAGGCATCTGGGGAGTTTTTAAAAATTCGTGATCTGTACACCCCATCCCACATCAGGTAAATCAGAATCTCTGGGGGTGAAGCTCAGGCATCAACATTATTTTCAAAGCTCCCAGGTGATTTTACCAGGCAGAAAAGGTTAAAGATGATGAACAGTTGCTGGAGATTTGGACTAATATTATTCTCTGGGTCTAATCCATGACAGTGGAGAGAGACTAAGACCATCAGAGGGAGAGATATGGATTTCTTTTTTGCTTTTCCCTGTTGTAGATGTTTTAGAGTTTACACTGTTCTTTCACATGCATGCACACCTGCCACATCCCACCCCCACCACATAGTCTGGCCACTGAACCTTGTGCTGTGTGTTCACTTTGAGAGTGTGAAGAACAAAATGGCTGCAGCCATGCTATGTACACATAAAATCTTAGTTTTGGCTTGGTTGAGTATTGCTTCCGCAGGTTCCCAACTCCACTTTTACTGTTTTAGGTTCTGGTTTCACCAAGAATTCAGTGGCTGTGGTACTTCCTGGATATGAGAAACTAAAGAACTTGTAAAGTGGAATTGGCCAGCTTTCTACACCCACACCTTCACCTCACACCAACCTGCACTGACATCCAGAGGAAAACCAAGGGAATTGTTTCCTCCTGGTTTGGACACATTCCACTTGAAGCTCCTCCAGGCATTGTGAAGCAGAATTCCTTTCAGTATATGTGACTGATGAATTTTTGAACTGGAGACTTTGAAAATAAGGATGTGCATGTACAGAGTGAAAGCATGGGCCTCAAGTCAGCAGACTGGAATCCCTGACCTTGCTGTGTACGTCTCCAGCCACATAAGCTAAGCAGGTCACCCCTCACTTCTTTCAGCTTTGGTCTTCTCCTCTGCAAAAGAAGTTTTGAGACTGGGTAATTTACAAAGAATGGAAATTTATTTCTGACTGTTTTGGAGGCTGGAAGGTCCAAGATCATGGCACCAGCAGGTTCAGCTGTCTGGTGAGGGCTGCTCTCTGTTTACAAGATGGCACTTTGATGCTGCATTTTTCAGATGGGAGGACACTGTGTTCTCACATAGAAGAAGGGATAGGAGAGTGAGAACGGGCCAAACTCCTTCCATCAAGCCCTTTCACAGTGACATTAGTCTGTTTACCTAAACATGTCCCAAAAAGGCCCACCTCCCAACACTGTTGCACCGGGGATTCTTCTCAACACATGAATTTTGCAGGGACCATTTAGACCACAGCCAGGAGGATGCTGAATTTCAGGACCTTAAGGTTCCCTCCAGCTCTAAATACTTCATAGATTCTAAGTCCTACAGCAGTACATGAGAAGTCTATTGAGACTCCCTAAACCATTCTCAAGAAGGTAAAGGCCCAGAGCCCTGCTTACACATGTGCTCAGATGATGCACTGAAATGAGCACTAGATAGGAGCCAGAAAACAAGTGCAAGTCCCATTTCTGCCTTGAACTCACTCTGTGTTTTTGAAAAAGTCATGTTCTTTCTCTGAGCCTTCATTGTCTCAGTTGTAAGATGAATGTTAGAATAGATCATCTCTACTGTTCCTTTCAACTCTGCCATTCTAGGGATGTTGGATGTCCTATTGGCTGAGGGTTCATGTTACAATAAATGTGAAATCGAAACATAAAACAGCACTCAAAACATGAAGGAGAAATTGGGATTAAGAAACGAGAAAATACCTATTGTCTAAGAGAGAGAAGTGAACCAAACACAAATGCAAGTGGACGGAAGGAAGGGAGAGGGGGAAGGAGGTAGGGAAATAATTCACAAATAAAATTTAAATTCTAGATCTCTTTTATCTAACCGATGAAAAATATCTATAATTGCATTTTAACTTAAATATAAAAATTATACTACATTTCAGAAAGAATGCTTCAACTCTTCAAATGAACAAGTATGTTGTTTGCAAAATCAACTTTTTTTTTTCTGTAAATCTATGTGGCTTTTTCTGAAGAGAACTAACTAGGTTAATAAGACCATATTCCGTCAATTCTTACTGACAAATAATCACCATGTCTCAAAGTCTTAGGTCTTATTTTTTCCTTTTCCCTTTTGGCCTTGTTTTTTGTTTCCATTTAGTCTTTTAAAAAGCTATTTAAAGACCTTCAATTTTAGATGCACACTCTTTAGCTTGGTACTTGAAGCCCCTTGTGATCTGACTTCACCTAGGGAGGGTTGCAGGCCTCACCTTTCCCTGTTCTCCTGCATATACCCCAGAGTCCACTTTTATTGAACCAGCTACGGCCTGTTTCCAAACTATGCCTCACCCCTCTCATCCCTGGTTTTTTTTGTTTGTCCTTTCTCACTCCTGCTTCTGCACAAATAAATCATTCAAGACTCAAATTCCACTTCTTCCTTAAAACTTCCTCTGATTTTCTAAGCTGGAAACAATTTCCCACAGGCCCTGTTGTGAAATCCCCATCCACATTATTTCTATGTCTCTAGTGGCACTTAGTGTTTTCAGTCCTGCAATAAGGCTTCTAGAATACAGCCTTCTGGAGAGCAAGGCTTGTGTCTGAGGACAGCACACGGAACAGTGTTTACGGGGCCAGGCCTGGCTGTCAGACAGACCTGGGCTTGACTCTTGGCTCTGTTGCTGGTTGTAGGGTGACCTAAGCAGGCTACTTGACCTCTTAACTTCAGTTTACTCCTCTATAAAATGTGGATGGTACCTACTTCATAGGCTTAGAATGAGACCCAGGGAGATAACAAATGTAAAATAACTGTTACTATAGCATTTATTATATGTCAGACCCTGAAAGCACCTGACATTTGTTTTTCTGTTTTTTGTTTTTCACTGTTAAAATAACTTTAATTTATCTTGCATTTTACAGAGGTCTATGAACGATTTTTTTTTTTTTTTTTTTTGACACGGAGTCTCGCGCTGTCACCCAGGCTGAAGTGCAGTGGCGCCATCTCGGCTCACTGCAAGCTCCGCCTCCCGGGTTTACGCCATTCTCCTGCCTCAGCCTCCCGAGTAGCTGGGACTACAGGCGCCCGCCATCTTGCCCAGCTAGTTTTTTGTATTTTTTAATAGAGACGGGGTTTCATCGTGTAGGCCAGGATGGTCTCGATCTCCTGACCTCGTGATCCACCAGTCTCGGCCTCCCAAAGTGCTGGGATTACAGGCTTGAGCCACCGCGCCCGGCCTATGAACGATTTTTAAAAAGCACCTGTTTACCCCATATCATGTTTCTCTGACAGTTGTTGAAGTAGGCAATGAGTATGTCAACAGCTTGCGCATCAGCGTCTTGCAAAGATTTCAGACTAACCAACCACTCACCAAAGAACTTGGCAGCTTTTTTTAATCTTGTTTTTAATACAACGGTATATTGACTCTGATGGCAAACCTTGTCTTAATTTAATGTAACTTAATTTAGGAGAGCTAAGTAATTAAACATGAAGCCAAAGTACATAAGAAAGCGGCAGCCCTTTATTGCAAATATGCACACACTCTCCAGTGAGGTTCTCTGGTTCTCAGGTGTGGGGGGCCAGGGAAGTCGCCCCTGTGCACTGGGGTGAGGTTCTCCGGTCCACCAATGCAGGGGCCGAAGAAGTCACGCTGGCTCCTGCCGGCAGCGCACTTTTATGCGTTGGTACTGGAAGAACAAGGTAGAAGCCATGTAGAAACCCAGAGGTCACAGTGTCTGACACACATGCAGTAACCCCTGTGGGCTCTTGGAAATAATTGGGAAAGGGAAGACTTAAAAAAAAAAAATACCAGAAGTACTGCAAGATCAATTAAGGGTGGTGGGAGGTGGGAGCAGTTAAGCACAGGTTAGAAATGGCAATAACTCATGGGACATAAATATACACTTGGGCAACCATAAAGATTGGGGCCAGATGACCTGAAAGAATTTAATGAGGCTGAAAATTCAGGCCAGTGATGTGAAGTACAGATGGCTGCTGAATTGCCAAACTGAGAGTCATAGAACCTCTTTTCCCTTAATGCAAATGGTAACCTCAGTGATACACAAAGAAGTTTCTCCTATCCTGTTTGAATATCACTGTACACATTCTCATTAGAGACTCAGGGAACAGAGAGGATGCCAGCCAGCATTGGAGATAAACAAGACTCCTCTTGAATTTTCTTAGTATCAAGAATGGTGACTGATATAACATTAACTCTTTGATACCTGACAGGGTATCGGGTGCCCTGGGTATGCAGAACTGTGAGGGCATCCTATTCATAAAAGGGAAGCAGATTCTGGGAGAGGCCACTGTGGCCAAGTGGGATTTTGTGGTCACACGACTTGGAGTCAAAGAGACCAAACCTCAAATTCTGGTTGTACCATTTACCAACACCATGTGACTTTGAGCAGCTTAATTCGCTTCTCGGGTCTCCAATTTCTCTTTCTGCAAAACTGGATGTTTTGCATGATATGTAAGGGAAATAGTTATCTGAAGCACCTTTTACTTTTCCTGTTAACTGTGTTAGGTTGTAAGTCTTATAACTCTATTGTTATTTTCCTTCTCGTTCCTTCTGTCAAAACTCAAATGCCCAGGGAACAAGACAGGTAACCTAAGGGAGCATGGGGTCAGGTGGGGACTGGGGCACACAGGACTGCACCTGGCCGACCTAAAGAGGTTTCCCTAGATCCAGCCTACTCTTGTCCATAGAAATGCTAGCCCAGGATTATCAGGTGTGATTTTTCAAGACAAGCCAGAAATCTGGAGTTTCATGTGAAGTCTCCCATTTTAAATGTTGCACCTGATTCAAATTTTTAACAAACACATTAAAAGGCAAATCCATAACAGGCTTCAATCAAACCATGGCAGCTGGCTTGCATCTTCTGGCTCCGTTTTGAGGAAGGAGATAACCATTAGATCCCATCCTCAACCTCTCACCAGAAACCAGCTCAAACTTTCCAAGGCATTGCTGCCTCCCCCCAACAGAGAAGGTCTTAATGAAGGAGAAGCGAAGACATGACTCAGGGATGGTTTCTATGGCTCTCTAACAGGGCTCCTTATTATCCACATTGGACCAAGGGCTCTTATGTTCCACCTGCAGCTCCCAGAAGTCCCAGGACATGACACCTCCTCAGCTCCCATCTTCCTACACTAGGACTCAGATGCTATGAGGCTGACATCCCCCCATGCATGAGATTTCATGTTCTAGGCTGTGTTCTAACCTCCTGATTCTCCTTTGGGTGGCCACACTGCTCCAGGAAGAACTGGGCAACAGAGGTACCCTTTCTGCAAAGCCAAGGAATTGTATTTACAAAGCTTTTTGGAGGATTGATTGATTTTGACATCATCTCTCAGGCTGCTGAAGCTCAAATGAAAAACAAATTATCTTGAGAATCAGGTAAAGGAGGAAATGTCACAGAGACAGCCACAAACAAATGCAGATGGAGGTCCCTCGAGAGAAACACTGGCGGCAGAGGAAGTCAGCACATTATAAGAAGGTCATGGCCTTGGTGGATTAAAAGGCTATCAAATTCACAAAGAACATGATGATAGTTAAACTCTAGTCCAGCAGAGAGGGAGTGCTCTTCCGAGGGTTTTTTCTTCAAAAATCGGACAATTTTAAAATCATCTATGGCTAGCATTGCAAGCAGAGTGAAAGGAGAAAACTCACATGTGTTAAACACCTACTGTATTCCATGTGTGATGATGTATATATATTCTTTAGCTATGAGACATGGCACAAGTTACTTAATCACACTGAAACTCAATTTGCAGCTGTAAAATAACAATCTGTAGTACTTGCCTTGTAGGCTAATTTTAGAAAATAAGACCAAAGTATGGGAAAACCCTTGGTACCGTGCCTGGAAATATTAAGTATTCAGTAGACCATTGCTGTCATTATCTTCTTATCTTAATAATTCCTCACAACAGCCCAGGAATATTATGTGTATTTCATGATGAAAAGTTAAATGCAGAGAACTTGCTTGTCCAAATTGTTTGCCCAAATTCTTTTTTTTTTTTTTTTTTTTTATTATACTTTAAGTTCTAGGGTACATGTGCATAACGTGCAGGTTACATATGTATACATGTGCCATGTTGGTGTGCTGCACCCATCAACTCGTCAGCACCCATCAATTCATCATTTATATCAGGTATAACTCCCCAATGCAATCCCTCCCCCCTCCCCCCTCCCCATGATAGGCCCCAGTGTGTGATGTTCCCCTTCCCGAGTCCAAGTGAGCTCATTGTTCAGTTCCCACCTATGAGTGAGAACATGCGGTGTTTGGTTTTCTCTTCTTGTGATAGTTTGCTAAGAATGATGGTTTCCAGAAAAATATGGAACGCTTCACGAATTTGCGTGTCATCCTTGCGCAGGGGCCATGCTAATCTTCTCTGTATCATTCCAATTTTAGTATATGTGCTGCCGAAGCGAGCACTGCCCAAATTCTTCTAGCTATTAACTCAAGGAGACTGGATTCAAATCTGGATTTGCTCTTTCATATATATATATATACATACATACATACATATTTGATAATTTTTTTTTCTGGTTTAGTGATACTAGCAAGCCTGTGTTCTAAAATATTCTAACCTGAATTATTTTTCTTTTCAAGCAAAATTAAATGAGGCAATGTTTAATATCTGACTAAACCCTCCCAAGGCTCATGGTTCATCATCAATGCCATCTTCTCCACCATCCCCAAGAGCTTCACCCACCTGATGTCCAGGGCCAGATCCTGTACTGCTAGTGTCCCCTCTGCCATGGATCTTGGTTTTGGGGTATCTATTCCAGGCCAGCTCACCGTCATCTAATGCATCTAATGCACCTCTTGGCTGGGTGTACATCTCTGTGCCGGGTTCCTACTTCTCATTCTCTTGCTACTGTCACTCCATTCCTCAACTGTGTCCCCTATTGCCCATTTTGTTGGCTCCTCCATCCTGACATCTGATTTGGCATCTCTGTCTTGACCTTCCAACATGGCATCAGACTAGTTCTTCTGTCCCTTCCCACTCCTAGGACCTACCAGTCTGCCCTGCTCATCCTTGATCGGGATGAGACGGATACCCTGCGAGACGCAACAGAATCAGCTCCTGGGATTGTGTTAGCAGAATGACGGGAGTATGAGATCCACTACATGGCGAGGAACCCCAGGAACCTGCTATCTTCTTGAAGAGCAACTGAGAACTATTCCCAAGTTATCCTTCACTTTGATGTCTAAACCATACATTTGTCAATTTTAATACTAGAGTCTAGCATTTATTTAATCATTTATTTAATAATAATCTTATTATTATTTAATAATAAGAAAGGCAGATAAAATGAAAAAAAATCTCAGTATTAAGACTGACAACCTGATTTCAGAAATATTAAGCAGTGGTTTGTATGTGCATGTGTGTGTGTGTTTTAAGGAAGCACTGTTGGCAATGTATGTGTTAGGATAAAGGAAGTGTATTATTACTAGAGTTTGATGAAATTTACATTTTACTCAGGGTGAATCTTAAAGCAAAAGGTTTATTTATGAGTGAATGAAAGCAAAGTCTCTGTTTATTACTCATTCACAGAATGGCAGGTTAGGTCCTGCAAGAATTGCAGAGGACGCAGACTTGAGTAAGCCACAGTGATGCCTTCCTGGACTCACTGTCCATAGGAGAAGATAAACTTGCATATGGAAAATGTCATCATCATGTGTTAAGAAGGGGCCTGAGCCCTTAACCCAGCCTGGAGTCCCAGGGATGCTTTCTTCAAGGCATTACCACTTTAAGTAGCTATTGAAGGATAATAAAAAAAAATGACATTTACTGAAGACGTATTAAGTGGTAGGCACCTCCATAAGTGCTTTCCACTATTACCATTTGATCCTAACAACTGTTTAATGAGATGAGAATGATCACTATGTCTATTTCCAAATAAGGAAACTGAGGCACAGAGCGCTTAAGTAACATGTCTAAAGTCACTCAGCTAGGAAGTAGCAGAGGCAGGACACAAACCTAGGAAGTCTGAGGATTTGAAATTGATCAGAAAGGGAAAGGAGGGAAGACAACATGAGCAAAGACACAGAAGAGTAAAGCAAGGCTGGTGTAAGGGGAACAGTGAGAGTTACACAGTAGACACTGTGGCCATGCCCACATCCCTTAGCTGTGAAAACTCTTTTTGCACTCTTGACTGGAAGGCTTTTCCTTAAACCAAGGCAGGCTGCTCAGCCTTTGCATGGCAGGCTAGATGTGCTGATAATTAGCACATTAGCACATTAGGGTGTGCTGATGGGATTTCATGTATAAACCCCCCAGCACCCTTGATCCAAAGGCAGATAACTCTGAAGCATGGGTTTTATGCTGTTTCTCAGCATTGCCCTTCAGGATTAAGCCCAGTGACAGCTGGCTTGATAACATACCTTATATCAGCCATCTCCCTTACTGGTCTTTCCTGCACTTTCCAAATATAAACCTCTTAAAATTGAACCCTTGTCCCTGGGTCAGCTTTTGGAGGAACACAAGTTAATACAAATATATTATACTGTTCCAAAAATATACAGTAGGAAACTGAAGAGGCATAGCAAAGTCAATATAGCCCAAAGTCTGTCATCAATCCACAGACATACTTGTTACCTGCCCAGGACATTGTATGTTTACGAATGCAGAGGACATATGATAATATGTATGATAACATTTCAGGAAGTCTTTAGGAGATCGTCTGTCTGTCCCATCTCCATTTTACATGATCTACCTGAGACCGCAAGTGGGACATGGTTTGTCCAGGGTCTCTTAGCTGGTTAGTTGTAAAGCCCAGATTATTGTTTCCTGTACACTAATAGTGACAGTCCTATTCACTGAGGCAAACTAGAAAGATGTTTAGAATAATCTTTGCACCAACTCCACCAACTTTTTCAAATGCATGAAGACTAAGATCTTGAGAAATGCATTTTCAGGCTCTTTCTCTAAAACCAGCATGTGCTAACCAACCCACCAGAGTTGGCCGGGGCCCGCAGTGCAGAGAAACAGAGAACTATGCTCCTGTTTGCAAATAAACCTGAGTATTGATTCACTAGCCACTTGGTCAACCTAGTCAGTTCACTTCTAGAAAGTGATGATAGAAAAATAACACAGAGATGTACATGTATGTGCACAATACAGCATTGTGTGAAAGAGCAAAACAATGGAAACCACCTGAGTACCCATCAGTGGAGGAGTAACCACTGTTACAAATAAAATAAGGACACTCTAGGAAGATACCCACACTATACTATGTGAAAAAAAAAAGCAAGCTGTAACTACATATATATAGTACAATCCCCTTTTTGCTTAAAAAAGAAAAGCTTACGTGTAGAGATTTTTGCTTTATAAGCACAAGAACATTCGGGAAAGAGACTTAGCAAACGGTCAACAGTTTGTGGTGGTATAATTTTTGGAATATTAACTTGTGTTTGTCCTCCAGTGTTTCTTCCCCTCCTCCCTTGTAAGCAGATGGTCAGGGCTTTTTTGTGGCCTCTTGCCACAAGGGAGATGTTTGTCATAGGGCCAGAAGCCAAAGTTGTCTGCAAGACACTTCCGATTCTGGTCCCGAATTTTGTAAAACCTAAACCCATTGAGGAGATTACGCTTGGTGTTCTGGAGGAACTGGAGAGAGAAGGGAAGGTGTTTGGAGTGTAAATGGAATCTTAGTCTGAGTTCTGGAGCACTCTGATGAGGAGGAAGACCCTAGGAAGGCTGGGCTAGGGAGCTGGGAATTCCAAAGCTTCACCAAAGATTCTCCTGGTTTTAAAAGCGGCAGCAGGGGAGCCAGAACCAGAAGAGACCTTGTAGTCTGAGACCATGGACACTTCAGCAGTTAATACTGTAGAGTAAGTTCAATGGCTGAAGAGATCTTATTAGGGTTTGGTGCTACACAAAACCCTGAGACCCTTGCCCATCCCTGAGGGTGACAATAATATCTGAGACCAAATTCCTAATTACCTAATAAGATAAAGAGAGTTGCTATAGGCTTATAATTAATTTTATGTAAAAAGTGCTAATTTTTTTTTCTGCACATCTGAGTTTGTGGAATAAGATTCATATTTACTACAAGTAATGGAATTGGAGATTCAGAGGGGAGAAAGTCACTTATCACAATGTAATTTTTTGATGGTAGGAATATGGAGAGTTTTAGGTTTTCCCCTTTTTTTCCACCTCCTCTCCCCTCAGTATTTTAAAAATAACATCGTGTGCAGTTTTTTTTTGTTTGATTGTTTTTTGTGTTTCAAACAGGATCTCACTCCTGCCCATGCAGGCTAGAGTGCAGTAGTGCAATCTTGGCTCACTGCAGCCTTGACTTCCTGAGCTCAGGTGATCTTCCCACCTCAGCCTCCCGAGTAGCTGGGACTCCAGGTGTGTGCCACCATGCCTGGCTAAATTTTTGCATTTTTATTAGAGACAGGGTCTCGCCATGTTGCCCAGATTGGTCTCAAACTCCTGGGCCTGCCTACCTCAGCCTCCCAAAGTGCTAGAATTATAGGCATGTGCCACCATACCCGGCCTAATAACATTGTTTTTAATGTTCATTAAGTCATCCCACCCTCTCAGTCTTGTGGAAGCCTCTCAAGAGGGACAGAATCAGTTGCAAAAGTACCATTTCTGACCCTGAGACATGGATAGACATGTTTATTCATTTAAATATCACCTGAAAAACCCACTCACTCAAATGGTCTGTGATGCTTGCATAAACAGGAATGCTTACCCTCCTGAGTCCTGAATTTTTGGTTCTCTTAGACTCTTTGAAATTCTCCTTTCTCAGAAAGGGGCCCTCTTTCTATTTCCCCTCAAAGTTGTGACTTGACCCTCACATCCCTTTCTTCTCCAGGACTCCTTGATAAGATTCTTTTAAAATTTCTTTGGAGGGCGTCCCTTTTAGGAAGAGCAAATGCCTTTGGGGATGGATATGAAAGACAGAAGATATGGTGATAGCTGGGGCCAGCTGCACAGTCTGAAGTGGACTCTGTTGTAGAGTACTATAGAAAAGATGACTCAGTGTTTTAAAAAATGCAATAATTCTAAGCCCCCTGCATGGAAAAAAAAAGAAGAAGAGGTTCTTTTCTACACATCAGTTCTTGGGTCCTACCAATCCATCCAGTCTTAGTACCCACTGCTCTCTAACACACAGTCTCCCAACTCTCAGGCTCTCTCCCTCCATTCTCCCCTTCAAAGGCAGAGACCCCATCTCCTTGGTCTTTGTACAAGCTGCTACCCCTTCCTGATGGACCACCTGCACTGCACTTCTCATGGCCTAGTCCTATTTATCTCTCCATGATTCGACTTCTTCCTGGCTACAGTCACCTTCTCTGAATCCAGATGTTACATATACAAATGTGGACTAGTCAAGAGGGAGAGGAGAGAGAGAGGAGATTTTAGGGAATTGGCTTATTCAGTTGTGGGGGCCAGCCAGTCCAAAATCTATAGTGAAAGCTGGCGGTCTGAAAATTCAGATGAGTTGATGTTTCAGTCAGTGTTGAGTCCCCAATCTGCAGGTCAGGCCAGGCTGGAAATTCTAGTAGGGTTTCTATGCTGCAGTTTTGAGACCAATTTCTTTTTTCTTCAGGAAATCTTAGTCTTTGCTTCTAAGGCCTTCACCTGATTGGACTAGGCCCACCCATAATATATAAAGTAATTGGCTGTACTCAAAATTTACTGACTTAAATCAGTAACAGAACAGAATAACAGGATAAGCTGAGGCAGAGATATATTGATTGAAAGTCTTTATATCTGCACAGTTCCTGTGACTGTGAACTTAACCATCCAGGGATAGAAAATGTGGATTTCTCACTCTTTCTGCTACAGCCTCTAGGATTCTTGATGTAGAAATGGCATTTTTATTGGGGGTAAGTTCAACAAGGGGATAGGAAGCAATTCTCTGCTAAGCCCTGAGTTATCAACTGTCATAAAGTGCCCACAGGAGTAGATTGTTAAAAGTTGTGATTGAAATGAAATTCATGATTTTTCTCTGGATTTCTTTAAGCCATGCTAAACATAACGGCTTAAATGGTTGGTCAAATGCTAATTTGACCAATGGCTGGTCAAATAGTTGAGGAAATGCTAATTGGGTCATCCTCTCTCCTCTCTACACCCCTGCCTTGAGAAACAGACAGCAGACAGACACCACACACACACACACTGATATGAATGAATCTTTGTCCCAGTTAACTGAAGGCTGACCAATTAACTTAAACTCAGATCTGACGTATTAATCTCAGAATATACCTCCATGGAAGCTCCTGAGGATCTGAGTCAGAGAAAAGAAGGATGCCAAAAGGGGAAGCAAAAGGGACAAACGTATCTGTCTCACAGTTTTGCCTCTGCCAGCCTCTAGAGTTAACCACAATAAATAGCACTTAAAAAAGGGTCCCCACTGCAGTTGACAGTGACCATAAGACATAGCCCTGCTTATAGATAGAATATCTCTGGCATGGTAGGGTTGAAACATCTCTTGGTTGTTGTTGATTTTTTCCCTGAAACCTGTCATTTCCGAGGCGGATGGTATATGTAATATTTTAATATTTAATATAAAACACATACAAGTAGTACTTCATCTGCCTGTATCATGTTCCTAGAAGTATATTTAGAATTTTAAGCTGTTCCAACTATTATACATTTTGCCAAATTTTAGTCATTGAGGGAGTTGTGTTTAAACATCTGTTGACTGCAGATGTTAAGTAGTGTGAAACATTCTTTTAAGATGCCAAAATGCAATTAAAATCATAATATTTTTCCTAGTAACAAATCATGCTAATCAGTGAAAATTTAGAAAGATAAAACTCAATGAACACTGAATGGTAATAATTCTCTAAATAATCAGCTGTGGCTCACGGCAGGGGAGAACTAACTTTTAACTAAATTATGTTAAATCAATGCCAATTTTCTCAGCTCTTGAAAAGTGTTCTCTTTTTTCCTTCAAGCCAGGCAATGGTCAGGTGGAGTAAAACATAAGGAAGAGCATCTTTTTGGTTCAAAGGATGAAAAAAATTGGGTAACACACTTTCCTTACATCTAGCTGAGCCATTGAACCAGAATATACCAGTGTTTAAAACACTGAAATGCCAGCTCTTCTCTTAAAGGACAACATGGAAGTGTCTGATTTCTGCCTGGGCTGAGGATTCAGAAGAAGATGTGTGGAACACAGCCTGGACATGCCCCAACCTGGTTGATGAATTCCACTGCAAGTAGTGGAAGAAACACACCTACAACATGAGCAGATAAGATTTTTCTTCTGTACTTTCCAGGACTTGAACCTGCTTTGTTTTTTGGTTGTTGGGTGGGGAAGGAGGAACAATAGTGTAGCTTCCAGAAGACAGAAGAGAGTTATTTCTTGAGTGTGAATTAAGCAGTACCAAGAGACCTCAAACTAGCTCTCTCCTGATAGAAATTTTACTGTTAAGAGTTTTTCTTTAGGCTTAAAACCTTGAAAGCTCCATAATGCTCCTGAGTAGAACAATAAAGCCATTAGTAGTCAATGGCTTTCTTTAATATTTTTCTTCCATTTCAATTTTAGTTCTAATTTTATCTGACTCCTAAAAACACGTTTCATATTCTCATAAGGACTGGGCCCATATGTGTAAATGGTTCAAACATCTTAATTTGTTTACTGAACTAGTCTAAATAGTCAAATTTTTTTTTAGGCAAAAGTGAATTTCTTCAAATTCGTTGACCCACCATTTCTTAAATTCATCATTGATTGATTATCTGTTATGTGCCAACCCCTGTACAAGTTCCTAGGGCAACAGAGGTGAAAATCTATAATCTCTGTTTCCAGGACTCTATCAGTTTGATAGGGACACAGGCACATAAGCAGACAATCATAATGCAGCAGTAGTAGGGATACGCCACTCTCATCCAGGCAGTGTATTGATGACCATGTCCTTGAGTTCCCAAGTACATTGAAAAAAGTATAACAAGAGATGCTAAATTAGCAGGTAGTACTTATATGAAGTTCTACTGTGTCTACTCCTGTGCCAGGTGTTTGGGTTGGGAATGGGTATTGGGTAAGAGGAGAATAGAAGTTGGAAAGGCAGAAAACAGCAACTCAGCTGATATGGTTGGGATGTTTGTCGCCTTTAAATCCCATGTTGAAATGTAATCCCGTGTTAGAGGTAGAATCTAGTGAAAGGTATTGGATGAGGGGAGTGGATCCTTCATGAATGGCTTAGTGCCATCCCCTTGGTGATGAGTGAGTTCTGGCTCTGTTAGTTTACACAAGATCTGGTTACTTAAAAGGGTGTGGTACCTCCCCCTCCCCTTTACTCCCTCTCCCCTTCCCCTCCATCACGACTGTAAGCTTCCTGAAGCCCTTTCCAAAAGCAGAAACCGGCACTGTGCTTCATATACAGTCTGCAGAACCATGAGCCAATTCAACCTCTTTCCTTCATAAAGTACACAGCTTCAGATATTTCTTTGTAACAACGCCAAAACTGACTAACACATCACCCATTAAAGAGTTTACAATTGACTTAGAGGAAATAAGATGGAAGTGTAGGGAGTTATTAGAAAGCAAGACAACCTACAAATCTGTAAAGTATAAGCATCAAATTTTGTGGACAAAGAGTATGATGTAGGTATTGAGAAAAGAAAAAGTGAGATATAGGGTGGAACAGTCTCAGAAAAGTCCTCCCAAAGGATACAGGTAAGAGAAAGACATGGAAGGACTGGTCCAACTTACATTGGTAGAAGCAGAGGACCTAGGCCTAGGTTGTTTTTGTTGTTGTGTTTTTGTTTTTGTTTTTTTGAGACAAAGTCTCTCTCTTGTGCCCCAGGCTGGAGTGCAATCGCGTGATCTCGGCTCACTGCAACCTCTGCCTCCTGGGTTCGAGCGATTCTCCTGCCTCAGCCTCCCAAGTAGCTGGGATTATAGGTGCCCACCACTACGCCCAGCTAATTTTTGTCTTTTTAGTAGAGATGGGGTTTCACCATGTTGGCCAGGCTGCTCTTGAACTCCTGACATCAGGTGATTGGCCCACCTCAGCCTCCCAAAGTTCTGGGACCACAGGCATGAGCCACCATGACTGGCTGGGCCTAGGTCTTCTAAGCAGTGGAAATGGCAGAGGCAAGTGTCCAGAGCTGGGAATAAGGGGATGTTATGTGGGTATCATAGGGATGGGGGCAAGAGACTTCACAATAAGACACCAACCAGTCTAAAGCTGAGTTTGTGTAGGATTTTTTACTCATCTATTATTGAGGGCCATGCACCGAACTACATATTGTGGATAAGGAATTAATAAATTCTTGCTATCTTGAAGTTTATAATCTAGTCCTAAAAGGAAATTTATCAGAGAGATTTCTCTGAGCCTTAGTGTGTTGGGGTCTATGCCTTTTCATTTCATCCTTCAAATACTGTCTACTCAATGAAAGTTACCTGGCCTGTTCAGCCAAAGTAATTTATAAAGGCAATAATAGCTAATATTATTAAGAGTCTCCTAGACCAGTGTACTGTACTAAGTACTTTGCATGCCTTATTCATAATAAGTTAACATCTTCACAAAGATTACATAGTGTAATCTTTACACCAAATTTGCAAGGGTGTACTACTATTATCCCCATTGTCTCTATGAGAAAGCTGAGGCTCTGCAAGGTTAAATGACTTCCCCAAGGTTCTCTTTAACTTCGTAGGGGAAGATGGAGGATGCTTAGAGAGTGGTATGATCAACATTGTATGCCTCCGGATGTGGTACAATGTGCAGCACACAGCACCACTTTTGAAGTACTAGATGCTTGCCAAAAGAAAAATTGAACATAAACTTTCAAGTTTATTGAAAATGGAGGGTCCAGGAGTAGTGACTCATGTCTATAATCCCAGAAATTTGGGAGGCCAAGGCAGGCAGATCACTTGGGCCAGGAGTTCAAGAGCAGCCTGGCCAACATGGTGAAACCCTGTCTCTACTAAAAATACAAAAATGAGCTGGGCGTGGTGGCTCATGCCTGTAATTCTAGATACGTGGGAGGCTGAGACAGAAACACTCGAGCCTGGGAGGCGGAGGCTGTAGTGAGGTGAGATCGCTCCATGGCACTCCAGTCTGGGCAACAGAGCGAGACTCTGTCTCAGAAAAAGAAAAAAAAAGTAAGAAAAGAAAATGGAGGGATAAAGGATTAAGATAAATGATGCCACAAAGAAGTAAACAGAAAAATTTAGAATTTTGGAGTGCGGGGACTGCAGGACAACTGACCGAATTTCTTCAACAGGTCAAATATATGAGTGTTTGTGTGTGTTTATTCTATAAATACAATAAAAATATTTTTATATAAAAGTACATTATATATAAAAGAAAATTGGTTTGGATTGGATTAATGTAATGTTTACAGTTATGATAACGGTTACGCTAATGTAATGTAATGTTGGGCCTTGTTTAGCTCCTGATTTGAACAAACTAATTTTTAAAAAGGCATTTTTTTAGTAAGCAGGAAAATTTGAATATTGGCTGGTTATTGGAGGCTACAAGGAAATCTTCTCAATTTTCTTGGGTGTGACCATGGTACTGTAGTTATGGGGGGAAAATGCTAATATTATTTAGAGATATGTACAAATGTGTTGGGAAGTGACATCAAATGTGGGATTTGCTTAAAAATATTTAGCAATAATAACTACAACAGAAAAGAATAAGTGATGCAAACATGACGAATGCTTGCTAATTGTTAAAGCTAGGTGATGACTATATAGAGGATCATTGTATTAGTCTCTCAATCTTCCTGTGTTTGAAATTGTTTTAAATAAAGATTCATTTAAAATGCATGGCTTAAAATAGCCAGTGAGGCTGAAAACAGATTCTATTGTACCACTGAGCCCAGTTCTTTGCAAACAGTAGTTGCGTAATAGGTGCATCATGAATTACTAGAATTAGAGCATGGAAAACGGCTACACGATGAGTGAAAATCACCCTGTCCTCCTAAACATACAATCACAGCAGTGTGGGCTCCAGACAGAAAACCTCTCTTCTTTTTAAGTATGTTTATGCTGCATGTTGCTTTTTTTTTTTTTTTTTTTTTGGTGGAATCTTCTCATCTCTTTGGCTTCAAAGCTTCCTTTAATGTTAATCTTGATCAAAATTCACATAGATTAAAATTTTAAATGTGAGGTAGAAGGGCCTTTGCAGTGTGGTTCACCTAGTAAGGGTGACTTGCTTGACTATGGAGAGCTTTGAATACAGGCTGACATTGGCCTTGTCTCTGAAAATAGCAAACTGCAGCCACAACTTAAACACAGACATGATGAAATCAGTGTTTTAAGGATATCAGTTTCCAGCTTCTCTGCCCAACATACCTCCAAATCTGCCTTTCACAAAAGCATTTCTCTTGTACTAGGATATAGAACCACTTCCAAACCGTGACTGCAGAGGAATGAGGGCTCCCACAGGCTGAAAGACACTACCAGAACTAATCGATTGCTTTGAACATGACCAGGCTATTTTTCCATATCGAATCCATGAGGGATATAAAAAATGACATCAGCAAATATTCTTCCGGAAACTGATTTATTAGACCAAATATGAAATTACTGGTGCTTTTCCAAGGGGAAACAAGATTGAAAGCTCCTGCCTATAGCCTGTTTATATTAAGACATTTGTGTCTCAATTCCAGAAGCTGGCAATTAAAGTCCCAGAAATAAACTGGCACCAATTCCCATGAATGAAATGACTATGAATCATTTCATTTTTGAAAATAAAACAAAGATGTGACTTAACAGGTGATGAGTTGGGTGGATGTGCAATATTTCCACAAACACTCAGCCATAATACGTGCTCATATTATTGGTATGATTCGGAACCCTTTAAACATTTCTATATCTGAGTCTTATGAGAGAGAAGAAACCCACCATGTCTGTTTAAAAAAGCTTAGCAAATTATTTTTGCGGAAGTCTGTCTTTCAGTGTTTCTGATGAGGTGATGTGTAGTTTTAGGGCATGGAATGTCTCACCATAGTCAGGACATCCTACTAGAAACAAGTGTCTGCTTGTGAATTGTCCCCTCACCTAAATGAGAAATGAGGAGAGGACCAGAATTAACAATCACTCTTTTTTTTTTGTTTTTCTTGTCGCGATGGAGTCTCACTATGTTGTTCAGGCTGGTCTCAAACTCCTGGTCTCAAGCAATCCTTCCACCTCAGCCTCCCAACCTGCTGGAATTACGGGCATGAGCCACTGCGCCTACCAGTCCCTGCCTGACTGTCTTCTTTTACAAATCCAGAAGCCCATTTATCCATCACTTTGAGCACAGAAAGCTGTGCTGTGATATACACTAACCATTAGCCACATGTGACTATGTAACCTTAAATCAACTAAATTAAATTAAATTTAAAATTCAGGCTCTCAGTGCACTAATCACGTTTCAAGTGTTCGACAGTCACATGTGGCTAGGGCTACCATATTGAACAGCCAAGATTTAGAACATTATCATTGCTCCAGAGAAAAGTAGGCTATTGACATAGTCCCCATTTCTTCATTTTTTTGAAGTCAGAAGAGAAGTTTTTGTCCTATATCTCTCATAGAAAGATATAATAGGATCAGTAAGACTATACCTGGAATTAATTTCTCTAAAACTCATCCTGAAACTCTGTAGTCTCAGTTTAAATAGTATAAAATTTTGACTCAATAAATCTTGAAATATTCAGTAAGAATGGCCAAACAGAAAAAAATTTGGAGTCTACTTGAATAACTAATTGGATTTTTGATATTTAGTATAAAATAGCATTTAATTAGATCTCATTTGAAATGAACAGAATGCATTATATGCATGTATATATTTGGATTACTGATTGGAAAAGGCCAGGCATGATGAAGACATGTTTGTGTAATACTTGTCTTTTATCCTGTGTCTTGTCCTTAAGGAAAAGAAGACATCAAACAGGACACAAAGTAGCAAATGGGAGTTTCTTCTTAAATGTTATGTGAATGACTCACTTGTTAGACAAGTGAGATGATTAAGGACAGGAGGAGAAGACAGCAGAAGAGCTGGAAGTAAAGTCACTTCCAAAGCTCTAGAGTTGGTAGTTTGTGTCTATTGCCAGGAAGACTTATAAATCTAATGAAATGATTTGAATGCAATGCTTTATCCAAAAATAAAAGCAATGTTAGATTATGCAGCACCTGTCAGCCAGTGAAGATTAATGAAAAAAAGCACTGCTGTGGAGAAAAAAATATCCACCGTTATTTATTCAAAAAAGAATGGAGCATCCACCAGTACTAATCATTGTGTTAGGTGTTCAGAGTATGTTAAGAGAAATAAGCATTCAAGAGATAATAGAATGGATAATTAATTACAACTGAAATAAATATTGCAAAGGAAAAGTAAAGGGTCCCATAAAAGCACATAACAGGAGGACCAAAGCTTTTGAGAGTCAGAGGTTTTTCTAAAGAAATTACATTCAAGGAAACACCTAAAAGAGAAGTAGAGTTTATCCAGGTGAAGAGGTGGAGAAAGAGCATTTTGCGTGGAAGACAAGTGTATGGAATTTCTAAAACAGGAAACAGCATTAGGCATTTGTTGTGTGGTAAGGCATAGCAAGCAAGAAAAAGGAGACTGTGACACAAGACTGGGAGGTAGGTGGACATCTGCTCATGCAGAATCTTATAGACCATGATCAGTCAATAAACTAATGAATGAAATATTCCTTGATATAAATATTGCTAGTTTGTGTTTTTATGAACAGTTATAATTCACAGAAAAAGACATAAGTATGCAGAAGTATATGGTATAGAATGTTACTTAGTTATCCAAATCTATGAAAAGAAAGATTTCCAGATGGAAAGAGACAGTGTTTTCAAAGTTGTGGAGGTAAGAAAGAATATGGTGTTTTCTAGAAATAGTAAGGGGAAGGACAAGAGAAAAAGTTAAATTGTAGATGAGGCCAGATTGTCGAAAATTTCAAATGACAGGATAGGGTGAATGAATGTCACCTGTTATGCAGCCAGGACTCAGACAACTTTCAGTAAAGAAGGGGCAAAGTGAGAGCTGTTTTACGATAATAGATCAAGTGGTGGTGAATGGTTAGGGAGGATAAAATTTAAATGGATATGAGAGTTTGCGTTTGATGTTGTGGCCAAAAGCAAGTTATGTTAGATTCTTAAAGTGGTCATAATACCTTAATGAGGAAAATAATTCAGTAGGTAGGTGGAATAAAACTGTTGCAACAATGAAGTAAGGAAGAGTTAAGAGTGACAGTTGGGAGGGAGGGGGTACTGGGGGGTGGACATACAAGCCAGTGAGAATGACTGGATTGCTAGCCTTCATTTTCCTCTTCCTCTACTAACAGCAGCCAAATTTCCCTTTGGAGACCTACCCACCTACCTCAGCTTCATGGTAATTAGTATTGAGTGATGAATTTGGTATTAAGTAGTTAGATATTTAGAAATTGGTTCAGGAATTTACAGGTGACCCTATTTGGGCAAATAAGAAACAGACATTTGCTGAGGTTTCTCTGGGAAAGAAGTGTTTTCATGGTTTCCCAGGAGCTATCAGGGGTGATGGTCTTTCTCTCTCTGAAGAGTGGAAGGTTAAGGATGTGAAGGCTGTAAGAGCTGCAGCTTTTTAATACAAGGATGAGGAAGCAGAACACAAATGAGCCTATCAAAGTGGGGAGAGTAGAGGGAAAGGGATCACAGAGAAACTGTTTCAATTCTCTGATGACACTGAGAACCTCTGACTCAACCTCTGCACTCCAGTTATAACTCAGTACATTTCCCTTTTTTATACAGGTCAGTTTGTGCAGAGTTTTCTGTAGCTTGATGCCACTACAATTTAATGACACAGGGAGAACAGATTAAAATGAGTTAATCTTTAAAAATAGAAAACTGATGAGAAATTATTGCCAGGTAGGATTAACTTTGTCCCAACTATTTGATAATATAAGAATTGGCTTTATAACCAAAAGTAGAAGGAAGAAATAAAATGAAAAAGATTATCATCTATAAGTGATACAGCAGCACATGGTATTAAAACCAAAGATCTCATGTCTGGCCATGTGCTGCTGCTTTCCCCCTCCCCTCGCGCCTCCCCCCGCCCCATCGCCAGAGTTGTTGCTTGCAATAAAGAACCATGACTGAAAAATGCTCCCTGAAAAGTGAAATCCAAAAATTTAAAGAATATTTTAAACCACTGGGAATTGCTATTAACATTTAGGAATCTATCTTTCCAGCCATTTTTGTACATATGCAAATTTATTTTTAAAAGAATGGGATCCTGATGCTTACCCTGTATTACAATCTGAGTTTTTTACATAACAATTTATAACAGACATATTTTCACATCAATCAATGAAGATTTATATTATCTTCTTACTAGCAGTTTCATATTTATGTCTTTATAAAGAATATCGGCAGAGTGGTAAAGGGAAGGTGTTTTAAAAGCCCAAGTGCATGCTCAGATATTGGCTCTGCCTCTTGTCTCTCAAATACTCTGTGGTTCCTCATTTCTGTTTCGCAGCTTAAATGAAAAGTTACCGCTACAGTCCTGAGCACAATGCCTGGCACAGGGAATGAGGGTTACTATCATCATTTTTTAAATTTCTAATATAGGGTATGCTGCAGGGGACAAAAGTGAGGAGACATAAAAGATATGTATGAGGTATGGAGATAGAATAAAATTGGGCCCTAGCTACACAATACACAGTACATGACAGAAAAAAAAAATCAGTAAGATAAGTAACAAGAAATAACCAGAAATGACCATATGTTTTCATATAAAAATTACGTTACTGATTTGAGGGTCAAATAATTTTTATAGCATAATTGATATAAAATTTGAGTGATGAGATTATTAAAACAAATGAACCCGTATGCTCCCCTATTTGATTTCTTCCCACTTTCTACAAATTAAAATGAACAGAAACATGAGTGGAGTTTATGGTCTTTATGAAAAAGTGATTTTCTCTGTGTCCTTAGGCAAAATGCCTTCAATTGACACAGGCTCCATCTGTACTCCAGGCAAAACTGCACGTTCTTCCTTTTTTAAATGTGTGTTTTTAAAATACCATTTGGCACCTACCCTACAAAGCTTAAAAATTAGATTTTGGAAAAAAAAAAACACCCAAAATGTTGCCTCTCATATAGAGGCAAGCAAATTGGATTCATGTAAATGATCCTTAAGAAATGTCTTTAAGTCTGTATTCCAACAATTGCATTTTTTAAAATACACATTGATTTGCTTTTAAAATTTAGCCTCCTCATTTTTTTCTCCTGTATTAGAAAAGAATCTGCATTATGTAAGTATATCTTGCATTGAGAAACTTAGTAAATAAAAATTCTTATTTGCATCGTAGAAAAATTAGGGAGTCATTATTTACCCTTTAAGATGATTTTCAAAAATAATTCAAAGTAAAATCCCTTTAAAGAGAACACTTGCCAGGGGAACTAAAAATATGATTTTAATTTAATACAACTTTTCTGAAACTCATCTACTATGTATAGTAACAAAACAATGAACATGAAAAAGTTGATTATATATCCTCCATTATATTCCCAACAGGATATGTATTTCTGTAAATATTTTCAGCTAAAAGAGATGGAAGTATCTCTAGCATGGATAGCCCTGGTGATTCAAGAAGCTGACCGCATCCAGTGCAGACTGGTGAGACAGTAGTAATAGGGGTCAGTCTTGCTTTAGAATATTTTATTAGTGTATTAGTGTTCTTTTCCCTATCACATATTGAGTATTTACATTCTAAAACTTCCATTCTGTGAATTACTCTATAAATAATGTTGTTTTGTGTTTACTGGATGGCTTTGAAAAAATAAAGCAGGATCCCTACCACACCCTTTACTATATCAAAATTAAGTCTGTATGGATCAAAGATGTGAGTGTAAAAAACATTAGTCTCCAAAGGCACTGCGCAAATAAACAAAGCAACCCCCCACAAAACAAACAAACAAACAAACAAAAAGATACCATAGACTTCTATTTCAGCAACATGAAAGACAAGGTTTCTGGAGACTTCCATTTCAGCAACATGAAAGACTAGGTTTTTGGAGACTTCCTCATGGTTCAGAACATCTACAAGTTTGAATTAAATTTTTAAAAAATTTAATGCATGAATGAGCTTTCAGGAGATTAAAGGGAATTTCCAAAGCCCTTGAGGCCAGAATCAACAATAAGGAGGAATAATCTAGTACTGAAATTCCTTACTCCTGGAAGCAAAAAGCCTTGGTTTTATTGGGGCAGACATGAGATGTGAGGGAATAAAGCAGAATGAGAAAGTAAAGCAGAGATTCTAGAATAAAGTTTCCCACAACCCAAAGGTTGACATCCTCATTAGATGATTAATGAACTTGCAATGAGAAGAAAGTCATAGCCTGTCTCAGACTTGAGACAGTTGGAGCTGGAAAGGAGGGAGTATGGGAGGAAGGATCTCTCCTCTCACCAAATCCCTAAGCACAAGCTCCCAATTTACACTAGTTGGGAGGATAAAATTAACATGACTTGTACCACCTGCCCTTTCCACCTCCCAAAAAAGCCTCTAGTTAAGATTTAGATGGAAATGATAAAATGTAGTTATTGGACTAAATAAAATTATATTTAAATAATGACTAACCATATGAGGGAGAATGAAATTGTATTTTCCTACCTTATACCATAGGCAAAATATCAATTATTGATGGTTGGATGACCTCTGAGACAAACTTTTCAAAACTTTAGTAAAAAATAAATAAGTATATATTTTTAACCTTGATCTAGGAGAGAAGTTCTTAAACAAGGTATAAAATGTGCAAACCAAAAAGGGAACGGTTGACAGATTTGATAATTAAAATTAAGAGCTGTTCATAAAAAGCAAAATATACAACATGGAAAATGGCAATCTCTACATGGAGACTATGATGAGCTTAGAAGGGAGCCTTCCAACGACTACCATAGAGCCCTTTCTTCAGTTCAATATGGGTCTCTTAACCTGCATTCTTCAGACAGAGGCATTCATTTGGTTATAATGCCACTATGCTCAGGCTATCTTATCTTAAATATCACCATTAGAGTTGCTATAAATAGAGCATAAATTAAATTTCTATGCAGCATGATATTGATCTAGTTTGACAATATCCTTTAGGGAATTATTTTACTTGTTCAATAAGAAATTGCTTATTCATTCATTCATACTAATTAGTAAACATTCATTAGGCATCTACTCTATGCCTAGCACTAGCACTAACTCCTGTACATCCTCAAAAGAATCAGATCAGATTTTTAAAATTTATTCATTCTTTCAACAGCTATCGATTGAGCAACTACAATATACCAGGCACTGTTCTAAAATTGAAATACAGCAGGGAAAAAAAGGGGAAGTGTTCCTGTCCTTATGGAGTTTACCCTCTAGTGATATCTATCAATATCACATTAACATTAACATCAAAAGCTCTCTACACCCACCCCTTAGCTGTTGACTCAAGAATTCCAATCCCTTGCAAAAACTCCCCCACCATCAATGTATTTCCAACGGCCGCTAAGGAGGTATCATTCATTCCCAAAATTCAGGGCAGGCTGTCAGTCACCACCTGATTATGTCATTTAATTCTATGAGACATTCTATGTGGTCTTTAACTTTAAAATGTATCAGCATAGACAGCAGTTTGTCTGTGAGAGAGTGTTTGCATATGTATTTTAATCTACATATTAGAATAGTTAATTAACCTGGTTAATTGCCTTAATTAAAACCACCTTAGGGTGGTCAATTAATATTCAAAGAATTCTAATCAGGAAAACACTCTCCAAAAATGACTAGCTTTTGCGAGACCCTATTAGAATATAGTATTCCAGAAACAGTTCCTACAGAACTACTTTATTCTTTAGCTATCATGATTTCTGGTCAACACCAAAGGTTTATTCATTAGTATAAAAATGTTAGAAAACATTTTTCATTGGTGAAATAAATAAGTGTTCCAAGCACTGCACTGTCTATAAGTATCATACAGACACTCCCCCTTTACTAAAATAGCCCAATTGCTTCAAAAAAGAATCCCTAGATTTAGGATTCTGAAGAGAGGATGGTGTTACCTAGAACCTACTAGAAATTTAAGTTGAAACCTACCTCTAAAAATTGTCCTATTAACCAACAGAGAATTACAGAGAGCTGGGATTTTGTCACACTTACAGAATGATGACTGTTTTTGTGCCTACCTATCTGGAAGAATTTGAAAACTTGGCCTGAGATTTGCTTTCATGGCAAAGTACCACCTGGTAGAGAAATTTTGAGGAGGAAACCGATTGCCTTCTATCTGCAATGATTATAACATCTACCATCTACCTACCATCTACCAAAAGGAACCCAGTCATAATCCTCGAAGGATCTAGTATTTGTGAATGAGCAAATTGGTTTACGTCCATTTGACACAAGTAGGCATTATTATCCCATTTTAAAGAGGAGGAAACTAGTAAGATTTAGAGATGTTAAATCACTTCATCAGGTTTTCAAAATTAGTAAGTGAAGGAACTGAAATTTGAAAAGCAGATCTGTGCAATTCTATAACCTTTATTTCAAACCCTTAATTGTTATATAATTATGAAATTCTGCCTCATTATTGGCCATCTGGCCATTTTTTACACTCTAGCCTTTGCAGGCAGAGATTGGCTCTCCATCCATGGGTGAGTTATAAGCACACTCATTGCAAGGTTTACCAACCAAGAATACATATTCATCCTATTAAACCTCCTGTCCACAATACCACTCCCTCGACTTTGGGCACATTTCTCTGGCACATTTTGGAGTATACAGGTGGTTCTAGTTGACATGAAGGTCTTTTTTAGCTGTATCTGCCTCAGGAAGGCAGATGCAGGGCATTCAGAAATCCTACTACTTCCCTAAGACACTCTTCTCCAGAGGATTCTGAATGGAATCCTGTAGAGAGAAAACTATAGGAAGGGGCCAAGTTGCTAATCTTATTAAAATAGTCCAATTGTTTGAACTCAGATGCTTGACAGCATATGAAGATGCACTGATCAGTTTACAGGCATGTAATCCAATCTAGATAATGTTCTGCCTAAAAAGGGACTGCTTATACCCACTCTGGCAGCAGCCCAGGCTGGGAGCTTTCCGGTTAGAGCAGCAAGATGCCCAAGCCAGTAGACTCTAGGACTTCATTGCTGCTGGGTAGGGTGACTGGCTTCTCCCCACATTTTGATATTCCATACATGTGCATTGGCATGCCAGGATGACATTGCCTTTCTGTTCATTCCAGCACTGCACATCTGACTTTTGTTCTACTCAGCCCTTTATCCTTCCTCATCACCCATACAAATGGCTCCCCAAAGCTCCCCAACTGGTGCCTGCTGTTGAGCAGAAGGATCCATTCACTTTGGGATTAATAATGTCTTAGTCCATTTGGCTCTCATAACAAAATATCATAAACTGGGTACCATATAAGCAACAGAAATTTATTTCACATAGCTCTGGAGGCCGAGCGGTCCAAAATCAAGGCAGACTTGGTGGTGTCTGGTGAGGGCTCATCAACAGTGCCATCTTGCTGTGTTCTCACATGGCAAAAGGGTGACCAGAGTTATTAGCACCTTATAAGGGCACTAATTCCATCATGAGGGCCCTACGTTCATGACCTAACCAGTTCCCCACAGCTCCACCTCCTAATACCATCACCTTGGGGGTTAGATTTCTATATATTAATTTTGAGGGGACACATTCAGTCTATAGCAAACAGTAGTAATAATAATAAAGCAATCATTTACTAAATATTTTCTCAGGGAGCAGCCTATATCCAATGATAACTGATATGAAGATGCAAAGACCAAGATTCTGTGATTCAATCTGGGTCAACTCTGAGGGCCCTTCCCAGCAACCGAGCTCTCCATAGGACAGCAAGGCCTGAGTTAGAACTGCCTTATAGGTTAGCTTTTCCCTTTGCACAATGCAGCCTTCCTCATTTCCTTATAGCTGTATTTCCCAAGAGCACTTTCTAATAAACCTTCTGCATGCAGCTCTCCATCTCAAAGTCTGTTTCCATAGAACTCAATCTAAGATAGGACACATCTTTTCAAAGGACAGACCCATTGTGAACTTTAGCAAGTAGGATCCCTCTGTGTATCACAGGGGCTCAGGAAGCCATGGAGGCTTCAAGAGGTGGGACAGCTATGAGACTGAGGCCCTGACAATTGGAAATGTTCATTAGTGAAACTATGCAGTATAATTTCATAGAAGATTATTCTATCTGGAGGCTAACAGATGGCTCTGAAGCCAAATTCGGGACTCTAATTCAACAGAGAGATTCTGCTGATGTCACCAGCACTTGAGCTGTGTGTTCCAGTGTGGGCTTTTTAAGGGTTTTGGTTGTCTTTTTTATTTTTTCTTTCCACAAACAGCCATAGAGACTCGAGAGTTAATTCAGCCTTGTAGTCACTCCAAGGCCATCTGTTGTTCAAATTAAAATACATATTTTTAACTCTAACCTTTCAATCTCTAAAGTTTTAAACCTTTGCAATAGAAACAGTCATTTTGCAACAGCTTTTCGGCTTCCTGATTCAGTGACATCAATGAAAGGGGAATGTCAGTTTTGGGAACGTCAGTAAGGAACGTTGGCAGGGCTGACATTGGTAGAGGGACATGGAGAATCTACCAGGTTATTTTCTGTTCTTGCATGACATGGTAACTAACGTGCTGTGCTCTCGTTTGTTGGAGTCCATCGAAACTCTGATTAGATTTAATGAAGGATAATTTAAGAATTCACATTGCTTCTGAGGCATAAATAAATAAAAAAGGAGATAGCAAAAATGCTGCAGAATTTAGGCTCCTTTGTTAGTTCTATTAATCTGCTAGCATACTCTAATGTGGAAGCCAGAATAAAATATAACCAAAATGCTAATTTCTTTTGAATGATTTTTTTCTTATTTTAAAAGTCATGTACATTCATTGTACAAAATAAGGAAAATGTGGAAAACTACAAAGATACTTCTCCTGCTGTCTAGAGATTAATGCTTCTAACATCTTGGTGTATTACATTCCTATTTACTTATTTATTTTTATTATTTTAGAGGCAGAGTCTTGCTGTGTTGCCCAGGCAAGAGTCAAATTCCTGGGCTCAAGCAATCCTCCCACCTCAGCCTCTCAAGAAGCTTGGACTACAGCTGTATACCCCCCTGTCTGGCTGTGTTCCTGTTTTTAAAGGTGAATTTAAATATATCTTTTAGGCAGAGATCAGGTCATTATAATCCATGATGTGTTGTCCTTGATATTTGAATATGCTATTGCTAATCCCTGATTAAAAGGAGCATATGTTTTGAATCTGTTTGATCTTATTTCTTCTTACCAAAATGTATGATTTTTTGTGCCATCCACTTTATCTGTGACAAATGAATACATTTGCTAAAACTATTTTAAACTACACAAATTAAAATGGTATATTACCCTTCTCAGTTCAAATTAATTCAACAACCCTTTTTAAATGACAGTTACTATGTATTCTGCACTGTGCTAGGGAAAGTATAAGGATGAAGTTGGAACAGGGAGATACAACTGTGAAGACCACAAAGTCCCAGACTCTGGGGGCTCATATTTTGTTATTCATGCAACAAATATTTATTGAACACCTACTTTGTGCTGGCAATATGGTCGTGAACAATAAGGACATGGTGCCTACCTTCATGGGGCTTACCTTCTGTTAAAGTAGATAGACAAAACTAAATGAGATTATTTCATATAGTTTGTATTCATCATTTTTTTATTTTATATATCTTATGACATTTTGACACCTGAAAAATCTTGTTGTCTGGAAAGAGGCTTTTCCTGCAACATTAGCCAAATCTTAGAGATACTTAAAAGCTCAGGATTGAGCTCTTATGAAAGGCATACCTTTCATATGCCAACCAACCAATCCAGAGTCTATATCCCCAACTACCCCCTTTATCTAACTCTCACACACCAAGCTAATATTTTCCCTGCCCTACATTATCCCGGAACCATGTACGAGGCAATTAGAGACCACCTCTATAGCCCAAAGCCCACTGAAATTATTAAAACCAGCCAATTCTAAAGTATTTATTCTGCTCTGTCTTGACCTTCCCATGGAATCCCTCATAGAGTCTGTGACCTAGACTCTCCCCTTTCCAGCTTCTGCCTCATATCAAAACCTGGTGCTTTCTCTCTGGCCCTGTGTGGTGTGGTATATCCCCTTCTTTTGGGAAATATAAAGTATTAAGTCTTCTTCCAATGGCACTGACCTCTACATGTTGTCACCTCCATTAACTAAAATCACTGAGACATAGTGGTAAATACCATTGGCCCTCCACATCCATGGGTTCTGCATTCATGGATTCAACTGCCTGTGGGTCAAAAATATTCAGGAAAAAAAAGTTCCACAAAGTTCCAAAAAGCAAAACTTGAATTTGCCATATGCCAAGTACTATGTTGAATTCAAGCAAATGAAGTGATGTGTAGGCACTGTATTAGGTGCTATACGTAATCTAGAGATGATGTAATGTATACAGGAGGATGTGTGCATGTTATATGCAAATACTATGATATTTTACATAAAGGACTTGAGCATCTTGGGATTTTAGTATCCTCCAGGGGTCCTGGGACAAATCTCTTACAGATACCAAGGGAAGACTGTACAATGAAGGCAAAAAAAAAAAAGAAGTATGTTATAGAGAAAAGCTGAGGGCTGCTACTTCATAGTAGTGATGAGAAAATGCTTCTCTAAGGCGGTGGTATTTTGGCTGAGACCTGTATGGTGGAAGGAGCCAGTCAAGCAAAGGATATTCTAAGCAGAATTAATAGCAAGTGCAAATATCCTGAGGCAAGGCTAGCTTTGCTGGTTCAATGAACAAGAAGGCCAGGTGGGCTGAAGCAGAGAGGGACAGAAAGAGATAGGAGAGGCAGGTGGGACAAAGTTCATGGAGGGCCTAGGAACACAGCAGACCAGACACATGTGCAAATAAGCATGACGATGCATTATGAACAGTACGTAATTTCTGCACTTCTTTCAAAGTCTTTGGGGATACAATACTGGTACATCCAAAAGTTTAAATCTCTGATGCAATTCCAGGAACTGTGTCACAGCAAAATTGGTGATACTTTCGGGTGGATGTATTTGATAGCATTTATTAATCTGTACTCTGGCCTTTCTCCTACATTTCCTGTAAAGTGGGTTTTTGTAAATTCAAGAGGGCTGTTTTCATCCAGCAGTGTTGAGTGAAGTAATAAATGTTACACTGTGCATAATCAGGTCAAAAATCTAGTGCAAAGTGCATATCCCTTTGTGGTTTGTGGGTGGAGGTTGAGGGTGGTAATACATGGGAGCCGGAAGAGGGTGGTTCTCCTTAATTAAGTTCTTTGTTGAAGCCCAGTTTACCAACTGTTGGGTTCAGAGCCTGCACATGACTCACGATTCACAAGCTGGGCCTGAATCCTGATTAGAATGAAATCTAGGTGACTTCGACCTGATAGCTTTTTAAAGTCAGATGCAAGAAGATGCATTCGCCTTTTCAGTTTGGTGTGACATAAATTTTGTTTTCATTTACCTGCCAAGTTGATAAGAATATTTAGTTTCTAGGTTCATAAAACAGACCCCAGGTATCATAAAGAAGGGACTTTTTTTAAATTCCCCCTTTCCCATAATGCAAAATATTTTCTTTTGAGTAAAGCTTGGGTTGCAGATTTACTCAAATGAAGGAAGTGGGTGGAGAATAGTTTATTAACAACAACGCAAGCCAGGCTTTAAGCTTAGGGCTGTACAACTTTATACATTCATTGTTATTACAACCCTGTTCTGTAGCTACTATTATTTTCCCCACTTAATAGATGAGGAAACTGGGCTCAGAGAGTTTAAATGACTAGGCCAAGACCAGACAGGGAGTGTGGACCCAGATGCTTGGTGGGCCTTGCATTCAACCCAGGTCTGTCTGGCTTCAGCCTGCATTTCCCATTGCACAACACCGTCTCCCCATGTGCCATCTCACCATCTGCAGAACAGGAGCCGGCCTACCCCACCTTTCATGGTTATTGTCAAGAACAGAGGATACAAATGGTGGCTTCCAGAAGACTCTAAAGTTGGCCATTTTAAAACAAGAAAATAAAAGGAAGCCACATATTGGGCTGTACCCTAACTCATTCACAGGCCTCACCTCAGTGGTAGAGCAAATGGCTTTCCTAGTGCTGAATAGGAAAGAACGTGTATCCTGTAAACATGAACTCTGCAGCAACTCCTGGTGAGTTCTCCTTTTTATGGAACTGGGTTTGAAATACACATTTCAAGGTGAAGGAGTTTCCCATTTAGTAGAGAAAGTAGCACCTTTAAAATGCTTTGCGCCAAGGCCCAGACCAGTAATATCATATATTTTCTCTAAAACACATTCTCTCTATAATATTATCTCTCGACAATAAATTCTATACATAACTCCCCCAATATGTTTCCCCAGACAACAATAATCATAACAATCCATTAAATGTTGATTTTATGTATATTTTTGTTTATTCCACACCATATTTCACAAAGGAGATGAGGCACCTTAAAATATGCAAACAATTTAGCATTATACAAACAATTATAAATAAGTTTTGAAAGAATGCAAAGAAAATAGGTGGAAACACAGAGAGGTTATGTTACTTGATATCTGTGCTTTAAAGCCCTTTCTCCTTTCTAGAATTCATATGCATTACCCTATTTGATCTTTGACACAACCCTGTGAAGTGGGAAGAAGACTGGGTGTGGCATTATTAATCCAGTTTTACAGATGAGGAGAGTGAGGTTCTAAGAACTTCAATGATCTTCTCAAGGTGACAGAACTAGTAAAAACAAAAACAAAAACAAAACAAAAAAGCAAACAAACAAGCAAACCAAAACAGGGTAATACCAGATACAAGTTTTCCTAAGGGCTAGCCCAGAGCTCAGTGAATTCTGATGCCCAAGTCTCCAGGGTGGGAGAGATCCTAGAGAAGGTAGGAATGAATGCAAGCGAACCATGTCTTGGCACACCTTGTTCTTCTATGGTCTGTCTTCCTGTCTTCAGGTGTCATTCAAAGCCCTCCTGGTGTTGTTGGCTGCCCAACGGTCCCTGCCAGAGATGCTGCCCTCCTCCACTCCTCACCCAACCCCCATCAAGAGTTTCACTTGGAACTAACATAAAACACTCTTAAATAGTTTGGCTGTGTCCCTACCTAAATCTCATCTTGAATTGCAATCTGAATTGTAATCCCCACATGTTGAGGGAGGCAGGTGATTGGATCATGGAGGTGGTTTCCCCCAAGCTGTTGTTGTGATAGTGAGTGAGTTCTCATGAGATCTGATGGTTTTATAAGTGTTTGAAAGTCTCTCCTTTGTTCTTTTCTCTCCTGCCACCTTGAGAAGAAGGTGCTTGCTTCCCCTTCCACCATAATTGTATGTTTCCTGAGGCCTCCTCAGCCATGTGGAACTGTGAGTCAATTAAACCTCTTTCCTTATAAATTGCCCAGCATTGGGTAGTATCTTTATAGCAGTATGAAAACAAACTAATACATACTCCTATGTCATGAAAGGCACCCAATCCAGTGTGCAGGTCCCTTGGTGCCAATTCTTGGCTAAGGTGAGCACTAGCTGACATGTACACTCAAGATTAGACATGTGGGCTTGGCTCAGTGGCTCATACCTGTAATCTCAGCATTTTGGGAGGCTGAGGTGGGAGGATCCCTTGGGGCCAGGAGTTCAAGACCAGCCTGGACAACATAGTGAAGCACCGCCCATCTCTACAAAAAATTTTAAAATTAGCCGGGAAGTATGGTGGCCCATGGCTGTACTTCCAGCTACTCAGGAGGCTGAGGTGGGAGGATCACTTGAGCCCAGGTATTTGAGGCTGCAGTGAGTTATGATTGCAACACTGCACTCTTGCTTGGGCAATGAAGCAAGACCCTGTCTCAAAAAAAAAAAAAAAAACATTAGATATGATTAAGGGAAACTATAAGCCAAAGGTGATGTTTATGGAGAAAGTTTTGTTCTCAATAAAACAAAGATTTTTCTAACAACAAGGCTGTCCCAAACCAAAGTGGGCTACTCAGGTAAGGGGAGGCATGAATGGGTCTTGAGCTCCCATCCCTGCAGTGGCTCCAGCAGAGGCTTTATGCCTATGTGTCAGGGACTGACGGTGCAGGGAGCGCATGGGGCATCTGTGTTGATGAGCCCCACCTCACTCTGCTCAGGCAACCATTTCACAAGAGCCTTTTGGCATGAATGCCAATCAAGTGTCACTACACAAGGGAAAATTCTCCTGGTCCCTGGGTATAAGGTCAGAAAGACTTTCATGTTCTTTAGTTATACCATAGAAGAAGCCACCATGTCCATATAACCTTACCTCCCGGGACAACCAGGCTCTGATTTATAGGTTCTTTCCAAACTTCTCTTTTCAGATTGCTGTGTAAAGGTTTTCCCCGAAAATCACTGAATTGTATCTCTGTATTTTAAAGCTTAAGGGCATTTTTCAGTGAATCTGAATACCGGGAAACTTTTTACTATTAAAGCAGCCTTATATTTTAATCTACTCTGATCCCATAGTGGTTGTCTCCACCAAGAACAGCAGTTGAGGCTGGAATAGGAAGGAGAGGAAAACAAGAAGAGCAATTTTCAGCCTGTGTGTCTCCTCCCAAAGGGGCATCTTTCAGCATTTTCAGTGTAATGTATGTTGACAGTACTGTTATTAAAATGATCATTAAAAAGATGTTGGGGAAGAAGAGTAAATGCAGGAGAACATATAGATAAGATTACCAAAGGCTTGGACACAGGGACACAATGTTCTGTGTTCCACATCACCGCTAGGCAAGGTGCAGGGATCCCCTGCCTCCCCACTGCATTCACCTCACCTACAGGTTAGAACCGGGTGTCACTTGTGCCAGTGAACACATGTGTCAAACATCTCCTTTGTGCTAAACACGTGCTGGACACTATCTTTAAGGAGCTTATTGTCTTATTGAAGATGAAAACTATGAATGTATTTAAGCTACACACTGCTCATAAAATAATTAAAGGCAGTTTACAGAGAAAACAAGGGCAACAACATAAAATTGCCTAATACAAAAATGGAAACCATAGATGAATAGATAAATAAACAAAACGTGGAATATATGTAAATTAAATATTATTCAGCCTTAAAAGGAAGGAGGTTCTGACACATGCCACAACACTGATGAATCTTGAGGACATTAGGCTGAGTAAAATAAGCTAGATGCAAAAGGACAAATCGTATACAATTCCTCTTATATGAGGTATTTAGAGTAGTCAAATTCACAAAGACAGAAAATAGAATGGTGGTTGCCATGGGCTGGGGAGAGGGGAGTATGAGGAGTTATTGTTTAATGGTATGGAGTTTTCTCTTGGAAAGATGAAAAAGTTTTGCTGGTAGATAGTGGTGATGGTTGCACAACAATGCGAATGTACTTAATGTCACTAAACTGTATACTTAAAAATGGTTAAAAGGTCAATTTTATGTTATATATATTTTACAACAATAAAAAACACATTGGACCACAAATGTTTAGTACAAAAAAATGAAAAATATCTCATTAATACTTTTTTCTGCATTGATTGCAAGTTGATATAACATTTTGAATATGGTGGGTTAAATTAAACATATTATTCTTTAAAAACTTTTTAATGCAACCTATAGAGGAAGAATAATAAAATCAAACAACTTCAAGGGGGCCAGTGTGTGCATACATATACGAAGTGACAAGTGGTGTTTACAACAGGAAGTGAGTATGTTTGAGGCAACCAAGACTCTATGCCCAACCCTAATGCATTCAGGTTAATTTTTTTTTTTTTTTTTTCAGACGAAGTCTCACTCTATCACCCAGGCTGGAGTGCAGTGGCGCAATCTTGGCTCACAGCAACCTGCAACTCCTGGGTTCAAGCAATTTTCCTGCCTCAGCCTCCTTAGTAGCTGGGACTACAGGCGCATGTCTCCACATCTGGCTAATTTTTTTGTATTTTTAGTAGAGATGGCGGTTCACCGTGTTGGCCAGGATGGTCTCGATCTCCTAACCTCATGATCCACCCACCTTGGCCTCCCAAAGTGCTGGGATTACAGGTGTGACCCACCGTGCCTGGCTCAAGTTAAATTTTTAAGAAACCCCATGTATTGGTCTGTTCTCATGCTGCTAATAAAGACATAACCAAAACTGGGTAACTTATAAAGGAAAGAGGTTTAATGGACTCACAGTCAAACATGGCTGGGGAGGCCTGACAATCATGGTGGAAGACGAAGTTGGAGAGCAAAGGGACATCTTACATGGCAGTAGGGAAAAGAGCTTATGCAGGGGAATGCCCTTCTATAAAACCATCAGATCTCCTGAGACTTATTTACTACCATGAGAACAGTACGAGGGAAAGTGCCCCCATGATTCAGTTATCCCCACCTGGCTCCACGCTTGACACGTGAGGATTATTACAATTCAAGGTAAGATTCTGGTCGGGACACAGCCAAACCATATCAACCCACTTAAACAAGGAATCATGTCCTCAGTCTCAATGACCTGGAGACAACAGTTACTGGCATCTGACATAGTATGTTACACATTTGCTAAGAGTGTGAAATTTGGCTTGAGTTCTCTAGCAGCCAATGTGAAAAGAGAAATTTAGCCAGGTGCACAGTTCACAAGGTGGTGGGATAAAAATCAAGCAGTTATTCAGAAGCACATATGGTATTGATATTGAGATAGAAAAGAAATATCTCCTGAGGGTCTTGTAGAAAGAACACTGCAATGTAGTGAACAACATCCTTAGAGGTTGGGACAAAGTCCCATGGAATTTTTCTCACCCCATCACTCATTTGAGGTCCATTATTTCATAGAACAGTGTCACAAAAAACAGTTCTGCCAGAGGCCAGCCATCCAGTGGAAGACAAAGTAGTGCTGGACGAATGGTAGAGATGATGAGGAATGTGAGTACTATTGTCATTCAAAGGAGAGCAGATTTCATAAGGAGTCATGTGCGAAGAAAGGCAGTGGTCTGAAGCTTTAGGAAAGGGAGGGTTTAGATTCTTGCCTGATCCATGATGGGTGCACTGGAAGTATTTGTTGCATGAATGACTGTATAGATGTCCTAGTCCATTCAGGATGCTGTAACAAAACACCTTAGACTAGGCAGTTTATAAATAACAGAAATTTATTTCTCACAGTTCTGGAGCCCGGGAAGTCCAAGATCATGGTGCAGCAGATTCAATGTCTGCTTCATGAACTATGTCTTCCACCTGTGTCCTCATGTGGCAGAAGGAACAAGGGAGTCCATTGAAGGCTGTTTTATAAGAGTGCTAATCTCATCCATGAGGGTGGAACCTGCATGATTTATTCACTTCCCAAAGGCTCCACCTCTTTTTTTTTCTTTTTTTTTCTGAGATGGAGTCTCGCTCTTTTTGCCTAGGCTGGAATGCAGTGGCACAATCTTGGCTCACTGCAAACTGTCTTCTGGCTTCAAGTAGTTCTCTTGCCTCAGCCTCCTGAGAAGCTGGGATTACAAGCGCCCACTGGCATGTCTGACTAATTTTTGTACTTTTAGTAGAGATGGGGTTTCACCATGTTGGTCAGGCTGGTCTCAAACTCCTGACCTCATGATCCACCCGCCTCGGCCTCCCAAAATGCTGGGATTACAGGCTTGAGCCACTGCGCTTGGCCAAGGCTCCACCTCTTAATACTATCATATTGGTTTTCCAGTTCCAACATAAGAATTTGGAGAAGGCACCAACATTCAGACCTTAGCAGTAGAGAAAACACACACACACACACACACACACACACACACGCATATTTCAAAACCAATAGAATAGAAGAGTATTCTCGAGGGCAATTTGGCTGAAGGACATCTGTCAGGATGTTAATAGCAAGTGACAAAAATCTAACTTGACCTTGATTTTTTTAAAAATGGAAATGTATACCATCCAGGACACAGGCATAGGCAAAGACTTGATGACTAAAACACCAAAAGCAATGGCAACAAAAGCCACAATTGACAAATGAGATCTAATTAAACGAAAGAGCTTCTGCACAACAAAAGAAACTATCATCAGAGTGAACAGGCAACCTACAGAATGGGAGAAAATTTTTGCAATCTATCCATATGACAAAAGGCTAATATCCAGAATCTACAAGGAGCATAAACAAATTAACAAGGAAAAAAAGGAAACAACCCCATCAAAAAGTCAGTGAAGGATATGAACAGACACTTCTCAAAAGAAGACATTTATGCAGCCAACAAACATACGAAAAAAAGGTCATCATCACTGGTCATTACAGAAATGCAAATCAAAACCACAATGAGACACCATCTCACACCAGTTAGAATGGTGATCATTAAAAAGTTATTATACTTAAGTTCTGGGATACATGTGCAGAACGTGCAGGTTTGTTACATAACTATACACGTGCCATGGAGGTTTGCTGCACCCATCAACCCATCATCTACATTAGGAAACAACAGATGCTGGAGAGGATGTGGAGAAACAGGAATGCTTTTACCTTGTTGGTGGGAGTGTAAATTAGTTCAACCATTGTGGAAGACAATGTGGCGATTCCTCAATGATCTAGAACCAGAAATACCATTTGACCCAGCAATCTCATTACTGGGTACATACCCAAAGGATTATAAATCATTCTACTATAAAGACACATGCACACGTATGTTTATTACAGCACCATTCACAATAGCAAAGACTTGGAACCAACCCAAATGCCCAACAATGACAGACTGGATAAAGAATATGTGGCACATATACACCATGGAATACTATGCAGTCATGAAAAAGGATGAGTTCATGTCCTTTGCAGGGACATGGATGAAGCTGGAAACCATCATTCTTGGCAAACTAACACAAGAACAGAAAACCAAACACCACATGTTCTCACTCATAAGTGGGAGTTGAACAATGAGAACACATGGGCACAGGAAGGGGAACATCACACACCAGGGCCTATGAGGGGGCTGGGGGGCTAGGGGAGGGATAACATTAGGAGAAATACCTAATGTGGATGATGGGTTGATGGGTGCAGCAAACCTCCATGGCACGTGTATAGCTATGTAACAAACCTGCACATTCTGCACATGTATCCCAGAACTTAAGTATAATCATAATAAAAAAAGAATGCCAAAAAACAATGACAATAAAGGAAATGTATTGGAAGAATATTGAAGTATCTCATATCATTAAAAGAAGAAATTGAAGATCAAACATGTTGAAGGCAGGGTAAAGGTGGGCCTACATGGTGGACATGGAGATGTGCTGCTCAGATACCCTTCCACAGAACAATATGTTTTCCCAGATGCTGGCCATGTGGTCAGTAGACAGCCTTCATCTATCATCTACTTCAGGGCTTGCCTCAGCTGCTGAGAGTTGCCTTGTCCGAGAACTTGCCCTTCCCTGGGTAGCCCATATTCAGTGACTAATCACTGTGGAAGTATAAAAGCCAGGACATCTCAGCCCGTGCAGCACAATTTCAATGGGCCATTTATGCTCAATGGACTTATTATGCTCAATAATTCTCTGTGGAGTTGTCAGACTTGCATTGAGTTCAGTTTCTCCCTCTACCCAGTCTTGCTTTCTCCTCCTCCTTTCCATAAGTGTTGGTCCCTAATAAATATCCTACACCCCAAATTCTATCACAGGGACTGTGTCAGTAGAACCCAACTTTTGACAGCCTTGGAAATGAACTCAAATACCAGTAGGATGCTCTCTCTCTCTCTCTCTCATATCTCCTTCTTTCTGGATCTTTGCTTCTGACTCTTGCACTCTAGATTGCTTCTCCAAACACTGGGAAATCTGATCATGAAGTTTCTCTTAATGTTAGCCACCGGGGGAAAAATGTTAGCCACAGAAATGATCAGATTGTTATTGCTTGGTTTCTGATAAAAACTGTTTAAAATCCCAGGAAAGGATAACAAATAGCCCAGCTGGGGTCAGGTACCTACCTACAAACAAATTCAGGCTGGATGTCAAGACATTACAACTGGCCAGACCTGGGTCAAAACCTGTTTCTCAGGAATGGGATTATATACTAACAAATATGGCAGCCCCATAGACCCATGGGGTTTTGGAGAGGATTGCTGGTCAAAAAAACAGCAACAACAACAACAAAACCACATTATATTCTCTGTATTTTGGGGAGTACTATCAGGTTCCTTTGAAAGATTAATTTAGGATTTTGTATGTCAGGTGTAAGAGTTAAAATATTTTTAGTTAATTGGCTTTCATATACTTAGAGCAACAGGACCCTTTTCCAGACAAAACTTACCAAAACACCTAAATAATAAGCAGATAATAATGGAGCCGCTGATTTGGGAGGAAGTAGGAGCCCCAGAATCCAATTTCTTGTCTTTCTCTAATTCCATTTCCCAGCAACCAATGAGCCACCTCGTTCACTCATTCGACAAATATTCATTGAACACTTCTTCTGCCTCCACATTGTGCTAAGTGCCAGAAAGATATTCATTGAATAAAAACAAACATAATCTCTCTTTCTGGAGCATACTATGTATGATTGTAGGACACAGTTTGAAACCCACTATTCTGGGTAATATTGGGGGGTTTAGGAGAAGGACAATGAAGGAATAAGATAGAAAGGTGCTGTTTTAGAAATACTGACCTGGTGGTTTTAGTTGTTGTCAACCCAATTTGCGAAATACTAGTCATGTTAATTGGAAAACTATTGAAACAGCCAAGACATGAAATGTGTGGTCCAAACTGGAGAAAAGGCAGAGGAAATGAAGAGTGAATACAAGAAATATATGGTAAGAAAAATTGATGAGTCTTGGTGACAACCTCTTAAGGGATCTGGCTAGTAGATATTAATGCATGATATTAAAACAATCCCACACACATTTAGAGGCACCAAGTCTCCCCTCCCACTTTTCCCACTCAATCAAATTTGCAATATATTCCAATCCACATCACTGTACTTACATATTAATCATTCATGTATTCTTGACAGTCCATTTCAGCCCTATTCTTTCAGCACCCTGACCACTCACACATGTTTCTTATGGTTCCAAGTATAACAGTCTCTCCTGGCTGATGGCAGCCCATCGCATTCCTCATGTCCTCTTTGCATATAACTGTAATCAATATTAAATTCCTAAAAATTTACAGTTCAACTAACATCAAATACTCCTTTAGCTAAGATACCATTCTCTGACTTCACAGGGACTTGTTTTGTGTAATATGCAAAAAAATTTTAATTTCCCTTTACATATTTTGAGTTCATGTATAGTTCAATGTGTGGTTATATAAGATAAGGTCTATTTTTCTGGCCTTGGTGATGATTCGGTATTTTTGAAGCATCTTGGGCTGAAGATGCTTGCACAACTACTCCCTTGTATATTCACTTTGCAATTTAGATTTTTCTAAGAATTTTGCAACATTACCTCCAGAAAGATCCTTTTGAATTACTGCTCCCCACTAACCTGTCACAGTTGAGGGAAACTGAAGAGACTACATGCTGGACTTTTAAGTTGCAGCCTTGTGTTCTTTTGCTACTAGAAGTCACAAGAAAAGGCAGGGGCACATATACTTTATGACAACTCACCATAAAGAGCAGGCTAATTGTTATTGGTCACTGAAATCCTATTCACAGCCAAATCACTGGGGGCAAAGATTTAAAGTCAATTTCTGCTTCAGTGCCTTTTTGTGTATTAGAGTTTTGTCTGCATATTTGTAAGTATCTACCTAAGCTACAAGCAACTTGAAAACAGTGACTGTGTATTGCATGTCCTAATATCTCATACACTACTTTATTGGGCACATACAGATTCTAGACCACATTTCATTTATTTATTTATTCATCTCACAAAAATTTATTGAGTACTTACTATATACCAGGCACTGTTCTAGGTGCTCAGGTTACAGAAATAATTAAGGAAAACATGGTCCCTACCCTCATGGAGCATACTGCATAGCAGGAAAATTAGAAATTGAACAAGGAGGATCTAGTAGAAAAGACAATATTCAACAACTAATAAGAAGTATAATGAGGTTTCTAAAAGGGGAGTGCAAAATCTGAAAGAACAATATCAAGAGATTACCACCCCTCCCTCACTTACCTTCTGAACATCCTTCCTCCCCTGCCTCATCCCTCCCTTTATCCATGAGTGAAACTGGCATCAGGGACATAAAGCATGAGTGTCACCATTCTGTGACTTCTGTATCTCTTGGGGTCCCTTTTGGTTAACATATTTTGGTACCTCAAAGCAAGTGACTCAAGCACAAGATTGATAATAGCTCCCAGGAGGGAACAGCTGAGAGTGACAAACCTACATTCATTCATTCATTCATTCAGCAAACTTTTATTGAGCATTTATTCTGCTCCAGGTACTATGAACAAAACAGTCACTGCCATTATGGGGACGGGGGAGTGGGGAGGGATGGCATTGGGAGTTATACCTGATGTAAATGATGAGTTGATGGGTGCTGACGAGTTGATGGGTGCAGCACACCAACATGGCACATGTATACATATGTAACAAACCTGCACGTTGTGCACATGTACCCTAGAACTTAAAAGTATAAAATAAAAAATAAAAAATAAAAAACAGTCACTGCCGTCCTTGGAGTACTCATGTGCTGGGAAAGATGTATTTTAAGCAAAGGATCACACAAATAAATGTAAAATAAGTCCTACACCGTGCTCTAGAGGGTTAGGAGTATATATAATGGAGTGATGTGACTTCTGTAATATATTCAACACAAGTAACCCATGATCTTATGATCCCAAAGCCTGAACTCTCAAAATCTATGTAACAATGAAAAATCAGCATGTGCATGATCGCCGCCAGGCCATTTCCCCCCATATTTAGGTGATTCTTGATTATTAAAAAAGTTCTTCCTTCTATGGAAACTGAGTTGGCACTCTACACAAAATCATTGTTCTAACTACAGGAATCACACACAAAAAGTTGACATGACTTTTTTTTTTTCAAATGTTAAAAAAAAAAAACAAAAAAACTAGCAAAACTTCCTCCATACCAAGCCTGGATTTCAAACCTTCCATTCCATGGCATGCTTATAAGTTCCCACCCCATCTTTGTCACTTCCCTTTGGACTTGTTGTATAGCCCAAGGTTGACTAACAGATAGCTGGCACACCCCATTTCCCTATCTTCATACTCATGGAAAACACTGCATATTGATCCCTACACACTTTGCTAATATGCCCAGATGAAGTCTTGTAATCAATTTCAGCACAGCTCTCTAGCTCTGATCACTCAATTAGTGTTAACAAGAGGGTGAAATCTTTTTGCTATCCAAGCCTAGCCATGTCCCTCTAAAAGTGAAGTGTACAGAACTAAATACTAGGCTCAAGCACTGGGTTCTAATACTGGATCTAGGCTAACCACCATTCTAGCCTCATTCTGAAGATTTTAAACTTTATTATCAATGCTTCCTTCCCTAGATGTTCCATTACCTGGCATGCTCTTGCAAATAATATATGGAGTGGAGACATACAGGCACATAAATTTATATCCTCCCTTCACTATTGACCACTTTCTATTTATTTAATACTTAAAGCTCATTATAACCATTTGTAAAATGTAGCTAACAATACCTACTTTACAGAGTGGTTGTGAAGAACTTTGAGACAATGTAAGTAGATTTACCAGATCCTTGATACATTTTCTAGTGTATTTTTTCTTTCCTGACCACTTAGGGCCCAGGACAGTCTTTTCCTACTTCTAGATCAACCAAAAGCCTCCACACACAAAAAAAAATTACTCCAGAAAAACTAAAAACTAAAAAAAAAAAAAACTGCTCTTGGTTTAGGTAAGTCAATAGTATAAAGATGTCAGTTTTCTCACTGCTGAAAGAAATCATAGATTACACAAACAAATGGAAAAACATTCCAACCTCATGGATTGGAAGAATTAATATTGTTAAAATGGCCACACAGCTCAAAGCCATCTGCAGATTCAGCACTTATTCCTATCGAACTACCAATGTCATTTTTCACAGAATTAGAAAAAAACTATTCTAAAATTCACGTGGAACCAGAAAGAGCCCAAATAGCCAAATCAATCCTAAGCGAAAAAGAACAAAGTCAGAGGCATTACATTACCTGACTTCAAAGGCACAATACCTGACTATAAGGCTACAGTAACCAAAGCAGCATTGTACTGGTACAAAAACAGACACACAGAACAACGAAACAGAATAGAGAACCCAGAAATAAAGCTGCACACCTATACCATCTGATCTTCAACAAAATCAACAAAAGTAAGCAACGCAGAAAGGACTTCCTGTTCAATAAATGGTCCTGGTACAGCTAGCTAGCCATATGCAGAAGAATGAAACCAGACCACTACCTTTCACCATTTACAAAAATTAAAATGAATTAAAGATTTAAATGTAAGACCTCAAACTCTAAAAATCCTAGAAGAAAACCTAGAAAACACCATTCTGAACATCAGCATTGGGAAAGAATTTATGACTAAGTCCTCAAAAGCAATTGCAACAAAAACAAAAATTGAAAAGTGGGACCTAATTAAACTAAAGAGCTTCTGCACAGCAAAACAAACTATCAATGGCATAAACAGATAACCTACAGAATGGGAGAAAATATTCACAAACTACACATCCAACAAATGTCTAATATCCAGAATCTATAAGGAACCTAAAAAACTCAATAAGAAAAAAAACAAAAAACAAAACTTCAATAAAAAGGGGGCAAAAGACATGGACACTTCTAAAAAGAAGACAATAAGTGTCCAAAACATATATGGGAAAATGCTCCACATCAGTAATCATCAGAGATATGCAAATCAAAACCACAATGAGCTATCATGTCATAGCAGTCAAAACGGCTATCATCAACAAGTCAAAAAACAGCAAATGCTGGCAGGACTGTGGAGAAAAGGGAATGCTTATACACTGTTGATGAGAATGGAAATTAGTTCAGCCTCTGTGGAAAGCAGTTTTGAGAATTTTTTTTTTAATATGGAATCTTACTCTTTTGCCCAGGGTGGAGGCCAGTAGCATGGTCTTGGCTCACTGAAACTTCCGCCTCCTGGGTTCAAGCGATTCTCCTGCCTCAGCCTCCTGAGTAGCTGGGATTACAGGCATGTGCCACCACACCCAGCTAATTTTTGTATTTTTGCAGAGATGGGGTTTTGCCATGTTGGCCAGGCTGGTCTGGTCTGGAACTCCTGACCTTAAGTGATCCGCCTACCTCAGTCTCCCAAAGCGCTGGGATTACAGGCGTTAGCCACTGTGCCCAGCTAGATTTTTCAGAAAACTTAAAACAGAGCCACCAATCAACTCAGCAATGCCATTACTAGGTATATATCCAAAAGAAAATAAGTTGTTCTACCAAAAAGATGCATGCACTTGTGTGTTCATCGCAGCACTATTCACAATAGCAAAGACATGGAATCAACCTAGGTGTCCTATCCAGACTGAATTACATAAAGAAAATACAGTACATATATACCATAGAATACTATACAGTCATAAAAGGAATGAAATCACGTCCTTTACAGCAACATGGATGCAGCTGGAGGCCATTATTCCAAGAGAATTAATGCAGGAACAGAAAACAAAATACCATGTTCTCATTTATAAGCTCAAATCACTGGGGTAAAGATGGACACTCTTAAACAAATGGTCCTGGGTAGCCATTTGGAGGAAGACAAAATTATATCCATCTCTCACATCATCCATATTAATAAACTTCAAATAAATTAGGGATCTAAATATTTAAAAATAAAACTGTAAAAGTACTAGAAGAAACTATGGGTAAACTAATTTTTAATCTCAGTGTAGGGATAAGTTTTCTAAGGATGACTCAAAATCCCAAGGCAATAAAAAATTTAAAAAATCAGAGGCAATAAAAAACAAAATTGATAAATTTTACTACTTGAAAATAAAAAATACTTTACATAACAAAAGCACCACAAAGAAAGTCAAAAAGCAACTGACAAAACTGAAAGAAAAGATTTACAACATATACCACAGACAAAGGGCTAATAGTTTTAACATATAAAAACCTCTTAATAACCGAGATACAAAAGACTGAAAACTCATTTAAAAAAAATAGGAGGACAGGTGTGGTGGGTCATACCTGCAATCCCAGCTCTTTGGGAGGCCAAGGAAGGAGGATCACTTGAGCTCAGGAATTCAAGACCAGCCTGGGAAAAAATAAGAGAACCCCATCATTACCAAAATAATAATAATAATAACAGAACACGGTGGTATGTCCCTGTAGTTCCAGCCACTGGGGAAGCTGAGGCAAAAGGATCACTTGAGCCTAGGAGTTGGAGGCTACCATGAGCCATGATCACACCAGTATATTCCAGCATGGGCAACAGAGAAACTCTGCCTCAAAAAATAATAATAAATAAAATAAAAAATTAAAGTACATTGAAAAAATTTAAAATGGGAAAAGACATGAATGGGCAATTCACAAAAACTGGACATTAAAAATGGTCTTCAGATATATGGGAAACTGCTGAAATTCATTCATAATTAGAGAAATACAAATTAAAACACACTAAGTATCACTTCTCACCAGACTGGCTAAAGTTTAAAAACTTGACAACACATTCTGTTGGTGATGCTATGAGGAAAAAGTTATTTTTATGGGTTTTATGTACCAATTATGTAAATGGTACAACCCTTCTGGAAATAAATTTGGCAATATCTAACAAAACTACATACATTTTAACCTTTCAACCCAGCAATCCCACTTCTAGGAATCTACTCCGAAGATACACTTTCAACAACACATTAATACATATATACAAGGTTATTCATTGCAGCTTTGTTTGTAGCTGTACAATACTGGAAGCAATCCAAATGCCCATAGATAGTAAAATGGTTGAATAAACTATGATACATCCACACCATGAAATCCTATGCAGTGGTAAAAAAGAATAAAGAAGGTCTCTGTGAACAGGCATGGCATGATTTCCAGGACATACTGTTAAGTGAAAAAAGCAAAGCCCAAAAGAGTATCTCTAGGGTGTAAGAAGATAGAAAATACAAAGGTGTTTGCTCTTTTGTGCAAAAGATTTAAAAGAGGGATAAATAGAAGCTAATTAGTGTGGTTACCTAAGGAAGCAAGTGGAAAAAGAGGAGAAAAGAGGTGAATGGAAACAGAGTTTTAGGAATGAGGAGGAAGTCACACTTCTCCAAGTACGTATTTTTGTATAGCTCTGACTCTTAGAACCACAGTTTCACAAACCCTTCACATATCCTCAAAATAAACAAAAACTTAAAATCAACCAGGATGCAGGGAAAGGAGAACCCAGAACCAAGTAGAAATACTAACAAATGAATCTAATCATACTAAAAATGAATAACATAACCACACTGAAATGGATGGGTAAGAAAAAGAACTAACCCAAGTAAGTACGGGAGATAGTGTCTTGATAGGCCACTGTGTGGTTAAAAAACATTAATTTTGCCTAACTGATCAGACACCAACTTAAACAACTGATCAAGATAAACATCAGCAGCAATAAGACATATCAAGATCATTACTCCTGGATAATGATACCTTGAGAAAGATGCAGGAGTATTTTTGTAGTGCTCTTGCCAAAAACACACAGCCTCAATCTAATCATGAGAAAACATTCCAAATTGAATGACATTCTACAAATTAACTGACTGGTCCTTATTAAAAGTGTGAACATCACAGAAAAAAAAAAAGACAAGACTGAGGAACTGTTATAGACTGAAAGAAACTAAGGAGAAATAACAAATAAATGCAATCTGGGATCACTGTTAGCATACTAGTACAGAAAACAGGCATTAATGGAACCATTGATGAAATTCAAATAAGGTCTGCTGTTTAGTTGCCAGTATTGTACTAATGTTAATATCCTGTTCCTGATCATTTTATTATGCTTATGTATGATGTTAATTTTAAGGAACATGGGGTAAAGAATATAAGGAATTCTGTATTACTTTTACTATTTCACAAGTCTTAAATTGGTTTAAAATTTTAAAAGTATTTTTTTAAAAGACTTCAATGGGAAGTAGAGAAGGCTATTGGGTCTTACGATGTTGCGAACTCTCAGTAGAGCAGGTATCCCAGTCCTTGAAAGTCTGTGGCCTTTTGTGCCTATGTTCATATGACAGCCCTAGAGCTCAGTAATTATTTCAACCTCACCACTAGAGCTGAGGTAATGCTCTTCAACCCTGTGGACTGTGGCCCAAACTAGGGGATTGGTTAATAACTTATGGTATATTCATACACTGAAATGCCAAAGGCCAATTAAAAATAACGTTGTATACTCTTTAATAATTCCATATCATGTTTTCCAGAAATTAAATAGGTTAATATATATAGAGAGAGAAAGAGATTGAGGGAGAGAAAATTTGGAAAAATATTCTCCAAAATGTTAATAGTAGTTACCACTGATTGGTGATCATGTATCCTTTGCTAAATAAATAAATAAGTAAGTTATTTTAAAATTAAGGAGACTTCTGATTTTAAAATGGTGGAATAAAAACATCTGTCTCCTTTCTCTTCTCCAAAGTCACACTGCAACAAGCAGAAGAAGGAAAACAGAATGCAAGTTCCATCCTTGAGAAAACTAGGAAATGACTGTTCATCTGAACCATGCTCTGTGAGGAAGGGGTTGACTAATGTAGAGTCTACTGAGAAGAGCCCAGTGGGAAGAGCCCATTAAATTGGCCCATGGGGAAGACAAAGCCAGGACCCACCACAAAATGCAAAGCCCAGACAACCCTGCAGAGCATGTGCTCTCCTAAGAAGTGGGACAGCAACCACCAATTCCTTGTCTAAACAATGGTGTTGGAACATGCAGGCTTAGAGGGGAAACTTCTTTGGTGCTTGTTTGGCACCTTAGAGAAGTAGGGAAGCTGGGACTGAAAGCAGAACCACACAGACATGACATTTCAACAGGAAGCAAGTTATTGGTGAGATGAGGCAGGATAGAGGAAGATCCTGAACTCCAAGCTGGCAGTTTTGGTAAGCAGTGAAAAAATAAAGGCAAAGCGATTCTCTTGCACACCCACATACTCACACTCACACAACTCTGTGTTATAAAAAGCTTTATTATCATATCAGTTAAGATGAAGTTCAACTACGTAACCAAAAAAAAAAAATCCAAAAAACTTTAACATGATTATTTTTTTCTCACTTAAAAGAATTTCAAATGTTCTAAAACTGATTATGGTGATGGTTGCACAACTCTGTGAACAAACTAAAAACCATGGGATTGTACACTTTCAAGGGGTGAACTGTATATATAAGTTATATCTCAAAAAAGCTATTTTTTGTTTAAAAATTTCCAGGAATAAGACTTGTATAGTGGCTTCATGGTGTCATCAGGAAGCCAGGCTCCTAACTTTCTGCTCTGCTACCCTCTGTACATGGCTTCCATCTTCAAGCACCCCTCATGGTTTTAGATGGCTTCTGGCGCTCTGGTCATTAAATTAATATTCTAGGCTGCAGAGATGAGGAAGAAGGCTCTATTCTCCTCTCACATTTAAAGTGCTTCCCCAAAAGCCAACTCAACACTTTTGCTTTATATATTCTTGGACAAAGATTAGTCACATGGCTATAATCCCCTGCAAGGAAAGTTGAGAATTTTAGGGCTATAACTGAGCACAGTGACAATCAATAGAACCTGGTTTCAATTGTATTAGAAGAAAGGAGAAATGAGTGTTGAAGGATGAAATTAGTAGTTTATGCCACAATCATGAACCATAGAAAAATCTTTATAGCTCAGAACATAACCCTGTCCTATTTCCTGCAAATAGTCAGAAAGAACGTATCTCATTGAAAGATAAGTAGTAATTAAAAAGAAACCAGTATACAAACTGTGTAAAGATATTGCAAGAAAAAAAGGAAGAAGGAAACAGAAAAAACAAATGGCAGATGAAGAGCAACATCTGTTTAAAAAAAAAAAATGTTGTCACCAGGCAGACAAAATTGTGATCAAGCATATTGTCATATATTTTAAGAATTTGTAACAATCTTAAAGCAGAGTTACGAGAGCCAGGGAAAAGATGAATAGGCATTACTGAAAATACTATAAGCTATACAGAATACCAGGCTAAAAAAGTAAGCGATAGGAATATATATGAAAAAAGATAGAACTAAACAAGCCCATCAAAGTTAAATGAAAATGTGGATAACTGGCATCCTTGGATTATAGGTGTTCAAAACAACATTCAAAAATTAAAAAAAAGAATCAAATGTATAGTGTGATAAGAAAAAATGCAAAAGGGTCTCTCTCTTTTTTTGGCCGGGCGCGGTGGCTCAAGCCTGTAATCCCAGCACTTTGGGAGGCCGAGACGGGCGGATCACAAGGTCAGGAGGTCGAGACCATCCTGGCTAACACGGTGAAACCCCGTCTCTACTAAAATACAAAAAATTAGCCGGGCGTGTTGGCGGGCACCTGTAGTCCCAGCTACTCGGGAGGCTGAGGCAGGAGAATGGCGTGAACCCGGCAGGCGGAGCTTGCAGTGAGCTGAGATCCAGCCACTGCACTCCAGCCTGGGCGACAGAGCAAGACTCAGCCTCAAAAAAGAAAAACTGATTAACAATAAGTGACACTAAGACATAGCCTAAAAGTTATGAGATTTCAGAGATAAAGGAAAAAACCCTTTAATCATGCAAAAAGACCAAGTCATTAATGTAGGTAATGGAAGTGTAGGTGGGAATCATGTTGACCTCTAATATCTCTACAGCTTTACTTACCTTTAGAAGATAGAGGCGCAATGCCTACAAATGTCTTGCAGTCCAGAGAGTTTAACTAGCTAACCAGTCAGAAAACTTTTAAAGTAAAGGACCGGATAGTAAATATTTTCAGCTTTGTGGCTCGTACAATCTCCGTCACAGCTACTCAATTCTGCGCTTGTGACTGAAAGCAGCTGTGGACAATATATAAACGAATGGGCGTGGTTGTGTTCTAATAAAACTTTATAAAAACAGGCAGCTTACTGCACCTGGTCCTTGGGCCGTAATCTGCTGACCCCTGAGTTAAACTATCATTCAAATATAAAGGCAAAAGAGAAATATTTTTGAAGTTTGACATCTTCAGGCATGTAATCCACATAAAGTGTTGGAGGACAAATTTTAATGGACAAAAGATAAATGAAGAAACTGAAGCAAGAATACTGGCAAGAAATAAAAAGCTAAAATATGCTCTACTACCTGGAGAACAGAAAAAGAGGCATACCTTCCGGCTCCTTTGGCAGCAAGTGCCTTAGAAGCCCCATGACGTGAAAGGATAATTCAAGAAACCAAGACATCTGTTGGAAGCCATAAAAATTATGATCAGTTCTAAATAAAGAAGGTGATGTCACATTTGCAGAGCCCTTTTAAAAACATCTAGAGATTCACAGGGATATTTAGATTGTTAACCCACAGTGACAGCTAAGTAAGAGGGGCCTCAGTTGTCTCAGATGTGAAACACCAGGGTTGAATTAAATCAGAGACTCCTCAGCCCTGACTGCTCATGAGAATCACCTGAGGCATTTTTTGTTTAAATGTCTATACCTGGGTTCCATCCCAGACCACTTAAATTAGAATTTCTGGAGATAGGAAACACAGTATTTTTTTAAAGCTCCCCAAATATTCAGATACGCAGCCAAGGGTGAAAACCACTGAATTGGATGGTTTGTGAGGTAATTATCAACTCAGATATTCTATAAATACATATGTGTTTAATGTATAAAGAATTATCCAAAACTTACAAATTTAGAAATTTATACATAAAAGAGGCAAAACTATTTAGTCAATTTTGGATGCATGTTTCTAATACAGAACTTTAAATTATGGTCCATACTGGTCTACATCACAGGGGCTTCTAAAAAAGAACCCTAAAGTCTTAATGCCATCCTAACGTACATAAACTAGTAATTATTTGTGAATAAAGATAAAAGTAGGTAACTCCTTCTGACAAAGTAATAAATTCCTTACTTTTAAAAAAGTGTCCATGTCAAGTATTTGTAAAATGTCAAATGTTCCTTCATTTTGAAAGTCTAAGGTCCTTGGATGGTGTTTGTTTGCTTTTAAAGAGCATTTCAGGAAGACTGATCTCTAATCTACTTACTGAATTGCTTATTTCTAGAAATTAGTAAACTCAAGAGATTTAAACACATGAATAAAAATAAATGAATCTCAATACAGAAACAAAATATTTTCCCAGAGAAGCCAGATAATCAGTAATGATTAGGGTAACAATAGTCCCAGTTTGCCCAGGGCAATCCTGATGTGCCCCTGTTATTCCAGAGCAATTATTAATAGTGTTCCTTTTCACTTTTACATATTTTCTGATGTAGGTAAGAAATTATATGGTAACTCTACCATTGATGCTAACAATAATAAACGAGTTGTATCTCTTCATTAGAGCAGATACAAAGATCCATGCTTGGAAATATATTAACGATGAACAACGAGGCCGGGTGCAGTGGCTCACACATGTAATCTCAGCACTTTGGTTGGCAGAGGTGGGCAGATCACCTGAGATCGGGAGTTCAAGACCAGCCTGGCCAACATGGCAAAACCTCAACTCTACTAAAAATACAAAAATTAGCCAGGTGTTATGGCGTGCACCTGTAGTCCCAGCTACTTGGGAGGCTGAGGCAGGAGAATTGCTTGAACCTGGGAGGCACAGGTTACAGTGAGCCAAGATTGTGCAGCTGCACGCCAATGTATCCTCACAAGTGGGAACCAAATCTTTACCAGCAGTGCATAATTGGTAATCAGTCTTAGTCTGTAGTGTGAGGTGGAGCTAAATCATGTAATAGAGGCAACAATTAATGTTTTCACAAAGGGATGTCAAGAGATATTTAAAGATAGATGCCAGAAAGCCAATTGGAATTGTTGTTAATGGGACCAGAAGAGTTTGGGTGGGAATCAGAAAGGACTTGCTAAGATGCTGGGAGGAAAGTGGATCCAAAGACCAGGGTCCCAGGGACCAATTCTGATCAGGAATAATAAGGGGAGGGAAAAACCCCAGACAGAAGCCAGGGAGGGTCTAGTATAGAACAATTGTGCCAAGAAACTTCTGGCTGTTTTCTCCAGCTTTTTACTGACCTAATCTTACCACAAGGATGTCACTCAAAGCATTAAATTCCTGGCAGTTTTGTAATTTCTACAAAAAAAATTTTAAATGAACCCTATTCTGGCAGATTTTCTTAATTCAGACTTTTAATTAATTCAAACTGCTCAAATATTTAAAAAAAAATTTTTTTTTCAAGTCAGTAAGCCTGACTTTCAAAGAAAACAAATCAAATGGTTTTTATAGATAATTATCCTGGACTAGAGTTATTTGATCTTCTAAGATTTTCATGTGTTAGGTGGAAAATTAAAATCTGCAGGGAACACAAAGATAAGGTGTCAGATCAGTCACATCAATCCTGCCCAGGGCAATACTGATGTGCATAATCAGTCAATGGAGGGACAGATGTCACTGTCACATCTTCATATCCAAGAATATGACAACACTCTAAAAGTGAGTTATAATACTCATTCAACAAATGTTTACTCATCATCTATTATGTACATGGCAGCATGCTTACCTGGCAAATTATGGGCGTTTACGAAAACGTGAAAAATGAACTGTGACAGCAATAAATATTTATATACTGGTAATGGAAAGACACCTCATGGCATCCTTGATCTATTCGTTCTGAGAATGATTCATTACTTATGGATCCTAAAGAAGGCATGGACTTAATCACTAAGTTAGTAATCTATGGTCCCTCAAAAGCAGAGAGCAACATGTCAAGCTCTTCTTGGCTTTCCATGTGCTGGGTTCAGATCCTCAAAAGTCTCAGCTTCATTTCTTATCCTAGGGTTTAATAAGCCATCCCCATTCCCTTCCAATAAATTCTTCATTTACTTAAGTTAATTTTAGTGGATTTATGTTTGTTGCAAATAAAGACCCTAATTAAGACAGATAACAAGGGTGAATTTGATATTCTAATATAAGAAAGTAACTATAGTGTTTCCCTTCACTCTGATGTAGGTAAGAAATTATATGGTAACTCTACCATTGATGCTAACAATAATAAATGAGTTATTATTAATATTTGGTATAATTCCTGTGAAGAATATGACAACTAAAGAGAATTTCTTCTGGAAAGGAATGGATTAAATATAAAAGGAAGGGGGAAAGCCCAGTGATACATAAGATATAATCTTTTTTTTTTTTTTTTTTTTGAGACGGAGTCTTGCTCTGTTGCCCGGGCTAGAGTGCAGTGGCCGGATCTCAGCTCACTGCAAGCTCCGCCTCCCGGGTTTACGTCATTCTCCTGCCTCAGCCTCGGAGTAGCTGGGACTACAGGCGCCCACCACCTCCCCCGGCTAGTTTTTTTGTATTTTTAGTAGAGACGGGGTTTCACCGTGTTAGCCAGGATGGTCTCGATCTCCTGACCTCGTGATCCGCCCGTCTCGGCCTCCCAAAGTGCTGGGATTACAGGCTTGAGCCACCGCGCCCGGCCTAAGATATTATCTTAATGGGAATTCTTAAACTTGTCACCAGGAGCACAGTGAAGACCATTTGGGTTAAGACAAAGTGAGAGAGAAACAGAGTTAATCATTATAGAAGAATGCTACAGCCTATTTAATCAAATAAAAATTACAGATAATCAATGCCTTTATAAAATATACTGGAGGCCTGAGTTTTAATAATGACATATTTATACTCCTAAATTTACTTTAATACTTGAATTTGGACATTCATCCATGAACTTTTTTAAATTTTTAATGTAATTTTAAGTTCCGGGATACATGTGCAGGCCGTGTAGGTTTGTTACATAGGTAAACTTGTGCCATGGTGGTTTACTGCACCTGTGAACCCACCACCTAAGTATTAAGCCATCTATGAACTTTTGAAAAATGTTTCAAGCTATCGTTGGGTGAAATTGGCTGTTCCTTGGCCAAAATAGCTTAGTTTTAACATTGTAGCCACTTTTGACCTCAATACAGTGTTTATGCAATTATGAGTATCTATTATATTTCTGTAGTTATTTTCTAAAATATGAGTGTGGAATAAAAGGGTGAACATATTAATGCTACTAATAAGGAATATACTTTCCTAAACTTATTACAATTAAAACCAAGATTGAGGTCATTAGATATGTCAAAAGTAGCCCATCCCAGCCTGGGCAACATAGTAAGACCCTGTTTCTACAAAAAATAAAAAATTAGCCTAGGGTGGTGGCACATTCCTGTAGTCCCAGTCACTCTGGAAGGTGAGGTAGGAGGATCACTTGAACCCAGGAGGTCAAGGCTGCAGTGAGCTGTGATCACACCACTGCACTCCAGCATAGGTGACAGAGTGAAATCCTGTCTGAAAACAAACAAAAATAGCAGAGCCTTTGCCATCAATTGAGGTCATTGGGGTCAAGGTGCCAAATTGAAGCTTGGTTATAAAGGAACAAATTAATATTAAAGAAAATGAATTAAAAAGTAGAACATCATCAACTTTTATCTTTTCTTTCACTCTGTTATCCAGGTTGGAGTGCAGTGGTGCAATCACAGCTCACTGCAGCTTCAACCTCCCAGGCTCAAGCAATCCTCCCACCTCAGCCTCCCAAGTAGCTGAGACTACAGGAATGCACCTCCATGCCCAGTCGCTTTTTTTTGTAGAGATACGGTCTTACTATGTTGATCAGTCTGGTCTCGAACTCCTGGGCTTAGCCAATCCTCTCATCTCAGCCTCCCTAAGTGCTTGGATTACAGATGTCAACCACTATGTCCCACCAACTTTTGTCTTTTCTAAAAGTTGTAGTATAATCAAGGATTCTTTATTCTTCTGGAAACAGAGTCCTCCATTATAATGCCTAAGTCTACTATTCAATATGTGTGGATCTGACTTCCTGCACAGTCTTGGGGACATTCATGTACTAAATATAATGGACTGCTTCTATGACAAAACAGGTACAGAGGTAAGCTATATGTTCATGGGAAACTCTCACAACATTTACTAGAAGACTTTGCAGCTCAAAGTAAAGTAGTTAAAAACTGTTTTACTTACCTTACTGACAATATCATCTCTGAAATGATAGCGGATACAGCAAAGAGACTGCTATTTTTGGACCAACTTCTATCTTACAAGGAAGAACTGAATGGTTACCATGCCATCTTGGAATTTGTAATAAGAAAGAAAATATAGGGCAGAGGCTGGCATGTGTTGAAGATGTTAAGAAAGCAGATATCAAGACCTTCAAAGGAAAGGAAGGAGCTATAGCGCAGAGGGTAAAAGCTCAGACTACAGACTCAAGAAACGTATAGGTCTGAATCCTAGGTGTGAGACTTACTAGTTGTGTGACATTGAGCAAGATATTTAACCTCTTTAAATCTCAGAGTTTTCTTTTGTAAAGCAAGAGCAGCAAAAAGAGCACAAACTGCCTAGGAAAATCACTTAACTTCTCTAAGCTTGTTGTTTTCACTTGGAAAAATGAGGAAAGTAATAGTATATACCACGTAGGTTTGTTGGGAGAATTAACTAAGAAAACGCACATAAAATAACTAGCACCAAGTTTAACAAAAAGTGAGCACTTTTAAAGACACTCACTCACACACAGACACGCACACATATACAAACACATTACTTACAGTATTTCATGGACTCTAAAATTCTAAGAAAGAAGAAATTCTAGCTCCAATTTAAAATAAATAGAAGGTGAAATAAAGGAGGATGCAACTAATAACACCAAGGACTATCATTGCTATTATTATCTTCTAAGAATATAGTTTTAAAAAGCTAGTGCTCAGAAAGAAATGAAGTTGGCCAGGCACGGTGGCTCACACCTGTAATCCCAGCACTTTGGGAGGCTGAGGCAGGTGTATTGCTGGAGTCCAGGAGTTTGGGACCAGCCTGGGTAACACAGCAAAACTCTGTCTCTATAAATAACACAAAAATTAGCTGGGCTTGGTGATGTGTGCCTGTAGTCGCAGCTACTAGGGAGGCTAAGGCGGAAGGATTGCTTTGAGCCCAAGAGGCCAAGGCTGCAGTAAGCTGAGATCGCACCACTGCACTCCAGCCTGTGTGACAGAGTGAGACCCTGCCTCAAAAGGAAAGAAAGAAAGAGAGTGAGAAAGGAGGGAGACAGGGAGGGAGAGAGGGAGAGGGGGAGAGAAAAAGAAAGAAAAAGATTATATTTCTCAAGACTAAATGATTTCCTCAGCATTCAAATACTTCTTGGGAACATCTATGCAAAATTACCAGATGAAAAGAAGGCGAGGCTGCATAATTTCTATTTGAGGTCTACATTTTCCAGCAAGAATGGTCCTCAACTGGATATGGAAGAAGAAGCCAGGCAGAGTGTATGTGTCAACAGGAGTATGTTAACAGAGAGAAAGGGAAGACACAGTTCCTACTTTATATGCATTCAAGTCTCCAGATCTCTACACTAGGTGGTATCTCAAGACTTTTTGCAGGATAATAAATGCAATTGTTTGGAATAAAAAGATTTGTTGGAACAATGAAGATCTGAAATTATTCCGACAAAGAAGCATATATAAAGATAGAGATAAGTTTATTTAAACAAATTGGCCATCTAGATTCTTCATGGATTTTATTGTGCTTTATAAAGCACACATAGTTTACTTTGATGCATTCTTATGTAGAATATTTAATTATTTAAGCCAAATAAGATGTTTCTAAAGCCAGTCAACCATTAGTAGTTATCATCCATTACAAAAATTTGCTCCATCATTCTTAGGACTGACAAGGAGGTCAGTGAAACTAATTCTTAATCATCCAACAAGGTTTTGAGTACTTATCATGTGCCAAGTGAACTGGGAATATAAAAACAATCTCTTTTTTATACGGGGAGGTACCCAACTATGTGAGCAAGTTGGAGTTCAAAACATAGTTTGACATACTAAACATAGGGGCAAGAAAACTGCTGCAGGTGCACAAAGATAAATTCTGAGTCAAAAGATACAAGAAAAGGAAAGGTTGTAGGGGTAGGGTTGATACAAAAACTAACAAGTTATATGGCACCACAAATCAGAATGGGCCTCCAACAGAGCAGAACAGACTTGGGCTGTAAGTACTCAGTAAAGGAGTACTTATAGGTGTTAGCTGAAAGCTAACTGAAAACTTCAAGTTTTGTGATAATCTCTCATGGCTGACCCATAAGATTTGCATAAAGATGTAGGAGATGTGGCTGAAAAAGCTATTGAGGATCATTAGTAACTTTGAGTACCAGAATAAGAGTTTGAATTTAATTATATTATAACCACTAAAATAGCTATGATTTATTGAGCACATACTATGTGACATAATCTTTACATGCATTATCTTATTTAATTCTCACAATAACCCTATAAGGAACGGAAAATTATAACCTCTGCTTTACAAACTGAGGCTTAAAGATGTTTATTCACTGCCCATGTTCATAAAGCTGGTTAAGTGTTGGAATTTAAATTCAAATCTATAGCTCTCTAAACCTGTAGCCCAAATGACAAAGCTATACTCCCTTGACTGTGGAGAAAATTGGGAGCAATGAGAATTTTTAAAGGGGGAGATATAATCAAAACTACATTTCTATAAGACAGAGTACAGTGGATATATGGGCAGTGGATTTCCTGGAGAAGTGAAAAATTGAAAATGACAAGGCTAGTTAGAAAGTTATTAGTTCAGGTGAGAGACATGAATACATAAATGAGGGCCATAGTAATAGAGAAAAGGGGATAGATAAAGACACTGGAAGGGGAGAATGAAGAGAATTTAATGTGTTAGTTTTCTATGCCGCATAGCAAGCTAATGCAAGTGTAGTCACTTAAAGCAACATACATTTGCTATCTCACAGTTTGCGGGTTGAGTCCAGGTGTGACTTAGCTAAGTCTCTGCTCAGGTCTCACAAGGCTGCAGTAAAGGTGTCAGTTGGGTTACATCCCTGTCTGAAGGTTTGACTAGGGAAGAATCTGCTTCCAAGCTTACTTGGGTTGTTGGCAGAATTCTTTTTTTTTTCTTTGTGGTTATATGACTGACCTCCCCATTTTTCTTGGTACTCACTGGCTGGAAACACCTCTTAGCTCCTAGAGGTCACTCTCATATTCTTACCCCGTGCTCTTTTTTCTGATAACATTACAGTTTATTTCTTTAGAACCAGCAAGAGAACATCTGCTACTCCAAATGTCTGGGCTCAGGAAAGGCTAAATCCCTCTTTTAAAGGGCTGATTAGGTCAGGCCCACCTAGGATAATCCACTTTGATTAAGTCAAAATCCAGTGACTAGGGACCTTAATTACATCTGTGAAATCCCTTTGTCTTTGCCATAGAATGTACCCTAATCGCTAGAGTGACATCATCATTTTCACAGGTCCCACCTACGCTTAAAGGCAAGGAATTATATAGAAAATATTATGCCAGGTTGCAGGAATCTTGGGGACCATCTTAGAATTCTGCCTACCACATTTAACAGCTGGTTTGATACAAAGAGAAGACAAAAGTAAGTCAAAGTTTTTAGCCTGAGTAATTTAGAGGATGGTGATAATATTAACTGAGATATGACACATAAGAGGAAAAGAGATTTAATGAGAAAGATTATGAACCTTGCTTATGAGTATTCATCTTGCAGTAACAGTGGTACAACCATTTATCCTAAACCAATTTCATCCATTTGTTTCAACAGTACCTAATGTTTCATTAAATGGTATGGAGAAGAGGGGTTTCTTACATCTGAAAGTAATTCTATCATAATGTACATAATTATTTTTAAATGTTACAAATGCCCATGAACTTGAGAAACAATTAGCAATTTGTTATGTTTTAGATTCATGTCTTCTTCCTTTAATCCAGCAACCAGTCACAGAGATTTTTTTTCAGTTGTTTTGATAAATGCTCCTTTCAAGCTCTGTTATTTCTGAGAAACAGCCAAACATCTTTTTCCTCCAGGAATGTTTATTCTAAAATATACCCAGTAATAGTTGAATGAGTTGTTAGGCAAGTAGATAAGTGAAATACCCAAAATAACCAAGGCAGTATTAGGGTTAGAACTAATAAAAATTAGAATAAATAATCTAAACTCTCACTTTAAACTATATGAATTATCCCATGGCTTTTGGGTTAAGGCAGATCATATATTCCATGGTATGCATGGTAAAATGCAGAATGCTATTATTGCTTGGAAAAGTGTAGAAAATAAACATTTACTGGGTGTCTTCCTAATGCCAAGCCTTATGCTAAAAGTTTCACATATGCTATGCTATCTCATTTCATTCTAACAACTCTGAAATGGGGATAATATTAGTATCATTGTTTTAATAGATAAGGCAGTTGAGGCTGAGAAGTTAAACATTTTACCCAAGCTAAGATGTAGGAATGGCCAGGTTTCCAACCTAAATATATCTTATTCTTCATACCTTATTCTTTCCACTATTATTCTCTCTCCAATTCTCAGATTAGTTGTAACTTCCTCTAAGAAGCCTTCCGTAACCACCCTCTGGGGCTTCCAAGACTATGCTAGATGTACATTCCCACCACCATGTTTTCCCATAGCAACCAATTAGTGTCAAAGTTAAGTGCTCGAGTTCTAGGACTGCACAAACAGGATTCAAATTCCACAGGCCAGGATTCAAATTCCAGCTTTACACTTGCTAAGTTTACGAACTTGCAAAATTGACCAAGCCTCAAGCTTTTTCAGTAAAATAGGAATAAAAATAGTACCTGGCTCAAGGGATAGTAGAGAGAATGACCTAAGAAATACACCCCTATTATTGTTATCATTATCATCCGAAGATGTATTCTACTTATTACACTGCATTGCAATTGCCTGTTTACTTTTCTGTATTCCATACTGGAATGTAAAATCATCCCTGGAACACAGGCTACATGTTGTTAGTTGTGATTTCCCCAGAGCCTAGCACAGTGCCTATCTGGCACATGGCAAGCACTTGAAAACCTCTGCTGAGGGAAGCAATGAAGAAAGGAAGGGAGGGTGGGTCAGAGGAAGACATGACACTTCCCATTAAATGGATGTTCTTGCTTTTTCCTGGCATAATCTCAGCAAAGGCATGAGAATGCATGCAGATGAAAATAAACCATTACTTTCCTTGATTATATTTAAGGATCAGAAACCTTAGAAAGTGGAGTTTGTTATGACATCCTTAATGCCAGGTATGATCTAGAACTCCTAATTGTTCAATGGTGCCTGGAAAAGGACAAAGTCCAGGCAGGCTTTCAGTAAGTGAACATTCTCTCTCTATGAGAAATGAGCATCACCCTTACCCCCATAGCCTGTGAATAAATGCTAAATGTGAATGACTTCCACATAACTTCAAACCACACACAGGACAGTCCCTGCTCCCAGCCAACCACTAACTCCAGGGCTGTTATGAAAAATGCCCAAGGCTCCCATTTTTTTAATTTAATTTATCTCAGCTACGCCTGTTTCCACTTTCTCATCTTCAGCTGGTAGCAGACTAGTGCCTGTTTTTATTCTTCTGGTGGAAACAGTACATTTAGATTTAACTGTATCTTATTTGCACCCATTTGAAGCCCTACATGCAGGAAGAACAAAATATCCAAAAAGGTGTATTTAATTCATATAAGGTCAAGCAGTCTGGGCACTCATAGGCCATGACAATAAAAGAGGATTCTTCATATTTTTCACATTTCTTATAATATAGGCAAAGTGACAGGTAAAAACGCAAATGAGGCAGAAGTAACCACAAAAAAGGGAGATGAATATAAAGTCGAAGAGCCCTATTCATTTGTGATGCAAAAATCCATTATTAGGAACAAATCTTCTCTGACAGTCTTGTGGATGCTGCATAATTCAGAGAGCCCAACTGTACTTAGGAAGTGATGGTTAAATATTGAAAATCTGATTGGAAGACGGAGGTGGCTTCCTGCTCTTTCCTGTAATTGCCTTGTCTGATTTTTCTCATGAACAATGTATCACTGGAATTTTTGACTATGATAGAGTGCACCTCCTGAGAGTTCTGCCCTGAAGGCTAGGACTCCAACTCTGCAGGAGCTATCTGATGGAGAACTTCATATATCTCCTCTGCACCTGTCATTCCTCTTCCCTTGTCAAGCCCCAGGGTGTTGTGTGGAACTTATGAGCCTCTCCCCAGCCCACCTCCCTTCACCCTACCACCTCATGCACATTACCGCAGCCTAATGAGTTGGAGAGGCAGAGCTAGCCCAGGCTTCTTATTACAATCACATTCCATTTTCTTCAAATAAACCCTGCTCAGAACAAAGGCTTCTGGGTACAGCCTTTGTTGTGGATGTTTAATCATAACATTTTGGTGGGACCCAGAATATCATGATGGTTACTTTCAAGTAATTTGTGATATACATGCTTAGCAGATGATGTAACTGCATATTGCTGCTGTGCTTTTTGCTCCATTGCTTCATGCGGCGTAGTTTTCTATGACCGTATACTCCACAAATGCAAACAGATGTATTTCCCATGACCTTAACCCCAACAAACAGAGTTGTTTTATGTATTTCCCGGTTCACATTTTTGAGGGCTTCAAAATGCAGTCTCCTAAGGTCTTTCAATACTTGTGCTTTTCACGCTTTTAACCATTTTAAGTATTTCAGGAATGTGATAACACTAATAAGGTATCAGAGCAAGAAAAATAACAAAAAGCATGTAGTCTCCAACCCTAAAAAGTTTATTTTAAACATGTTGGTTTCCTTTAAGCTTTGCTTTCAATTAACTGACTAAAATGAGAGAAAAGAGCTTTGTGAAGTTAAAAATATTAACAAAAAGAACACCCAAGAGAAAAACATCTAGAGTAAGGTGATTTGAAATACTGATGTGAAAATCTACCAAAGAGAATTCATAACACATTCTGAGATCACTGAACAACAAAGTGGGATTTAACCTAAAAGAGTTAAAATGGTAAAGTCTATTAAAACCATCCCACCTCAAATGTTATAGTTATCTCAGCCATTTCTTGTTTTGTGCTTTTTTATTTTAGGGTTTAAGGAGACAAAAATAATTTTGAATAGCTGGGAGTGTCCCTTATTTGTGCCTGCTAACATAAGCATTTTTCTAATGGATCCTTACCATGTGGTGTAGTTGTTTAATCACACTGGCTTTGAAGTCAGACAGGTTTGAGACTAGAACATTTTTAGAAATTTGTTACAACTGATTTTTTTAAATTATAACTCTTATTTTGAAATAGTTTTAGACTCAAAAGAAATTCCATATATAGTACAGAGAATTTCCATGTACCCCTCACCCAGCTTTTCCTAGTGATAAAATATCTTGCATAACCATAGAACGTTGTCAAAAGAAAGAAACTGACATTGGTACATACAATACAATAACAATAACTGTAACACAATAGTACAATACTTTTTTTGGATTTCACCAGATTTTGTGTGGACTTCTTTTGGGGGTATGTGTGTGTGTATATAGTTCTATGATTGGTGTAACCACCACCAGTCAGTATACAGAACTGTTTTATTACCACAAAGAAACTCCCTTGAGTTACACCTTAATGATCATATCCTACCCCCAATCCTAACCCCTGGCAATCATATATCTATGCAGCATTGATTTTGCCACATCAATAATATTATATAAATGTAATCATACAATATGTAACCTTTTGAGACTGGCCTCTTTCACTATTCATAATTCTTTTGAGATCCATCCAAGTTGTTACATGAACCAGTAGTTAATTCCATTTTATTTTTGAGCAGTATTCTATAGTATAGATGGCCCACACTTTGTTATTCTATTCATCAGTTGTAGGACATATGGGTTGTTTCCAGTTTTGACCGGTACAGTATAAAGCTGCTATAAACATTCATGTACAGGTTTTTGTGTGAACATAACTTTTCATTTCTCTAAGATAAACACTGATGAAACAGATTTCTGGGTCCTGTGGTGTGTGTATGTTTATAGGAAACTGCCAAACTATTTTCCAAATTGTTTGGAAATGTTAAATGGCTATGCCATTTAACATTCCTCATCAGCACTTGGTACTATCAGTAATTTTTATTTTGGTTATTCTAATAGGTGTGGTAGCACACTTTAATTTGCATTTTCCTAGAGGCTAGTGATATTGACTATTTTTTCATATACTGATTTGCCACCAGGATGTCATCTTTAGAAAAGTGTCTGTTCAAGAGTTTGACCATATTCTAATTGCATTGTTTGTTTTCTTACTACTGAATTTAGAGAGTCCTTTATATATTCTGGATATAAGTCCTTTATTAGGTCTGTAATTTGCAAGTATTTTATCTCAGTCTGCAGCTTGCTTTTTCATCTTTGTAGCAGGTTATTTTACAGAGCAAAAGACTGTAATTTTGATAAAGCTTAATTTACCAGTTTTGTTTCCTTATTAATGCAGGGCAGAGATGGAAGTCAGGGTTTCACACACAGGCTCCACCAGAGAGGGCAGGGCATTACTGCAGGACAGGGGTTCAGGGTTGTTATGGACTGAATTATATCCTCCAAAATTCATATGTTGAAGCCCCTAACCCCCAATGTGATTTTATCTGAAGACAAGGTCTTTGGATAGGTAATTAAGGTTAAATGAGGTCATAAGGTTAGGACCCTAATTCTCTGTGACTGGTGTCCTTATAAGAAGAGCAAGAGACATCAGACGTCTCTCTCTCTTCTGCCCTCCGCACATGCACAGAGGTAAGACACAGTGAAGGCAACTGACTGAAAACCACAAAGGAAGGCCACACCAGAAACCAACCCTACCAGTACCTTGATCTTGGACTTCCAGCCTCCAGAACTGTGAGGAAATACATTTCTGTTAAGTCACCCACTCTGCAGTCTTTTGTTATGGCAACCAGAGCAGACTAATGCAGAGTTGGAAGTCAGAATTCCACCCATAGTCTTCAAAGGGGAAGAGCAGCCCCTCCTTATTGCAAGTGGCCTGGAAGAGAGGGCTCTGCCACGGACTGTATTCCCCACAGTGCTTATCGAGGTGGAGGACGGGGCATGACTTGCTTGTGGTACTCACCCTGAGAGCAGTATGGTTAAAGGATGTGACTTACTGGGTTATACTTTTCACAAATAACTTTTCACAGTTCTTTGGCTAAAGAGCCCAGAATTTTTTTTTTTTTTTTTTTTTTTTTTTTCTGTGCCTGTTTTCAAGCTGTAGGCTTCTCCAGCGCCAAAGTCGGGACAAATAAAAGGCAAGAGAAAAACCCAGGGAACCCACCTCTAGGCAATTCCTCAAGTCCCTAAGCCCCTAGCCATCTACATTCTGTTCTCTATTTTTCATACATATTTTGTCCAGGGTTTTTTGTTGTGATTAGTGGAAGCAGTAAAATGGCATGTTGTGACTTCATCTTGTACAGAATTGGAACCCACAATTGGTTAGAAAAAACAAAAAACTTAAAACTAAAAGCAACATTCTTGGGAGTTCTAGAAGTTTCTTTGATTGAGAGAGGAGCCATAGGATTTATTGACTCGATCTGATATAGAAGATGGTATCCTGGATTTGATAGGTTTAGCTCTTGTTTCAGTTTTTGTGTGACCTTGGGCAAATTATCTTGTCATCCCACATCTCAGTCTCTTCATCTGTCAAAGACATAATTGGACTAGATCTTGATAGTAAATAGGTTTCATCTCTTGGGCCAATAAAATACAGTAGGAAAGCTTTATTGAGAAATATGTAAGACCATGATTAGGCTTAGTGAGAAGGGACATTGTATTTAATTAGCAATGCCTGCCTTGTGCATAAGATCATGGTAGTATGCCTGCTTTGTTTTTATTTCTGTACTAGGAGATCTCTGAGGTTTCCAGGTCTAAAATTGTATGATTCTAATACAAGAAGAAAATTAACTTGAATATATAGATATCCAAAATGAAGGCAAAAGAAATGAGAAATTATCTTATGAAAAGTGAAAATAACCATGTTAGGAATACAGAATGAAATACTTGGAAAATATTTTTTATCTGGTCTTCCTGCCAGCCACGGGAAAAAGGAAAACTCATTGATTATCTAATTCTCTTCCTTTCTTTTTGCTTCTTTTTTTCCTCCTTTTCTACCTCCTGGGGTACTGATAAAATTTTCCATACTCCTTTTTGCTCTGTGAATTCAGAAGCTATGGAGAATATTACTCTCATTTTAATGGTTATTCTTAAGTTTAAAAATTATAAAATTGCATTTAAATAAGTTTTAAATATATATACTTTATAATTTTAAAACTATATCCTTTTCTAAGTGGTTTTTTTTTTTTTTTTAGGAGAGTATAAAGTCATTCAGCATCAGTATCTCTTTCTCTCAAACAGGACAAAGATGTTAACACATTGAGTAACCATTGAAGACTCACCTTCTCTTCTATTATTGTGGTTTAGCAATTTGTTTCACTTTTTAATTGAAAAAAAAACTATCCACTTAATTTTTTTTTTGAGTTTCCATTCAACTTAAAAAAAATTTTTTTTATTTCCATAGGTTATTGGGGAACAGGTGGTGTTTGGTTACATGAGTAAGTTCTTTAGTGGTGATTTGTGAGATTTTGGTGCACCCATCACCAGAGTAGTATACACTGAACCCAATTTGTAGTCGTTTATCCCTCAGACCCTTCTCACCCTTTCCCTGAGTCCCCAAATTTTATTGTGTCATTCTTATGCCTTTGCATCCTCATAGCTTAGCTCCCACTTATGAGTGAGAACGTACGATGTTTACTTCTCCATTCCTGAGTTACTTCACTTAGAATAATGGTCTCCAATCCCATCCAGGTTGCTGCAAATGCCATTAATTCATCTTTTTTATGGCTGAGTAGTATTCATATATATATGTCTCACAGTTTCCACACACACACACACACACACACACACACACACATATATATATATATATATATCACAGTTTCTTTATCCACTCGTTGATTGGTGGGCATTTGGGTTGGCTTTACATTTTTGCAATTGCGAACTGTGCTGCTATAAACATGTGTGTGCAAGTATCTTTTTTCGTATAATGACTTCTTTTCCTTTGGGTAGATAACCATTAGTTATCCACTTAAATTTTAAGCTTCTTGATTTTGTTTCTTGCATCTCAGTCTCGCTCCTTGAGTTCGATTTTCTTCTTGCCAAACTACAGCCTTTATAGTTCATTCAATAATAGTTTGTGAGTGGAAAAGTCTCCTAATTTTTATATGTGAAAAAAATGTTTTATTTTACTAGCAGTGATCACAAGATTGGAAATCAAACTCATATAACACAGTAGGATTTAATCTATCATTAAATTATTCAGATTTATAGAAGCATAGAAGTCAAGAAAAACAGCCTTATTACTACTTGGAGGTCCTAAAAGAATATGTATACACAGCTTCTTGTATCTCCCCTTACCTACACAGGATGTATTCAACATATATACGGTTTCACTTAGCACAGAGAAGCTACTGCCTTAGTTTCCCACCTCTCTTCTATATTGCTCCTGTCATATAGGCCCGAAACTTGTATGCCCACGTAGAATAATCTCAGTCCAGATATGCTCTCTCTAATCAGGAATTTCAGAGTAAACAAGACAGATCATTAGCTCTTAGCATGCAATATTCCATATTTATCTTTTTCTTTTTTTCTCTTGAGACATAGTTTTGCTCTTATCACCCAGGCTGGAGTGCAACGGTGTGATCTCGGCTCACTGCAACCTCCGCCTCCCAGGTTCAAGGGATTCTCCTGCATCAGCCTCCTGAGTAGCTGGGATTATAGGTGCCTGCCATCACGCCCAGCTAATTTTTATATTTTTAGTAGAGACAGGGTTTCGCCATTTGGCCAGGCTGGTCTCGAACTCCTGACCTCTAGTGATCCACTTGCCTCAGCCTCCCATAGTGCTGGGATTACAGGCATGAGCCACCGTGCCTGGCCTTCCATATTTATCTTAACTCAGTAAGCATTCAAGGAAATGATGTGAGAACTGGTGTTTCCTTGCTAGGAAAGCCTTGTTATGTTTAGGTACCCGGCCTGATGTAACCTTTTACACATAGGTGGTTTTGCCAGGCATATAATTCTAGATTGACAGTGGCTTTCCCTCAGCAATTTGTAGATATTGCTCTATTGGATAGTTGCTGATTGGAAGTCAACTGTCTGCCTAGTAGCCATCTTTTTTTTTTTTTTTTTTTTTTTTTTTGTTTTGAGACAGAGTTTCACTCTTGTTGGCCAGGCTGGAGTGCAATGGCAGGACCTCAGCTCACTGCAACCTCTGCCTCCCAGGTTCAAGCAATTCTCCTGCCTCAGACTCCCTAGTAGATGGGATTACTGGCATGTGCCACCACGCCTGGCTAATTCTGTATTTTTATTTTGTATTTTTAGTAGAGATGGGGTTTCTCCATGTTGGTCAGGCTGGTCTCGAACTCCCGACCTCAGGTGATCCACCCACCTCAGTCTCCCAAAGTGCTGGGATTACAGGCATGAGCCACTGCGCCCAGCCGAGGCCATTCTTTAAGAATCTGATTTTTTCTTCAAATAGTTTTTTGTTTTGCTTTGTGTTTTATTGTGGTAAGAACATAGCATGAAATCTACTCTCTGAACAAATGTTTATGTGCAACACACAGTACTGTTAACTATAGGCACAATGTTGTTCACCTGATCTCTAGAACTTATTCATCTTGTGTAACTAAAACTTTATAACATTTTCTCCTTATCTTCAAGTTTACTAAGATGTATCTAAGTATGCATTTATTTTCATTCATCCTTCTTAAAACCTGGATTACATTTTTCATCTGAGGACTTGTGTCTTCAACACTGAAAAATGCATAGCCAAGGTCTCTTCAACTGTTGCTACTTCACTCTTTTCTGTCTTATTCTGGAGCTTCTGCTATACCTAACTTTCACCTCCTCAATCCTCCTTCCCTTTCTCCGAATTGCTTTTTCACAATGCCTCAGGTCTATTTTTTTGATTTACTAATTCTCTCTTTGCTTTTGCCTTTTCAAAAGTTTATGCCATGTTATTTCTCGAATTTTTAATAAGCTATTTTTAGATCTGCCTGTTATCATATCATTTTTGCATGGTTTTGTTCTATATTTTCTTAGTGTTCATTATGAATGTTTTTCTTTTTTATCTTATTGGTGAAAGATCATAAATGTCTTATTATAAAGCATTTTTCAGATTGTATAATTATTTTCACTTCATCTGAGAAGGAACTGATGTCAATAATTTATCTTTGTGGCTATTTTTAGTATTTTTTCTGCATTAATTATGGAATTTAGATTTTCAGGTTTGTCTTGGGTAGCAGGAAGCTTTGTCAATTATTTAGGCTATTCTTCCTCCACTTCTTTCCTCCCTTTCTGGTGGGTTTTCAATGGCCTTCAGCCAACCCTATTATGATCCCAAATTAGAAATAAATCTTATATTGTTATATCGGTGTTCCTGCCTTCTTGGGATAATTGTGACATTATCACTCGTCACTGAGCCAGAAGGCAGCTTCACAGAAGCTCTGGCTTCAAAACTGTAGCTTCATCTTTACTTCCTTTCTTGATATTCTGGTAGTATTAGACAGCAGTTTTTTGTTTTTGTTTTAAGCTTCCTTTTATGGAGTGGTACTCCACCTCAGACCCTGATTTCAAACAATGATCCAATGTCTGGTTGCCACCTGCTTGGCACTTTTAGATCCTGTCACCTTGTAAGTGCTGAACTCCTAATCATCTCTGCCTGCCTACAGTGCTACAGCCCAGCAGACATTCATCTCCAGCCCTATTGCTTTGCATTTCTGTTCTTTTCTAGTCAAAGACATATTTAGTTTGTTCCTTAAAGTGTTATTGTCTTTTAAATTTCCTCTTTTGTTATTTTATCTACAGTTACTATTATCCAAAGAAGAAGAGGGGTAGCTCAGATATTGAAACTTTGTCTTGAACAGAACTACAGTAGTTCTCATTACCCAATATAAGAAGCATACTACTTCTTTAGAAATATTTTTTTTTCTCAAAGACACATTGAGTAAGACAATGGACAAATACTTGGGGAGGGGGGTGATTCTTCAGAAACAAGCATCTTTTTATCAATCTTGCACAAAATCAGAAAGCACAGGCTGGGCACCGGTGGCTCAGGCCTGTAATCCCAGCACTTTGGGAAGCTGAGGCAGGCAGATCACGAGGTCAAGAGATCAAGACCATCCTGGCCAACATTGTGAAACCCTGTCTCTACTAAAAATACAAAAATGAGCTGGCCCTGGTGGTGCGCACCTGTAGTCCCAGCTACGTGGAGGCTGAGGCAGGAGATTCGCTTGAACCTGGGAGATGGAGGTTGCAGTGAGCCGAGATTGTGCTACTGCACTCCAGACTGGGTGACAGTGCGACACTCCATCTCGAAAAAAAAAAATAGAAAAAAAATCAGAAAGCACATTACTTAAATGTTATTCACTGATGACATTTCTAATGGAATTAGAGCTGTAGTCCAAACGAATTTTTAACTTGTAGTCCAAACTTACAGACTGAATGATTAGCTCCAAATATCTCTCAAATATCACTCTTTTTAGCTGAGCTTCTTGGATAGGGCTGAATATCAGTCAGTCCAAGATTGAGCTCTTTAGAGGAAGTGAAGACGTTGTGTTGATTGAAAAGAGATCCATATGCTTTGGGCATATGTTTTAGACTGTCAGGTGGCAAGGCTGACATTCCGTTATGAAAATTTAGGAGCCTGACTTGTATTCTCACCCCAGCAGAAGGCCTTCCCACCCTCCCCAGTGAGCCATAACAGTGCCTGTGAAAAAGCTAAACTTTTTATTTTAAAAAAGCTTCAAATCTTCTCAAAGTCTTGGTAGAAACCTCATTTGAGGTCTTCCATAGCATAGGAGGAATTTTCTAGGAACCAGAAGGAAGATACTGATAAGAGAAGATCTTAGATCAGGAGTATCAAAAGGAAAAGACACAAGTGATCCTGATTTTCCTCTTTATTTAAATTTGTGCATATTCAACAAGGACCTTCTGTGTTCCCATCTCATCCTCAGTTCTGAGGATACTAAAATGATGGTCATTTGGTTCCTGTCCTTGAAGGATTAGATCAGAACAAGACAAGAGGCAGAGAGACAAGCCAGGAAATGACTAGTCATTATGAGACATAAAAAGACTAAACAAAGGCAGCAAGAATGTAGAAGAGATAAAGATTTTTAAAATGTATTTAAGAGACAGAATCCTGATAGACTGTAGAGTAAGGAAATAGGAAAAATTTATAACTCCAGGATGACTTCCACATCTTTTGCTGGTGTGACAGGACTGATTGGTGGGGCCATTCATTAGTACAAAGGATATGGGAGGAAGAAAAGGAAAAGGAGCAATAAGATAAAGGTTTTAGGTTTTAGACAGATTGAACTTTAAGTGTTTTGATAACATCCGGGTGGAGGAATTCAGTGGAAGCTAGATATATGCTAGATCCTAGGATAGAAACTAGGAAGTTATCAGCATATAGGGATATAGAATAAACACAGACAGAACCTCAGGGGAAAGACTAAAACAGAGTTATCTTTTCTCATTCCATCAAAAATTATTAATCAGTTGAGATAAGTGAATAAAAATCAAAGAATTAGCATTTTAAATATAATGAAGCCCCAGGATACCTACCTACTCTTCTTTACCTTTGTAGTACCTTGGAATTGGCCCAGCTATCTCGAGTACTGTAAAAGAACCAAGCAAACTGTGAGAAGCTGGATTTAGAGCTATATTCATTTCCTGGAATACACAACTGCTAGCAGAAAGTTCAGCCTGACAGAGAAATCACAGAACCTCTCACAGAGGTTCCTGCCTAAAATATCAGAAGGCAATGCAAGTCCAAGTTAGCAGTATCTTCTATTGGTGGACAAAGACAAGAGACATGGATCCTAATACTGAATTCCCCTAATTGCCTCAGAGAAGATAGTCAGGAGGCAGCAGAGCCCTAGCAATCAGGCAAAAGTAGGAAAATAGAACTCTAGTGCTCTGGTGGGGTTAAAAGAAGACCCAGACAGGAATCGGGAGACCACAGAAACAAAGAAGCAAATCCATGATCAGACTTGTAGTACCTAGAGCCTGGAGGCTGAGTGTCAGAGAAGAGGTATGAAGCGCCTGATCCACTATCATGTTTTATCATTTCTACCTCCTCAGTAGTTCTCAAATCCATCACCTCTCTGCATTTTCACTGTTGTTCCTTTGGTTCAGGCCACCATCACCTCTTCTCTGAATTACTGGAATAGCCTCTCATCTGGTCTCTGTCTCCAGTTTGATTTTCCCACCCTGAATTCACTCTTGTCAGTACAACTGGAGTGACCTTTAAAAAGTATAAATCTGATCATATCACCCACTTTTCATTTTAAAACCATTCCTTGAATGATTTTATGGACGAGATAAAGAACTGACAATCTTTTTCTGTAAAAGTCCAGAGAGTAAATATTTTTGACTTTGCAGTCATGTCTGTCATAACCTCAACCCTGCCAGTATAGTATAATAGCAGTCATAAACAATCTGTAAATAAAATAGTTGTTGCTGGGTTTCAGTGAAATTTTATAAAAACAAGTAGATTTGGCCCCTGAGTTAGTTTGCTGACCCCCAGACTAGAGGAACAAAGGACTTCCTCTATTTCTGTTGGGCCATTTGTACTGAAATCCTAGGCATCAAACCCTCAGAGAAATTCCATCATTGGGAGTAAGTAGCCCTAGTACAACTGGGAAGGCTAGAAGAGTGTAGTAACAGCAAGTCTGGGCTTTCCACAAGCATATATGCTGGTCCTCTTACATCAGCTGCAGTTGTGGGTGTAGAAGTGCAGAGATGATGGCTGGATGAGGCCAATCTCAGTGAAGTGACAGAGCCATCCTCAAACCTCAGGAGATTCTGTCATGGTTCCATTCCATGTAGAAAGCAACCTGTCTCAGCCTTTGAGCCCAACAGTAGCAGTGCTGACGTGACCAGTGTAAATGAACAAATGTAACAAGGGGTTCAGGAGCAGCGGGAATAAAGAAATGCAGTGAAGGGTTTATGTGAGGTGGGAATGAACAAAGATAGGCACAGAAAAGCAGTGAACCACAAGGAGAACAGAACATGGACAATGGCATGAAACTCAGAGAAGAGGAGAAGAGGTGGAGAAACTCAGGTAGGAAGAGCCCAAGGGATCTATTCCATCCCCATGGAAATACCCAGAAGTAGCTGGATGATACTTTGAGTGGGGCCAACTTTCAAGCCACAATAATTTGTAGAGCAAAAGGAGTTGCAACTGTGTTTGTTGTCACATACCAATGAGGCAAGGCATAGAGGGGTTATATGCAAAATGGCTAAAAGCTCCCAGGAATTCAGGAGTACATTGAAATGAATTTGAGTTTTATTCATCATAACATCTGTATTCACTTGGAAAGTCATAACACATGAAAATGCAGAACATGTTATTTATTCATACTAAGACTGGTGTGCAACTAGGTTGATGTACTTATGCTTATTTTATGTCCTCCTTTCCCTACCTCCCACCTCACCTGAGAGGCTCAAAGGCTGGTACCATTTGGTGTCAGCAAAGGTCCAAAGAAATGCGTGTTGATCCTATTTAGGAAAGAAACTGCTTGTGAGTGTGAGATCCAGCTAAATAAGTAAAATATTAGCCCTCACAGACTTCAGAATCTGGCCTCTGCTACATGTTTAGCCTCATCTTACACCAACATCCATGTTGCTTTTCCTGCTCTTGCCCTATGGGTCTGCTTTGTGTTCTTAGCAACCACCATTCTCTCTCATTCCTCAAGGTCTTGCAAGTGCTATTTCCTCTACTTGGAATACCGTCTTCCCCACCCATACACCCCCACCTGTGCCTAATATACTTCTAGATATCCTCTAGATCAGAGAGTTCTGTTTTAGATCTCAGTGGCCTTGTGAGATAGTAGGAAAAGCCCTGATCTGTAAGTTGAAAGAACTCGTTTCTGGTCCTGGATCAGCTTCCATCTAGCTCTGTACTTTTGGGTTACTTTACCTTCTCTGAAAATTAACTTATTCAGAAAAACAGAGCTAAAAATATCAACTATACCCAATCCAGAGAGTAGTAAGGGAATCATACAAGATAATAGGAAGGGCTTTGAGTAGTATAAGGCACTATATTTGGAAACCTCCACAGAGGCCTTTCTGTCGCTCAACCTAGACCTTTCCTCTCAGTCTGTTCTTCACATTCTCTTTTCCTCTTTACTATAGGCACCAGAAATTCAACTTGCTTTCCTATCCTGCAATAATTTTCATCACTCACTCAATCCCTCGAAATCATGTTGCTCAAGACTGGCTGCTCTTCCTACTCACAATAATATTTGATGACGCAAAGCACACATGTTGTTTGACTGCTAATTACCACCAGGAAACAAAACTAGCAAACTTGGTGTTGTTAATCCCAGAGCTTTGGAAATATTTTATACTTCTCTTCTTCATGTTTTATTTTTTAAAATAACTGACACACCCTTGGACTTCTGCCTTCTAGCTTTCTTCTCAAATATGAAACTCAATAAAACTTCCTTTTCCTTCTGACTCTGATGTTAGCCAAATCCCTGAGAACTCTTCCATAAGAATGCTCGTCTCCTAGACTAAGAATGTCACCCACTAAGAAAGGTCATCTCCTTGTCTTAGGTATAGTTTGTAATTTGGAAGCCTCCAGCTTAGGTGACTCCATGGAGCCTCAGCCCATATAAAACTGGATTTGAAAAAAAAGAGAAAATACATGGCCCAAGTGCTGCGCGCGCACACGCACACACACACACGCACACACACACATTGCTAAATGAACATAGTGCTCTTTCCAGCTGACTCCAACTCAACCTCAGAGTTCTGTTCAATCCAACGCTTCAGCCAGCTTCATCAATCAAGAGCTGGCAAGTAAGATAAAGACAATTAGTTGCAAATACCATTGAGGAAGAACCTTTCTCTAAAAGTTCACTCTTAAAGGACTAGGGTAACCTTTTATATAAAGGTTGTGCCAGAATTGGAAAGTGCCCACAACCCTGTAATTTATATGTATTCTGGCTCCCTGCAATGATATACAGTTCAGGTCGGTAGACTGCTTTAAGCAAATATTCATTAAATGGAACAATTCTGTTCTAGGTAAAAATTTACAGGCTGGAATGGTCCTTATGAGGTGACTTGGTCCTTCCTCTGAAGCAGTTGTGTACTTTATTTTCTGCAATTGCTATTTAGGTGCTAGAAACCAAGACTTTTGCAGCCACCATTGGTAGCTTACACAAATCTTTTTCCATCTTCTTCCTTGTTGGTAGAACCAGATTTCATTTGGGTATGTATAGGGTTTTCTTTGCTCTGTTTGGGAGGCATGCCCATTTTGACTGGTCGGTCCATTCTCCATCCATTGTTCAATATTTTGAAGATCACTCTGTAGTTGTTCATCCTCCATACAGCTATGTGCTCAAGGGAAGGTGCTCCTTCTCATTGCCAAGAGTGAATGGCAATGTGTCCAAGTCAAAGTGATCTCATTCCCCTTGCCGTGATTGGCTTATGGCTCTGTGTTTTGCATATAGCATATAGCTCCCTCTTGGCCAATGATATGGGAGGGGAAGTTTAGTGAGAAAACTTCTTGAGTAGATGTCTTTCATCTTAAAAGAGAGACCCAAGGGACTTCACAATAAAGTTGGCAGATTAAATGATTAAATATATGTATTTACCACTGGTTCCCCTCAAAACCCCACTAAAATAATAGTATTATTTCCTTTAAGGCATAAATTTCTAAAAATGAGGAAAATAGGAGGGGAGGGAAGACCCAAGAAAGTTGAATGAGCTGAATGTAAGCCATCCGTGGAGAAAGCTGAGAAGCAACTAAATTTCACAAGAATGCACGAAAGTTATCCAAAATGTTGAGTACAGCACATAGGAAAGATAGAACAGAACTGTATCCCTGATGACATCACTGAGACAGCCTAAAACCGTGCTGGTCTCCACACTTCATGTTATGTGAGATAATAAATGTCCCTAGTTTACACTGCTTTCAGATGGCTTTTTAATTTCTTGCAGTCCAAATCATCTAATTGATACAGAGTCTCAAGTTCTTTAAGAAAAAATGGGGGTGGGGTGCATGGCATGAGGTCTGGGAAGACATGAATTAAAGCAGCTCTCTCATTAGTCACATGAGCACTCTAGCTCATTTTTCTCTCTCTTGCATCTATCCAACCTCCACTTTCTAGTCATAATTTCTTCTGCTTGTTCACTTTACCTGCTACTTTTTTCATTTCAATTTTTAATTTTTGTGGGTACATACTGGGTTTATGGGGTATATAATGCATATATTTATGGGGTACATGAGATACTTTGATACAGGCATGCAATGCGTAATAATCATATCATGGAAAATGCAGTACCCGTCCCCTCAAGTATTTATACATTGTGTTACGAACAATCAGTTATACTCTTTTAGTTATTTATAAACATACAATTAAATTATAGTTATACTCTTTCAGTTATTTATAAATGTACAATTAAATTATCGACTATAGTCACCCTGTTGTGTTATCAAATAGTAGGTCTTATGTCTTATTCTTTCTATTTCGTTTGTGTGTGTCCCTGCTACTTTTCTAAGCAAATGGCTGGAGACAACTCCCCTCTATTTTATGGCTTCCTTTCAACTTCAGCTCCCATCATTAAAATGCATTTTCTCTAGAGTAATTTATTGAAAAAGTAAATAGGATACGTGCAGTTCATTTTTAATGCCAGGCTACATGGTGTCTCTGACCAGTTTTCTAATTGGTTTCCCTTCATTACAATTCCCATCCCTGGTCCAGTCAGCATATGTTGTGGGGGAAAGAAAGGTGTATCAGGGTTGTGGTGATATAAAACTACTTCCCTAGACTCACCCACTGTGGGTAGGAAGGCGTCGTTTCTTCTTAGAATAGGCAGTAGAATGGACTGACTGAACCTCAAAGAACTGGTTACCTTATTGAAACATCAAAAAAAGAATATACAAACCCCATTCCTTCTATGTTATCTCACAGCAAAGGCATTTTAAAGCCTAAACCACAACTTCCTGCTACAATCATTTTCTCTTGTAGCCTCACTGAAAATGAGATACAGCAACTTCCTACAACTTCATAGTGTCCATTCTGGAAATATTATACCCTTGAGTAGTCTCATCTCCAGGCAAAATCATTCTATTTCCTTACACTATCATTTTAAGGACTAAGGAAGAAAATATCTCACTTATCACATTTATACAACTTATCTCCACAGAATGAATGCATAGATTAGTTTTTGTTCAACAGTAATGAAAGGTACTATGCAAATACCAAAGGCAATATTTTAAGTTATGGCATTTTTATTCACGAAGTATGTATTGAATATAATTTAAGGATGCAAAATCTTTTGTCCTTGCATTGATCACAAAATACAAAGGTCATTTCCTGTGGGGGGCCAGAAATTTATGCTAGATGATAGAATAATGTATTAGTATACATATAGATATGCAGTACATTATAAAGAAATATACCTGGATAGAATTAATGTGCCTTTAAGTGTTCATAAACTTTACAGTAGCTTAATGCATATTATCTATTTCTAGATAAAGCTAATGTGCCATGTGTATACATATGTATACACATACACACACAGAGATTTAAGTGTGTATTATGTGTGTATATATGCTGAGAGAGAAAAAGGAAAAACATGGCATGTCTTTACAGACATAAAGACTTAATGTATACTACAGACACATTCACATTATAATGTACCTTTAATACATTTTTTGTGGGGGGCGACAGGGTCTCTGTTGCCTAGGCTGGAGTGCACTGATGTAATCATAGCTCAGTGCAGCCTTGAGTTCCAGGCTCAAGCAATCATCTCATCTCCAAGTAGCTGGGACTATAGGCATGCACCACTATGCCAGGCTAATTTTTGTATTTTTTGTAGAGACAGGGTTTCACCATGTTGCCCAGGCTGGTCTCAAACTCCTCAAGTGTTCCACCTGTCTCAGCCTCCTAAAGTGTTGGGACTACAGGCATGGGCCACCACTATTGGCCTTTTAATACATATTTTAATGTGCCTTTAATTCTAACCCTATGGCAGCCCAGGAAAAATATAAAATTGGCCTAGCAAGTTAGGCTTCTTCAAGCATAGGAATTTTCTTATTAATAGCCTATATGTTCAGTCTATGGTCAGTAAAACTCATGTTTCTTGAGTACATACCAAATGCTAGAAATGGTGCTACAAGATTTTCATCTCTTTTAAGGATGAACCAAGGAAGGTAGTCTCTATACAAACATGGTCAAATCTTCTTATATGTCATTCTCACATTTTGTCTTTCCTCACCATTCAAGCTGCCATCATCCCAGGCAGACCTGGTCACCTTACACCTGGGCTTGGCATTTGCATTGTTCTTCTATCTTCTTTTCTCCAGCACTTTCCTCTGCCACTTCTTCCTTTTCTACAGTAAATGCTTTATGGGATCTCCGTCCATCAGCCTGTGAGTTTTGAGGGGCAGAAATTATTTTCCTCCCTACAGTTCTCCCCAGTTTCATCACAAGAGATAGTGTTGGTGGAAGGCCCAGAGGGAAATCACTGGGAGAACATTACCTGAGCAAACTAAATTCTACCTTTCCCACTCCGTGTATTCTTGGATAAACTGTGGCAAGCTTCAACATCTGGGAAATGGCACAAGTAAGTAGATGACCTCCTAACTTTATTTGTCAACTTAACTGGGGTAAGAGATGCCCAAATAGCTGGCAACACATTATTTATGGGTGTATCTCTGAGGGTGTTTCCAGAAGAGATTAGCATCTGAATTGGTAGACTAGGTAAAGAAGATCACCCTCACCTATGTAGGTGGACATTATCCATTCCATTGAGAGCCCACATAAAACAAAAAGGAAGAATCAGGACAAATTATCTCCTTCTTTAGCTGGGACATCCATCTTCTCCTGCCCTGTGGCCCATGAGGAGGCATGCTATATTCCAAAAGAACTACCTAACCTTTCTAATTTATACAAGCAGAAATCTAGGGAATATGTGTGTGAATTAAGGATTGGATCAGGTCGAATTTATTGATGTGGGCCCACTAAGCAGAGATTCTGCATTTAATATTACAGCTTAGGAGTTAAGGCTCTAATAATGTGGTTGATTGGTTGGCTGAAACACAATCAAAAGATGGCCCATTATAAGCAAATTGGAAATGTCGGCTCTCCCGAGGTTTAATGTAGAGGAAGGGATTCACAGGCTTAGGGAGATTAGAAAGAGTGGATTTATAATTTATGATATATTCCCCAACACTGGGAACATCTAGAAGACATACTTTTACCAATACTTTAAGAAATAAATTACTAAAGGAAGCCCCAGTATTCTTGAAGAACTCTGTGATTACTCTTTGTACGCCAGACCTTATAGTGGGAACCATGGCCACTTAATTGGAAAATCTAAATGCAATGGGAGTAATTGGATCCAGAGTGGTGAGGCCAAGTGGCAGCATTGCACTGCCAAAGGCAAGGTGGGCGTAGTTACTATGTTGGGTGGCAGAGTCAAAGCAGCAATTAGAATAGTCTGACTCACACTGATCTGTGGCGTGGGCTAGTTAATCGTGGTGTTCCTAGAAGTGAAATAGGTAGGAAGCCTATTAAATTTTTACTTGATCTGTATAAACAGAAAAGTTCTAGGTCAAATGAACGAAAGTTTAACTTGAATCATAAAATCAGAGAGTCAGAGCCCCTCAATCAATTTTCAGACTTGAGCCAGTTTACACCCAGAAGCCCTCAAATGAAATTTTATATTGTGAATCTTTCTCCCAGCTTTCTCCCAAAGGACCTACAGAATTTTAGCAGGTAACTGTGCACCAGGGTAAAAGATATAATCAGACCTTTGGGGGACTACTGAACACTAGATCTGAACTGACACTGATTCCAGGAAACCCAAAATGTCACTGTAGCCCCTCATTCAGAGTAGCGGCTTATATAGGTCAGGTGATCAATGGAAGTTTTAGCTCAAGTTCATCTCACAATAGGTCTCAGAACCATCCTGTAGTTATTTCACAGTTCCAGAAGAAATAACTGGAATGACATACTTAGCCACTGGCAGAATCCCCACATTGGTTCCTTGACTTGTGGACTGGGGGCTATGATGAAGGAGGCCAAGGAGAAGCAGTTCCTAGAATTAACTCCACCTCAAAAAATAGTAAATAAAAAGCAATACTGCATTCCTGGAGGGATGCAGAGATTAGTACTACCATTAAGGACTTGAAAGATGCAGGGGTGGTGATTCCCATCACATTCCCATTCAACACTCCTATTTGGTCTATGCAGAAGACAGATGGAGCTTGGAGGATGACAGTGGATTACGGTAAGCTTAACCAAGCGGTGACTACAATTGCAGCTGCTGTACCAGATTTAGTTTCATTGCTTGAGCAAAGTAACACATCCCCTGGTACCTGGTATGTAGCTATCATCTGGCAGATGCCCTTTTCTCTATTTCTGTCAATAAGGCCCACCAGAAGCAGTTTTCTTTCAGCTGGCAAGGCCAGCAATACACCTTCATTTTCCTACCTCAGGGTTATATTAACTCTACAGTTCTATGACATAATTTAGACAATGTCAAGCACACAGGGATCTTGCTCACCTTCCCCTTCCACAAGACATCATACTGGCTTATTATATTGATGATTGCACCTAGTGAGCAAAAAGTAGCAACTACTCTAGATTTGATTGGTAATCATTTATGTGTTAGAGGGTGGGAAATAAATCCAACTAAAATTTAGGTGCAATCTACCTCAGTTAAATTTCTAGGGGTCTATGGTGTGGGCATGTTGAAGTAGCCCTTCTAAGGAGAAGTCTAAGTGGTTGTACCTGGCCTCTAACCAAAAAAAAAAAAAAAAAAAAAAAAGGCACAATGGCTAGTGGGCCTATGTGGATGTTGGAGGCAATGCATTTCTTATTTAAGCATGTTATTCTGGCCCATTTACTAACTGACTCAAGAAAACACTACTAGTTTTGAGTAGGTCAAAGAACAGGAAAAGGCTCTACAACAGATCCAGGAGGCTACATAAGCTGCTCTGCCACTTAGGACATATGATCCAGCAGATCCAATGGTACCTGAGGTGTCGATGGCAGACAGGGATGCTGTTTAGATCCTTTGGCAAACTCCCATAGGTGAATTGCAGTTTAAGGCTTCAGGATTTTAGAGCAAAGCTTTGCCATCATCTGCAGGTAATGATTCTTCTTTTGAGAGACAGCTCTGGGCCTGCTACTGGGCCTTAGTAGAAACTGAATGCTTGACCACGAGTCAACAAGTTATTATGCAATCTGAGCTGCCTATCATGAACTGGGTATTATCTGACCCATCAAATCATAAAATTGGGCATGCACAGCAATACTCTATCATCAAATGGAAGTAGTATACATGTAATTGGCCCAAGCAAGCCCTGAAGGCACAAAGAAGTTACATAAAGTGATCCATGGTCCTCATTTCTGCTACTGCCTTCTCTCTTCCAGTTGCACCCATGGCTCCATGGGGAATTCCCTACAGTCAGTTGACAGAGGAAGTGAAGACTTGGCTATAGTTTACAGATGGTTCTGTGTGATATACAGGCACTACCCAAGGGTGGACAGCTAAAGCACTATAACATCTCTCTGGGATATCTCTGAAAGGCAGTGTTGAAGGGATATTCTCCCAGTGGGCAGAATTTCAGGCAGTGCACCTGGTTGTGCACTTTGCTTAAAAGGAAAAATGTCTGGACATGTGATTATATACTGATTCAAGAACTATAGTCAATGGTTTGGCTGGGTGGTCAGGAACTTGGAAGGTACATAATTAGAAAATTGGTGACAATAAATTTGGGGAAGAGATATATGGATAGATCTCTTTGAGCAAAAAATATGAAGATATTTGTATCCCATAAGAATGCTCGCCAAAAGGTGACTTTGGCCAAAGGGTATTTTAATAGTCAAGTGAATAGGATGACCTGTTCTGTGGATACTAATCAGCCTCTTTCCCTAGCCACCTCTGTCATCACACAGTGGGCTCATGAACAAAGTGGACATGGTGGCAGGGATGGAGGTCATGAATGAACTTAACAACATGGACTTCCACTCACCTACACTGACCTTGTTATGACCAGTGCTAAGTGCCTAATGTGTCAGCAGTAGGGACCAACACAGAGCCTCCAGTATGGCACCATTCTCCAGGGTGATTAGCCAGCTACCTGGTGGCAGATTCATTACACTGAACCACTTCTACCATGGAAGGAGTAGCATTTTGTCCTTACTGGAATAGACAACAGTGCATATGGATTTTCCTTCCCTGCACACAAAGCTCAAGCACATGGATTTTCCTTCCCTGCACACAAAACTACTGTCCATGGATTTACAAAATGCCTTATCCACCATCATGGTATTCTACATAGCATTACTTCTGATCACAGCAAAAGAATTGCAGCAATGGGCCCATACTCAGGGAATTCACTGGTCTGACCTTGTTCCCTACCATCCTGAAGCAGCTGTCTTGATAAAATGATGGAATGGCCTTTTGAGACTCAGTTACAGCTCCAGTTAGATGCAGTGCTTGGGCAAGGTCCTCCATAAGGTGCTATATACTTTGAATCAGCAACCAATATATGGTGCTGTTTCTCCCATAGCCAGGATCACAGGTCTAGGAATCAAGGGGTGAAAATGGGTGTGGCAACATTCACTATTACCCCTAGAGACACAATGGCAAAATTTTTGCTTCTTGTTTCCATGACTTTATGCTCTACTGGCTTAGAGGTCATAGTTCTAGAGGGAAGAATGCTTCCACCAGGAGATACAACAATGATTCCATTGAACTGGAAGTTAAGACTGCCACCCAACCATGTTGGGCTCCTAATGCCTCTATGTCAACAAGCAAAGAAGGGAGTTACAGTGTTGGCTGGGGTGATTGATCCAAACTACCAAGGGGAAATTGAACTACTCCTACACAATGGAGGTAAAGAAGACTATGTGTGGAATACAGATTTCTTAAAGAGTTTCTTAGTATTGCCGTGTCCTGTGATTAAGGTCAATAGGAACTACAACAACCTAGTTCAGGCAAAACTGTGAATGGCCCAGACCCTTAAGGAATAAAGGTTTGGGTCACCTTTATCCTGTGGTAAAGACCCACAACCAGCTGAGGTGCTTGCTGAAAGCAATGAGAATACAGAATGGCAGTAGAAGAAGGTCCTTATAAGTATCAGCTACAACCATGTAACCAGTTACAAAAATGAGAACTGTAATTGTCCTGCATATATTCTTCTTCTGTTATAAATATATTTGTGCATGTGTGTATGTGTAAAGTATCTTTGTATTCTTTCCTATTCCCTTATCATAGTAACGAAAGATGTATTGACTTTACATCCATATTTAAATAGTGTTAATTTTACGTCATTGTATTTAAGTTACAGGATTCCAGGAGAAGAGTAAACATCACTCAAGGATTTTACCTCCTCTTTGAGGGAAGGGATTAGTGCATTTTTGGTTGCATACAGGTTAGTTGTATGATGTTACATGGATTTTGACCTTGTTATTTTATTTACTTGGAGATTAAGTATGGTTTAAAGAGATATGCATAAGTGCAGAGTTGACAAGGGGTTAGTGAACTTGTGATGATTAATTTTATGTGTTAACTTGACTGGGCTAAAGGATGCCAAGATAGTTTGTAAAACATTATTTCTGGGTGTGTCTGTGAGAGTGTTTCCAGAAGAGATTGGCATTTGAATTGATAGACAGGGTAAGAATAATCACTTTAAATAATTCTTACCTCACAGGGTAAGAATAATCACCCCCATTAGGGTTCCCAATCTGCTGAGGGCCCAAATAGAACTAAAAGGTGGAGAAAGGAAGAATTTGCCCTCTTCTTTAGCTGGGATATCCATTTTCTCTTGCCCTTTGACATCAGAGCTCCTGGTTCTCAGGTCTTCAGACTCCAGCACTAGCATCAGCCACCTCATCCTGGTTCTCAGGCCTTCGGACATGGACCAAACTACACCACTGGCTTTTCTGGTTCTCCCGTTTGCAGAGAAACGATCACGGATCTTCTGGGCCTCCATAATCACATAGGCCAATTGGTTCTGGTTCTCTGGAGAACCCTAACTAATACACTCACCAAGGCTCATTTTCAGTCGTCAATTTTTCCCTTTCCGAAGTTAAACCAGTCTCCACTATTAGAGATGACAGTGATGTGGGAGGTGAGGCTTCAGAGTGACTCCTCCAGCTGTCACCAGAGGCCCAGCTCCTTCTAGGTGTGTCTTTCCCTTGGAGAGAGGTGTCAGAGGGGCTCTCTGGTTCAGTTCAGTTTGGGAACAAACCCATCAAGACATACACAAAACTACTAGGAAATATACTCAAGGAATGAGACTAATTTTTTTTTCTCCTTTCAGTCCACAAAGTTATTAAGATCAACAACACCTCATCTACTCTTTCACAAGGGATAATGATATATCTTCAAACAGTGTAGTCCTGAACTCATCTTTAGCTTCTTGGTTGATCTGAACTCCAATTAACTTGATGGAGAAGTGAGTCTGCTCACTTTTGTGGTTTACATCGAATGCCCAATTAAATAATAATATTGTGTTCTCCAGGTCTAACGATAAATGTTGAAAGACATTTTTTAGGAAAATGTAAATGTTATTCCACCATGTCACAACAGTCTAGTTCTTCCACATGATACTTAAATTAAACATTTTATAGCAGAATATATAAATTTGCCAGCCCACCTCCTTGTCTATTTCACCAATTCTTGAATTACAGAGATTGATTTAACTCCAGGAGATGGAGGGTTGAGAGGAGAGAAAAAAGCCTCCTGCACAGCTCATAGCAGCTGTTCCTCATTATAAAACATTAAGGAAGAAAGCAGCCTATTAGTTCAGAACAACTGCAAAAACCAATCACAGAGCATACAATTTCATCTTCCTCTATCTTTGTCAAATTAAGCCAGTTGTTCCAGACTCCACTTCCTAAATCAAAGTCATACATTGAATAAGGACTCACCTATGGTTACTTTCACACAAAAATCAAGAGTGTTTTTATAAGGCTATTTTATTTATGGACTCTATTCACACAGGTAGCATATGCAAAATGGCATCAGTTACTTTAAACATATGAAGTGGGCAGCCCCACAGAGTAATATTTTAATATAAATCTTTAGAGTTCTATAACTGCTTTTAATTTAATAGCATTGTTCTCTTTATAAAAATAATTCATGCTTAGTATAGAAAATCTGAAAAATAATATGAGGCCTAAGGAAGAGCATAAAAATCATCATATTTCGGCCGGGCGCGGTGGCTCAAGCCTGTAATCCCAGCACTTTGGGAGGCCGAGACGGGCGTATCACGAGGTCAGGAGATCGAGACCATCCTGGCTAACACGGTGAAACCCCATCTCTACTAAAAATACAAAAAACTAGCCCGGCGAAGTGGCGGGCGCCTGTAGTCCCAGCTACTCCAGAGGCTGAGGCAGGAGAATGGCGTAAACCCGGGAGGCAGAACTTGCAGTGAGCTGAGATCTGGCCACTGCACTCCAGCCCGGGCGACACAGCAAGACTCCATCTCAAAAAAAAAAAAAAAATCATATTTCTCATGCTATTTCTTTATAATAAATATTACTATTTTGGAATATATTCATTTGGTCTTTTTTCTATTCAAACCGATTTTTTCCCAAGAAGTCTATCTCACCATACTTGAATAATATCCTTCTTTTCTCTTTATGAATTGCATGCATGTTATATGCATTAAATTCTTCTCTTACATTATGTTTAATGGCTGGAAAGTAGTCCACTAAATGGATATACCATGGTTGAAAGAAAAATCTCCTCTTATTGCACATTTATAATGCTTCTGATTTTTATTATTAAAAGTATTGTTGTAATGACTCAAGATTGATACATTTTTGCATGCATCCATGACCATTACCTCCTGCTCTGTTTCTCAGGATGGATATGCTGGGTCAGAGTTTACAAAGTTTTAGTACTCCCAAAGTTATTCACAGAAGATTCATTAAGTCAAGAATTTTGTTACAAGAGCTAAAAATATTGTGCCAACTTGGATTTTATTTGTATTATTATTTTTTGAGATGGAGTCTCACTCTGTCACCCAGGCTGGAGTACAGTGGTAGGATCTCAGCTCACTGCAACCTCTGCATCCCAGGTTCAAGCGATTCCCATGCCTCAGTCTCTGAAGTAGCTGTGATTACAGGCATTCACCACCACGCCTCGCTGATTTTTGAATTTTTAGTAAAGACAGTGTTTCACCATGTTGGCCAGGCTGGTCTCGAACTAGTGACCTGAAGTGATCTGCCCACCTCGGCCTCCCAAAGTGCTGGGATTACAGGCATGAGCCACCGTGCCTGGCCTGGTTTTTTAAAATCTTAAATTTTTATAGAGTAAATTGGAGACAATTACTTTTAGAGAGTCTAACTTAAATGCTCTGGAATGGGACCCAGGCCAGGCACAGACTTTCTTGTTTTTTTGGTTTTTTTTTTTTAAGTTTACAGCTGATTTTGCATGCAGCCAAGGTTGAAGACCACTGGGACTCGTTAGTGAGTTTTCTGGTCTACCCTGGAATTTTACTTACAGGGAAGAGGTAACTAAATTACAAGCCTATAAAAATTTTTTTAATGACTGGAGCAGAAATTTTTCTGAGAGGTGCAACTGTGAGTCCTCATAAATGAATTTTATAGAATATCTTTTGCCCATATGTATCTGTGTATAGGCATAAGTATACTAAATATCTAAGTTGCAGCAATGATTGATGAAAGGAATATAAACAGCACCCCCTGTGCCATTGCCTCTTTAGTTTGGAATCCAAGAGTAAATCTACAATAAACAAACAAGGTAGACATTTTTTCACCTATGTTTTCATCTTTATTTTAAAATAGTTTTTAAAGGATTGGATAAAATAAGAAGCACTGGAAACATGGTATCCAGCAGCATAAATTCTCAGGGGCAGGAAGGTGTGATTCTACTACTTCCTCTTCTAAGCTTTAGTAATCTCTCAGAACATTATAATCCCCTCATCCTCCTAAAGAAACCTGATCAGCAGTTTGCTCATGCTGCTGTCCGTTTCCAGGTCCCTTTTGCAACAGTAACTGCTATCTCCTCTCCTCACCCAGACACAGTCAGCTGTGTACATTGATGCCACTTGACAAATAATGCCTCCACTCCCACCCACCAGCCCCCTGGTGTAGGGTGCCTATCCATTTATATCTTTAGTAGTGCTTCATCATATTTATCCCATTTGAGCTCAGGCTTGCATTCAACTCTAAATATCTTTGCAATTCCCATCGAGGGGCCTAGTCATGCCAGCTGAAGCCACATAAAGATCAATTTACTAAAGACAGGAACTATTTCTGTCTGAAAATGTTGGCTTGCAGTGTCTTTGGACATTTTCTACAGAATAGAAACACATTTCTAATTAATCATAAAATTAAAATCTAATATTAAGTATTTTGTTTAATAAGTCTGGCACTGCACTAGGTACATCACATATCTTTCGTACTCACAAGGAACCCATTTTACAGAGGTGAAAACTGAGTCTTAAAGAGGTCAATATACTTTTTTAAGGTTACACACCCCATAAGTAACTGAATGAACTCAAGCAGATATTCACCCACCGAACCTGAGCACAAACATGCTTATTCACTGTGCTTCTGAACTTAGTCTTGCTTTAAAGGCCATCCACTCTTCCTCTCCAATTCATCTTGAAGGGAAACTCCAGTCATATTGTCCTACTCCATGTTCCCTCAAAACACTAACTGGAATTATGGTAAAGAAACTGCCTGTCTCATTAGAGCAAACCAAGAATCCTTTAGAGTTTTAGCAAAGAATTCTAGAAGAATAATCCCCAGGTAGGGAGAGAGTCAAATATCTGTTAATATCCACCTATCTACCCCAATATTTTCCTACCAAAGGTCTTGTTTTGTTTTCAAAAGGCAATCTGTTTCCTAATACCTCTTCTTCCTTTACGCAACCATTTGCAATCATACCCTCCATGCACTGAATTTGTTGCCGGCTACTGCCTAGGTTGGTATTATCTCTTTTCTTATAAATATCTGATTCAAGTCCAGGTGTGGTGGCTCATTTCTGTAATCCCAACACTTTAGGAGGCCAAGGTGGGCAAATTACTTGAGGTCAGAGGTTCAAGACCAGACTGGCCAACATGGTGAAACCCCATCTCTACTATAAATTAAAAAACTAGCTGGGCATGGTGGCGTGTGCCTGTAATCCCAGCTACTCAGGAGGCTGAGGCACGAGGATCGCTTGAACCCAGGAAGCAGAGGTTTCAGTGAGACGAGATCTTACCACTGCACTCCAGCCTGGGTGACAGAGCGAGACTCTGTCTCAAAAAAAAAAAAAAAAAAAAAAAAAATTCTGATTCAACAAACTACATGAATACATTTGGAAACAGACTAGCCATGTAGTTATGAGTATCTTCTGCATATGTACTATATTTGTGGTGGAGAGTAGCTTATGTAAAGGGAAAAATTGGGGAACCAGCAAAATATGGCAATGGGAGAGTAGAGAGGCAGATAAAGCATGTCCTTGGTCAAGTTATTTCCTTCCTGAGTCTCAGTTTCCTTATCTTTAAAATGAGAAGGTTAGGTTAAATAAATTTGGTTCTTATTTTTTGTACATGTTTGTATACTTTTCACCATCTGCAACACTGTAGGTGCTTAGCCAGTGTTGAACTGACTTATTAATTTTGAGTACTACCCAATAAAAAAAATAAAAAGATTATGTCAAAGTTTAAGTACAGGCCACTATTACTTGGCTTTAAGTTTTGCCAGAAATGCAAAATTTCACCAAAATTCTTACTTAGCTTGGCCTAATGATTTCACATAAGAGTAATCTTCCCACCAAAACTTTATTCAAGAATCTAAACACAGGTAAGCCAAAGCTTTATAAGGGCACTTCCTTACCTCTCATGTATTTCTAAAGCTATGTCCCTAAGATTCTTACCCCCACATCGACCCTAAAAGTGTTTTTGCAACATTACCAATGACCTTCTAGAGCAGGGGTCCCCAATCCCTGGGCCACTGACAGGTACTGGTCCATGGCCTGTTAAAAATCGAGACACACAGCATGAGGTGAGCAGTGGGCCAGCGAGCATTACTGCCTGAGCTCTTCCTCCTGTCAGATCAGCTGGGCATTAGATTCTCATAGAAGTGTGAACTCTTGTGAAATGTACATGTGGGAGATCTAGGTTGTCCACTCCTTCTGAGAATCTAAATAATGCCTGATGATCTGAGGTGGAACAGTTTCATCCCGAAACCATCCCTTCCCCTCACCTCCATGGAAAAATTATATTCCACAAAACCAGTCCTTGGTGTCAAAAAGGTTGAGAACAGATGTTCTATTGGAAAAAACACTGAGGACTTTTCAAACCTCACCTTACTCAACTTCTCCGTGCCATTGGAGAGTGCTGACTCTTCTTTCCCAACTTTCTTGGCCTCTGATATGGTTTGGCTGTGTCCCCATCCAAATCTCATCTTGAATTACAGTTCCCATAATCCCCTCATCTGGTGGGAGGGGCCCGGTGGGAGGTAATTGATTCATGGGGGCAGCTTCCCCATGGTATTCTCCTGAAAGTAAGTTCTCAGGAGATCTGATGGTTTTGTAGGGGGATCTCCCATTACTTGGCTCTCATTCTTCTCCTTCCTGCCGCCTGAAGAAGGATGTGTTTGCTTCCCCTTCTGCCATTATTGTAAGCTTCCTGAGGCCTCCCCGGCCCTGTAGAACTGTGAGTCAATTAAACCTCTTTCCTTCATAGTTTACCCAGTCTCGGGCAGTTCTTCATAGCAGCGTGAGAATGAACTATTACAGCCTCCATGGCCTTTTTCTTTTCTTCAATGCTCTGTTTCTCCTTCCACACACGTTTCCGTTTCCTCTATGAGTTCCTTTTCTCATTTTCCCTCAAATATCAGTATCCTTGAGTGCCATTCTCAGTTTTTTTCTCACCCTATGTATTCTCTTTCATCTACATCTCTTATTTTCTTAATAGAATTCCCCATCCTTACCTGGATTTTAGATACATCTATAACAAATACTCCACATATACCTTAATGCATAAATCATCCCACAAAATCATTATATTTCACCCGAAAGATTTTCCAACTTCATTAGTGTGTATGAGTATATAAACTAATCAACTTTCTTTCTCCCTTTCTCTCTCTCTGTCTCTGTGCTGGTGATAGATGAGTACAGACAACCCAGGGAGCAAATGCAACCAAATTTTGGAAAGTCTCATTTTAAGATACAAATCAAGTTCTTCAGCACCAAAAATTCAAGTAAATATTTTATTTTTAGATTACCATACAACATAACTGACTTTTTTGTGTCCAATTTTAGCGTTTAACACATATATAGGTTTCTGTAACTACCTCCACAATAATGATACAGAAGAGTTCCATATAACCAAAAGACAAATTCTCTTGTTATCCCTTTTGTAGTCATACCCTTTCTCTATTCCTAATCCCTGGAAATGACTGATCTTTTCCCTGTCATTACAGTTCTGTCTTTTAGAGAATGGCATATGAATGGAATTAATTATACAGTATGCAACCTCATGAAACTGGCTTCTTCCAGCTACTATAATACCTTTCAGATTCATCCAAGTTGTTTTGTGCACAAATAGTTCCTTTTATTGCTGAGTAGTATTCCGTCGGATAAATGCAACAGAGATTGTTTATACATTCACTTGTTGAAGGACATTTAGGTATTTCCATTTTGGGTGATTATGAATAGAGCTGCTATAAACATTCATGTACAGGTTTTTGTGTGAACATGTTTTCATTTATTTACAACAAATACCTAGAAATGGGATTGCTGGGTCATATGGAAAGTGTTTGTTTAGTTTTACAAGAGACTGCCAAACTGTTATCCAGAGCGGTTGTTTTTCATTTTGTTACCAGCAAGGTATACAAGTTCCAGTTGCTCCACATCCCTACCAGCCCTTGTCAATATTTTTTTATTTCAGCTATTCTAATAGCCATGCCATGGTACCTCATGGTGGTTTTAACTTGCATTTTCTGAATAGCAAATGAACATTTGTTAATTGTTTGCTTATTTGCATTCCTTTTGCCCAAATCGTTTGTGATATTTTAGTTCCTTTGTCTTTCACATAAGCTATTTTTATTTTCTATTTTTTAACAGTTTTATTAAACTACCACTGACATGAAGAAAAAGCATATATTTAAGGTATACAACTTGATGTTTTGATATATGTATACATTATGAAATAATTACCACATTCCCCATAATTAACACATCTATTACCTTTACAGTTACTATTTGTGTATGTGTATAGTGAGGAGATTTAAGATCTATCTTCTTAGCAGATTGCAAGTATATGATACAGTATTTTTAACTATTGTCCCTATGCTATATGATCTTTTCATATAAATTCTAGAATCAGCTTTATAAACCTACAAAAAGTCCTGTTGGGATTTTGATTTGAATTGAGTTGAATCTATGAATCAATTTGAGAACTGAATCTTTACTATGTTGAGACTTCTAATTGATGAAGGCAGTACTTTCTTTAATGTGGGTATTTTCTTTTCTTACGGTTATGAGAGTTTTTTTGTGTTCCAGATACAAGTCCTTTATTGGATATGTGATTTGCAAATATTTTATCCCAGTCTGTAGCATGTCTTTTCATTCTTATACAGTGTCTTTGATAGAGCAAAAAATTTTCATTTTGTTGAAATCCAATACATAAATCTTTTCTTTCATGATTGTGTTCTTCGTATCATGTCTAATAACTCTTTGTCTAACTCCAGGTCAGTTTTTCTCGACTTTTTCCTTTAAATTTTTATAATTTTGTATTTTACATGTAAATCTTTTAGTTAATTCTTATGTAAGATTTGAAATTAAGATGAAGGTTCATTTTTTTGCACATGGTTGTCTGGCTGTTCCAACACCATTTGTTGAATGGCTATCATTCCTTTATGAAATTACTTTTGCAACTTTATGAAAAGTAACTAGAATATATTTGTGTGGGTCTGTTTCTGGCTTCTCTGTTTCATTGATCTATGTGTCTATCCTTTTGTCAATATCACACTGAATTGATTGCTACAGCTTTATATTAAATCTTAAAATCTGATAGTGTGATTTCTCCAACTTTACTACTCTGTTTCAAAATTGTTTTGGTTATTACAGTTCCCTTGACTTTCCACATAAATTTTAGAATCAGCTTGTCTGGATCTGTAAAAATACTCCTGAGGTTTGCTTGGAATTACATTAAATCTATAGATCAATTTGGGCAGAGTGACATCTTTCTTTTCTTTCTTTTTTTTTTTTTTTTTTGAGACCAAGTTTCACTCTTGTTGTCCAGGCTGGAGTGCAATGGCACGATCTCAGCTCACTGAAACCTCTGCCTCCTGGGTTCAAGTGATTCTCCTGCCTCAGCCTCCCTAGCTGGGATTACAGTCATGAGCCCAGGGTTTAGTAGATACAGGGTTTCTCCATGTTGGTCAGGCTGGTCTCGAACTCCCGACCTCAGGTGATACACCCACCTCGGCCTCCCAAAGTGCTGGGATTATAGGCATGAGCCACCGCGCCCAGTCAACTTACATTTTTTCTATGTTAATTCTTTCAATCCATAAAATAGTATATCTCTCCATTTATTTAGGTCTTTCTTGCTTTATTTTACTAAGATTTTGTAATTTTCAGCATACAGACCCTGTTCAAGCTTTGTTACACTTGTACCTATATGTTTCATTTTTTGGAGCTAATGTAAATTTTTAAAAAAAATGTTTAGTTGCCAATTATTCATTGCTAGTATAAAGAAATACATTCGATTCTTGTGTGTTGAACCTTGTACCCCGTAATCTCATTAAACTCATTTTTTAGTACTTGGAATTTGCTTATGAATTCCTTGAAATTTTCGGCATAGACAATCAAGTCATCTGAAAATCTGCCTGCCTTTTATTTAATTTCTTAACCTTATTAACTGGAAAGGGCACCCAGTAAAATATTTGTTGAATGATAGGAGTAGATATCTGTATTAGTCCGTTCTCATGCTGCTAATAAAAACATACCCAAGACTGGGTAATTTACAAAGGAAAGAGAAAGTTTAATTGACTCACAGTTCCGCAGGGCTGAGGAGGCCTCACGAAACTTACAATCATGGCAGAAGGGAAAGCAAACCCATCCTTCTTCACACGATGGCAGGAAAGAGAAGTGCTGAGCAAAACGGAAAAAATCGCCATATAAAACCATCAGATCTCATGAGAACTCACTATCACAAGGACAACATGAGGGTAACCACCTCCATGATTAAATTACCCCCCACTGGGTCCCTCCCGTGACACATGGGGATTATGGGAACTACAATTCAAGGTGAGATTTAGGTGGGGACAGAGAAACAAAAAGTATCAATATCCTTGCCTTACTCCTAAATTGAGGGAAAAAGCATTCAGTCTTTCACCATTAAGAATGATGTTAGTTTTTGTATATGCCTTTTATCAGGTTGAGAAAGTTTCTATTTCTAGTTTGCAGAAAGTCTTTATCATGAATGAATGTTGAATTTTGTCAAATACTTTTCCTGCAACAATTGATATGATCATGTGATTTTTCTTCTTTAGACTGTTAATATGGTGGACTACAATGAAAAATTTCCCAGTATTGAACCAGTCTTATATTCCCACTACAATCTCTATTTGGTCATGGTATATTATTGTTTTTATGTTTAAGGATTCAGTTTGTTAATATTTTACTGAAGATTTTTGCATTTATGTTAATGAGGTATATTTGGTTGTGTTTAAAAGATTGTTTTTCTTACGCTGCCTTTTGCATCAGGGTAATGCTGGCCTCATAAATTGAGAGTGTTCTCATCTCTTCTTATTTCTGGAAGAGCTTGTATGGAATTGGTATTAATTTTCCACAAATAATCGGTAGAATTTGCCAGTGCAACCATCTGAGTTAGAAGGTTGCTTTTTTGGAAACTTTTAACTGAAAGTTAAGTTTAATTAATATAATTTAAATTTAATTTCTTCTAGGTTTTCAAATCTATGTGTATAGAGTTGTTCTTAGTATTCCCTCATTATCTGTTTAATGTTTATGGGATAGTGGTGCCCCCTCTTTCATTCTTGATATTGGTAATTCATGGCTTATCTCTTTTTTTGGTCAGTTTTGCTAATGTCATTAATGTCAAAAAATCAGCTTTTGTTTGTATCGATTTTTTTTTCCATTGTTTTTCTGGTTTTAATTTCATTGCTCTCCACTCTTGTCTTTGTTATATTCTTATGTCTGCTTGTTTGGGTTTATTTAAGTTTTATTTTTCTAGTTGTTTAAAGTGAAGGATTTGAGGACTTCTTTTCTCAGGTAATCATTTAATGCTATCAATTTTTTAAATTTTTGCAAAAAACTTTGTGTGGTAGAAAAAATACTCAAACCTGGAGTTGAGGGTCCACTGGATTTACATTTGCATGTAAGATAAGATATTTGATATTTGTGACATAATGAACCCATCAACTTATTTGAGAGAGGGTAACAAAATGATCCCAAATATGAAAGCTCTAGACAGCCTAGTACAGAATTAATCACAGAGTGGTAATAGGCAAGAGTTTTCAGAAAGCAAAGAACAGGCAACACATTCTCTGCACAGGGTGGGAAGCTCTTCTCCAAGGCTCTAGACCTCTTGTACTAAAAGGCATCTGATGGCCCTGTGTACACTAGCATTCTTTAGTTCTACCTGCTCCTACTTTCATGTTTCTTCTACTAGGAAATACTGATAAACATTGTAGGTGTGTTGATGGTACACTTTTTACAATATACTCATTTGTACCCAATGTGATTCACTCAATAAATGATTTTTGTGGTTGCTATCATCTTTGTTTTTTAAAAAGTTATTATTTCTAATTATTATGGAAATATAGTAGTTGTACATACTCAATAAATAATAAATATTTCTGATGTCCTTGAGACCACAAAACAATTAAGTCTCATATTTTAATGAATTTATAGTTCCCTTAGGTAGAAGCACAATATACACAAATGAGATCTACATTAATCTGTAATAGCTATCATTTAAATATACTATGCACCAGACGTTGTATATGCTGGGTGTGTTACATACATGTAATCTTTACCACCTTTTTGCAAGGCATAAATAATAGGTGGGACAGTTTCATAGAAAGAAAGCTGACCGACCAGAAAAAGCTCAGGACCAGACAGATTCACAGGCAAATTCTACCAGATGTATAAAGAAGAGCGACTACCATTCCTACTGAAACTATTCCAAAAAATTGAGGAGGAGGTACTCCTCTCTAAGTGAGGTCAGTATCATCCTGATACCCAAACCTGGCAGAGACACAACTAAAAAAGAAAACTTCAGGCCAATATCCTTAAGAGACATAGATGCAAAAATCCTCAACAAAATACTGGCAAAGCAAACCCAGCAACACATCAAAAAGCTAATCTGCCACAATCAAATAGACCTTATCTCTGGGATGCAAGGTTGGTTCAACATATGCAAATCAATAAATGTGATCCACTACCTAAACAGAACTAAAAACAGAAACCACATGATCATCTCAATAAATATAGAAAAGGTTCTCAATAAAATTCAACATCTCTTCATGTTAAAATCCCTCAACAAATTAAGCATTGGAGGAACATACATAAAAATAATGAGTCAGCTATGAAAAATCCAAACCAATATCATACTGAATAGGCAAAAACTGGAAGCATACCCCTTGAAAACTGGAACAAGACAAGGATGCCCTCTCTCATCACTCCTATTCAACATAGTACTAGAAGTCCTAACCAGAACAATCAGGCAACAGAAAGAAATAAAAGGCATCCAGGTCAGGTGCGGTGGCTCACAACTGTAATCCCAACACTTTGGGAGGTCAAGATGGGTGGATCACTTGAGGTCAGGAGCTCCAGACCAGCCTGACTAATATGGTGAAACCCAATCTCTACTAAAAATACAAAATTAGCTGGGTCTGGTGGTGCATGCCTATAATCTCAGCTACTTGTGAGGCTGAGGCAGGAGAATCACTTGTAGCTGGCAGGGGTGGGTTACAGTGAGCCGACACTGCACCATTGCACTTCAGCCTAGGCAGCAGGAGTGAAACTCTGTCCCCCCGCCAAAAAAACATAAATAAATAAATAAAGAGAAAAGAAAAAGAAAAAAAAGGCATCCAAATAGAGAAGAAGTCAAACTATTCCTGTTTGCAGACAATATGATTCTACACTTAGAAAACCTCATAGTCCCTGCCCAAAAGCTCCTAGATCTGATAAACAACTTCAGCAAAGTTTCAGGATACAAAATCAAGGTACAAAAATCAGTAGCATTCCTATACACCAAGAACATCTAAACTGAGAACAACATGAAGAATGCAGTTCCATTCACAACAGGCATAAAAAGAATAAACACCTAGGAATACAGCTAACCAGGGAGGTGAAAGATCTCTGCAAGGAGAACTACAAAACACTGCTCAAAGAAATGAGAGTTTACACAAATAAATGGAAAAACATTCCATGCTTATGGATAGGACGAATCAATATCATTAAAATGGCCATACTGCCCAAAGCAATTTATAGATTCAATGCTATTCCTATCAACTACCTATGACATTCTTCACAGAATGAGAAAAACTATTCTAAAATCCATATAGAACCAAAAAGGAGCCCAAATAACCAAAGCAATCCTAAGCAAAAAGAACAAAACAACAAGCATCACACTACATAACTTCAAATTACACTACAAGCCTACAGTAACCAAAATAGCATGGTACTGGCACAAAAACAGACATACAGACAAATGGAATAGAACAGAGAGCCTATAAATTATGCCACACACCTACAACTATCTGATCTTCAACAAAATCAACAAAAACAAGTAATGGGGAAAGGATTCCCTATTCAGTAAATGGTGCTGGGATAACTGGCCAGCCACATGCAGAAGTTTGAAATTAGACCCCTTCCTTACACCATACACAAAAATCAACTCAACATGGATTAAAGACTTAAATGTAAAACCCAAAACTATAAAAACCCTAGAAGACAACTTAAGCAACACCATTCTGGACATAGGAGCAGGCAAAGATTTCATGACAAAAATGCCAAAAGCAATACCAACGAAAGCAAAAATTGACAAATGGAACCTAATTAAACTAAAAAGCTTCTGCACAGCAAAAGAAACTATCAACAGAGTAAACAGACAACCTACAGAATGGGAGAAAATATTTACAAACAATGTATCTGACAATAAAGTCCAGAATCTATAAGGAACTCAAACAAATTTACAAGCAAAAAACAACCCCACAAACAAAAAACCCACAGAGTAGGCAAAGAACATGAATAGACACTTTTCAAAAGAAGACATAAATGCAGTCAACAAGCATGTGAAAAAAGGCTCAACATCACTAATCATTAGAGAAATGCAATTCAAAACCACAGTGAGATACCATCTCACCCAGTCAGAATGGCTATGATTAAAAAGTCAAAAAATAACAGATGCTGACGAGGTTGTAAAGAAAAGGGAGTGCTTATACACTGCCGGTGGGAATGTAAATTAGTTGAGCCATATGGAAAGCAGTTTGGCAATTTCTCAAAGAACTTAAAACAAAATTACCACTTGACCCAGCAAATCCTGTTATTACTTATATACCTGAAGGAATGTAAATTGTCCTATCATAAAGACACATGCATGCATATGTTCACTGCAGCACTATTCACAATAGCAAAGACATGGAATCAACCTAAATGCCCAGCAATAGTAGAACAGATGAAGAAAATATGGTACATATATACCATAGAATACTATGTAACCATAAAAAGAACAATATCATGTCTTTTACAGTATAATATGGATGGAGCTGGAGGCCTTTAGCCTACGCAAACTAACACAAGAACAGAAAATCAATACAGCATGTTCTCACTTACAAGTGGGAGCTAAACATTGAGTACATATAGACACAAAAAAGGGAACAACAGACACTGGGGATCCTTGAAGGTAGAGAGTGGGAGGAGGGTAAGAATAAAAAACTACCTATTTGGTACTATGCTTGATGACAAAATAATCTGCACACCAAACCCCTGTGACATGCAATTTACCTATATAATAAACCTGCACATGTACCCCTGAACCTAAAATAAAAGTGAAAAAAAAAAGAATATGAATTTTGGAGTCAGAAACCAAGGTTGAATCTCTGCTATCTCTGCTATCTCACTTATTAGCTGCATGACTTAGGCCAATTATGTAAACATTCTAAATTTTAGGGTTTTTTTAAATTTTAAAATGTAGATAAAAGCTGTTGTGAAGATGAAAAGCAATGACATGGGAAAAAGGTCTGGTAGGATAGGGAAAAGTAGGGATTTTGAAGTCTATACAGTAATACTTCACTTCAAACCCAACATCACTCATGTTAGCTATGAGATCTTCAGCCAGATACCTAACATCTTGAGTTTTAATACCTCATATATAAAACAGCTGATTAGATAGATAGACACAGACAAGTAGGTACAGGTAGGTATAGCTAGATATATACATAGATAGATAAATAGATAAATAGCTAGAGAAAGAGAAAGAGATAGGTAGATAGATTATCTTCCCCTTTTCCTCAAAACCTCTTCTTTAGGAATCCCTTTCTCAATTACTGGCAACTCCATCCATCCACTGAGCTATTGAGATCAAACAACTTGGGATAATTTTTCACTCTTTCCCATGACTCATGATCAATCTGAGAGTTAATTCTATTAGTTCTATCTTCAACATCTATTCAGATTCTTTCACATACACTATTTCCTCTTCTATTATCATGGTCTGAGACACCTGTCTTGTTACCATAATTTCCTAACTGATTTTGTTGTTTCCCTCTTTACTTTCCCACCCACCATTTTTATCCTGGCAGCAAAAATAACCCTTTCAACTTTAAATCAAATCAAATTCTTCAATGGCTTCCCATCTCAGTCAGAGTAAAACCTGATCTTTACAATGACTTAACAGGTCCCTCCAAAGCTCTCCCAACACTGCCACTCAGCTGTCCAGCCACCCCCGTGATCTCTTATCCTACACTTCAACCCGCACTGCTCCACTCCAGGCCAACTGCCTGTGTCAACCCGGGAACTCCTGAATTTCTCTCTCATCTCAGAGACTTTACACTTCCTATTTCTCCCACCTGGAATATTCTTCACCCAAATAGCTTCAAGACTCTCAGCCTCACCTCCTTTACGTTTTTGCTCAAGTTTCATCTTCACAGCGAGGCCTTCCCTGTCCACTCCATTTGAAAATCCAACAGCCCACTCCATCCAGCGCTCTCTATTCCCTTACTCTTATTTTTCTCTATAGCATTGATCACCATCTAACACTATTATATTGTACTTATTTACTTTTGTGTTTTTGTCTGTTTCCTCATTACATGTGCGTACACACACACACACGCACACACACGAGTGGAAACTCTGAGAGCAAGTATTTTGGGCAGTTTTGTTCATTTTTGTATCCCAACAACCTAAAATAGTATCATGAACTTAGTATTCTCTCTCTCTCACCCTTCCTTTTGTTCCTCTCTCCTCCCTTCCCCTCCTCTCCATTCCCTTTCCCTCCCCGCTCCTTTCTTTCTCTAAAATATATATGTGTACATATCATGGCAAAATTTCTTTGTTCATGGAACCCTAGAGGAAGTGGTATACAAAGCAAATCTTAGTTTCCTTAGCTTGTTAGAAACAAGCTCTTTCATTGGGAAAGAATGTACGATTTATGGTACATTTAACATGTATGTGCTAGAACTTACTGTGCACCAGGTACTATTTTATTTAGGATAAATAAGAATCTCTGTCCTCAATGCACTGTCTAGTTTAAGAAAGAAACAAGTAGATACATAAGAAATAATAGAAAGGTGCTCACAAAAACAATATTTTACTTAGTGAGAAGGCAATTGTAAGAGGTTTAAAAATAGGTCTGATGTGGTCGAGACAAATCTGGCAATAACAATTACAGAGAAGACTAATGGCACAGTGTGAGTTTGGTGCAGAAGTTTCCTCATTTGATCAACCTAGGGGGTTGCTCAAAATGATCTAAGTGTTCCTTTGACAATGAGTCATCCATAATTTCATGATTGCTTTTGCTGTGTTTGTGGTTATGAAATGATCCTCATACCACCATTCCTAATATTAGAAGATTCCGTTCTAACCAGTACAAATTGTCAGGCAAGAAAGTAGGTGTTTATAGTATGGGTTAATTTGTTCTCCAGCAGGCCTGAGTTCCAGTGAACTCAGCATTTGCTGAATAAGAAACACATACTAGAACCTTCCTTAATTTGCTGAATGGGAATAAACAAGAGGTGCTTGGGGGCACATTCAGGGGAACTCAAAGAGCTAGAAAGGAGCAACGGGGAGGGTGAATAGTAATAGCTAAAGTGTTCTTGTATTCTGAAAATGAAATTGCCCTTCTGAGTATACATTTAGCAAACTGGCAGATTCATAACTCCAAGGTTCAGAGGGCTAAACATGCCAATAGCAACAGCAAAAAGAAGACTTAAGGACATTCCTTTAATTTCCAAACCTTATTTCATTAGTGGAAACTTTTAGAGCTGTGTTTCATGCCCTAGAAGTCTAACTCCATGTAAGGTTGAGGGTGGAAACTTTGAACAAAGGGAACATCTGGGGGGAAACACACACACACACACAATCTTTAATGGAGTTCTTTGGGAAATAGCAGGAATAGCTGGTGGCTGTATGGTGCCTGGTTATTCCACCTGCATTATCCCATCTAACCCTCATGGCCTCCCTGAGAGGTATGTACTGTTCATTTTCCTCATTTGATGAAATAAAAACTGAGGCTCAGAGAGATGAAGTGACATTCCCAAGACGCAGAGCCAGGACTTGAATCCTAGTCTTCTTACTCCAGATAAGTGACAATTCTACTCTTGTCTTTTCCTACTTGCTGTGCTGAAATCCTGAAAAACAGAGCTCGTAAAGCTCTAGTCTATAGTAGTGTTTCTCAAACTTAGTTCCACACTGAAATCACCAGGAGATACTTAAAAACCCTCTGATGGCTGGGTCCCAGCACTAGAGATTCTAACTTAATTTGTCTGGAATACAATCTGGGAAATGGGTTTTGTTTTTGTTTTTGAAAAAGAGTCTCACTCTGTCACCCAGGCTGAAGTGCAGCAGCATGATCACAGCGCACTGCAGCCTCAGCCTCCTGGGCTCAAATGATTCTCCAATGGGATTTTCTAAAGCCCCTCCCTGCCAGGTAATTCTAATGTTTAATCAAAATTCAGAACAATTATGAAGAAATTATTTTAAATGACAGATTCCCTGAGCCCCATCCTAGGTTTATTGAATTAGAGCCCCAGAGGCAAGTTAGCATAATTGTGTTATTTTATAATCCTCTCATGCCATTCTAGTAAGCAGCCAAGTTTGGGAACCACTGGTCTACTCTATGACCTTCAGAGTTGCTCAAGGTGGGTAATTATTGAAGAACCAGTTATTAGTCTGACCTCTGTCCCTGTCCATGTTATCATGGGGAACTGATTTATCTTCACAGCATCTGTGTTTCTTAATCTTAAAATGAGGCGATTGGTATTTGTCCTGTCAATCTCTTTGGAATGTTCAAGAGAAAAGGAACAAATATGAAAGTGTTTTAAAAGGTATTTTAACTTGTAAGGTACACAGTTGTAAGGTATTATTATTATTATTATTATTATTATTGAACTGGTGTTCCTGATTTTTATCTCTAAAATTAACTCCTGAATAGACCATGTCCATAGGAGAAGGGTTCTAGTCTTGGCTTCTGATTCACATTTTATCCTCTTTATAACTCACAAGAAGGTAGTCTATTGGCTGAGAAGAAAAGTAGCTGCAGATGCTCTTTCCCATCAGAGGAAAAAATATACAGAGGAAGCTTGCCCCAGTGAGGGGAAATGGAAAGAGATGAGAATTGTATAACTTCAACCACAAGCATTTGTTGTCAAAGACACAAATTCAACCAAAGGACTGAAACATTAGCCAATATGCTTTCCCAGCACTCAAATTCAATTCAGAAATAAGACTTCCCATTACCAATATCATCCCATCCCATCGGGAGCATGCAGCTTCTTCATCTGGGTTTTCTGTGTCTAAATCTATAATGGAAATATTAGGAGTGACTTGGGAGTGGGGAGAAGCTACACAAATAAATAGAGTACATTGCACAGATGCTTTCTCGGTTTAGATCCAATTCCTGACTTCTAATAGGTCACTACTGTTCAAATTTTTAGGAAGAAGACACAAAAGGACTGATGATCATCTAAAAGGTTTAACCCTTTCAAGCCTGAAGAAGACTTTGAGAGATACTAATCTTGGGGTCCACTCCCAGACATTCTGACTTAAATGTTCTCAGGTGACATCATGTGTTTTTTAAAAACCTTCCATGGAGATTCTAATGGTTCATCAGTGCTGAGATTACAAGGGGGAGAGAAGGATGACAGAATAAAAAGGGCCATGTCTTTATCCCCAGGCCTTTACCTTCCCCCAGGGGTTCTTCTGCAGTCTAACTGCCAATCCACCACCATTCTAACCTCAATGGAGTATCTATCCTTCTGTAAAGCTCCTGACCAACTGTCTCAGGAATGGGAGTGACTCTGCCACAGTCTTTTAAAAGACTTGATTAAATTCTGAGGGAAAAGCAAGTTAAAATGACCAAGAAAATATAAGAAATTGATATGGTTATAAATACAGATTTTTGGCCAAAGTTTCTGTCACATACAGCACTTGCTAGAAGCCTATTCTCAAGAAAAATCCTGATGAAAACAATTATCCACTATGCCACCATTACCAGGAGGGTGTTTCTAGCATGTAAACAGGTTATTTCAGCACACACATACACGTTCACATACAAACAACACTGGGTTATGTAAATATAGGTATGAGACAAGGTTTTACTCAAATTATCCCTCAGAAAAGAAAGAATTGTCATATATTCCAGTTTTTATACCAGCTCCTGTATTACTGGGCTCTCTTATAATTGCTTTATCAACAATGTATTATTTAGGGTGAACATATTAACCAAATAAATGCTATTTTTGGTGTCAAATTAGTAGAGGTTACCTGACAAAAAGCATTAAATGGAAGGCAAGTAAATTTAACCAAAATTCACAATTATTTCTGCATCAACCTCACAATTTTACTTGCTTTTTTAAAAAAAAAAAGAAAACACCTTTTAAAGATCATTTATTAAAACAATTATAAAAATATACTAGGATGAATTTTTAAATTCAGATATTATACAAATGGATACTAAAAACTAGAAATAAAATCTACCGTAGCAAATCATACACATGTAAAAACTGCTGTGTCTCAAACCAGTGAGCCAATAAGTGCTCCAGAAAATTATATGGCTCCAAAGGTGGTGCTAATAAGGAGGAAAACACTGATGTCTTTCTCATACAATTTGAGTGGAAAAAAGACATAAAATTTGAGTTAAAAGCCATATTTCTCAACATATTTTTCTATAATATGAAATAATGAATACATATGTTCATCTAAATTTATATATTACATATTATCTTTTTTAATTTCATGGAGAAAATGGAGGAATCATTTATGATTAGGCATAAACAGAAGAAGGGTTGATTCTCACAGTATTTTTCAGAGCCTTAAATATACTTACATGCACTGTTGCTCCCTGAAGTGGGGGATATATATGGTATATCTCTCATTCTTATTTGATCCATGTGAGACAAGAATCCTACAGAACATATATTGGGAAATACTGCTCTTACCCAAAATGACCCAGTCAACCTCGAAAATGCCTCTCACAGTTTCCTTTCCTTTGACATCCAAGCAGAATGCCTCCTTGTGTGGGTGACATCCTACAGTCCACCACACTGAAGCCCAAAAATCACACACTGAACAATGGGAGGTCAAGTGGCACCTGCCGTATGCCAGGCACACGACAATGAGTAATAATATGAATTGTAATTACAATGAATTGAGCATCCCTGGGGCTGTGATACTGATAACAAAATGAATAATAATAACTGCTAATGATACTAATGAACACATGTGGAGTACATACTATGTGGTAGGCTCCTTACTAATTTCTTAACATTTAATTTTCCCTACAGTGATCCCCACAAGATTGGTAGTCGTAACCATTTCATAACTAAACTGGTAGTCATGGTCAAAATAACTTGCCCAAATCACATAACTAGTAAGTGATCAATAGCAATTACTTAACCATCTAAGACACTGCATTTCTCAATCTTTAATTCCTCACAATTTATTCTCAAATTGTTTAGGAGCAAAAGTAGTCTACCTTCATACTGCAGAGTTATACTTTGAACTCAAAATGATTGGCTTTTATACAGTAGCTCCAGCTGGTGGCAGACAGGAGGAAATAAAATGCATTAGTAAAAGGCCTACCTGATATTAACTCAGAACTTCAAAAGAAGTCCAACAATTGACTAGAATGTTTTGTTTTCATGTTTTTTAAAAGATACTTGTTCTATTGTATTTGATAACTCTTCAATGAAGAAAATCCAGGTAATTGTTCCTCCAACGAGGAATTATTGATAAAGTGGAAAAAGCCAGACCAATTTAGGTTTGAATCTGGGCCCCCACATGACTCTAAACACGATTCTTAGCTACTTCTCATCAATACAACTGGGGAAATTATACCTTCCTTGTAGAGCTTTTATGAGATGTAAAATATATAATGTCATTTGTAAAGAATTCGTCCAAAGACTGATAGTTTTCTCTCCCTTTGAAAGAACAATTGAAAGGGCTCCATTTGCTTTTCTGCCCTTTCACTTATTGATGCTCAAATTATTTGCAAGTTTCCTTTAGGGGGTGATCACCCTGTGCTCAGAGTGGTATTTTATTTTTAAGTGGTTTAGATTTGGCTGAAAAAGGTAACCCTAACTATAGAAGGCTTCAAATCCCATCCGGGAGTCTCCTTGGGCAAAGGCCATACAACCTTCCCACCAGCAGACAGGCATTTATGTGCACTGATGGAGCTTTGGTGATGAAAGCTGCAGACCAGAAGATGGTCTCTGTATCTCCTCAGCACACTTTCCTCATTGTACACGGTTTTAGTTCCCCAGCCACCAGGAACTCTTCCCCAACCCGCCCCCAGAGAATCCTTTTATATAAAGGACAAGTATAAGTACTATTTGTATTCTGTCTTTTAAAACCTTACAGAATGCTGATCTGGCATGGTGACTCATGCTTGTAATCCCAGCACTCTGGGAGGCCTAGGAGGGCAGATCATTTGAAGTCAAGAGTTCGAGACCAACCTGGCCAACACGGTGAAACCCCGTTTCTACTAAAAAATACAAAAATTAGCCTGGTATGGTGGCCCGCACCTGTACTCCCAGATACTTGGGAGGCTGAGGCAGGAGAATCACTTGAACCCAAGAGGCAGAGGCTGCAGTGAGCTGAGATCATGCCACTACACTCCAGCCTAGGTGACAGAGACAGACTGTCTCAAGAGAATTAAAAAAAACAACAAAAACTCCACAGAATGCATATTGAGGTATTTAATGTAAATTGTAATTAAGAAAAGTGTTAAATCAACATAAAATTATGTATACAGTAGCATTAATATATTACCTTTCCATTTGAATAAAAATTATGAATAAATTATATTTTTAGCATTTTTGCAGATTTGCACTTAACTTTTCAAATATAACTAAATCTTTATACTTTGCAGATGAAGGGGATACTTTCTTTTTAAATCAAAAACAGTGGAATCTGTCAAGGTAGGGGGAAGTAACTACAATTTTGGAAAGATAAAATGTTTCAAAAATGTAAATGCCATAGACCAGAACACATAGTGAATTAGGTTTTTCATAGGGATATACCACAGGCGTCTTTAAACTCTGATAATGTAACTTGCTCACTTTAGCTTACTTGTGAAAAAAATGTAGATAATATCATATAATATAGAGTTGCTATGAGGATTATATAAAATGATATGTGTAAAGAGCCTGGCATGAGACCCAGCATGTAGTGCACATTCAATTAATATTAGTTTCTTTTGCTTTTTCCTATGTAAAGATGGGCTTCATCTAACACATTCTGATTCTGCAAAAGTGGCTTAAATATTCTTTGGAGACAAAGATCACAGCTTTTTGCAGAAAGCTTAAAACCCTCAGATACCCAGAGTGAACACCAACCAAAAATAAAATAAAGTCAGTGTGAAAAGTGTAAACATAGATTTAAATTATTTTCTTTACAAAGCCTGCAGAAAATACGTTAAATGTGGTATGAAAAAGAAGGTGAAAAGCTGTCACAACTCAAACAACAATTCTGTGGAGTCTCTATGCCTCAACGTGTCCATCTTCCTTACAGGTATAAAAATAATGAAAACAAAGAATATAGTAAAGGGCTCAGAGCTCTTCCTCTCAACACTCATTATTCTGACATGAAAGCAGCTATTTGTAAAGTAATGCCTAGAATTCCTGTTGGTTTATAATTAGAATGAATAACATTCTGTTATCCTCCTTTTATTGAAAATCAAGGGGAAATCAAATTTTAAGTAGCAGCTATGAGAATGGAAATGCTTAATCTCCAAAGGATTTATAATTATTGCCTCCTATTTCACAGTACTGGGAGCTGAAGGCAACCTATATCCAAATGAAAAGAAGACAAACAGCATACATAATAATTGGATGAACTACCCAACAAGAAAATGTTCTTACATTGATTCATTTCCAATCATTTTCTTGAGGCTTTGAAATGGTCCTCAACTTACCAGAAACAGCAAGCCTTTCACATTTGAAACACAAGGTAATCTAGACTATGTAGCTAGCTAATGAAGAACAGTAAGTAAATGACACTGACAATAGCCTACATTTGTAGAAATAAAGCACTTTCCTATCCATTATCTCATTTGATCCTCAATAGCTGTGTGACATTGGTAAGGCAGGTGTTTCTTATTATCTCCATTTTACTCCTGAGGAAACTGAGGCTCAGCAGGTTATATAGGAGATAGTAAAGCTAGGAAGTAGGAATGAGAAAAGGATGGGAAAGGGGAAATGTTGACTCAATGGGAAGGAAAAGATGGGCAACAATGATTTTAGAATGCCAAGAGTTCTCCATGGGGACGGGGCAGTATATAATAAATGCAATTTTCTGGTCGGGTGCCGTGGCTCACACCTGTAATCCCAGCACTTTGGGAGGCCGAGGCAGGCGGATCACTTGAGGTCAGGAATTCCAGACCAGCCTGGCCAACATGGTGAAAACCCGTCTTTACTAAAAATACAAAAAAATTAGCCAGGCATGGTGGCAGGTGCCTGTAGTCCCAGCTACTTGGGAGACTGAGGTAGACGAATTGCTTGAACCCAGGAGGCAGAGGTTGCAGTGAGCTGAGATCATGCCACTGCACTACAGCCTGGACAACAGAGCGAGACTCCGTCTCAAAAAAATAAATAAATAAATAAATGCAATTTTTTTTTAGCAGAGCAGGGGTAGATAAGACACCAGTGACCCTCTCTGCTTGCATGCAATCTTGTGTTCCTGGGCTTGAGCCTGGCATGGTTTGCAGCTGGGTACAAGAACACAAGCAATGTGATTCATTCTGGCACTACTTAAAGTACATCTCAGATGTAAAAACAAAGGAGAATATGCCACCAACCTGGTTTATTTGGGTGAATATAAAAAGGGGATTACTCAAAGCTTTAAAAAAAATTTCTTAATGGGCTGTTTCTTACCCCACCCTTAGGGAGTGTTGGCTAGGAAGACTTATGTATTGTATTAGGTAGCATGAAAGGTGGGGAAAAACAGAGTAGGGCAACCCAAAGTCAAAATCAACAACCTTTATGAATCTGAGCCATGGACTCTTTGCCTAAGGGGGATGAGGGAGGAACCAAGTTTCCACCCTGTTAATGCAGAAATGAGAGCAATTGTTGATAGAAAAAGGAAAATTTTTTCCTCTCCTCCCCTCCTCAGAAAAAAGCATGATTAAATAACGACAGTTTCCACCCCAAGTCCCCATACCCTAATTAGAAAGTAAAAATGGTGTGCTTTTAAAAACATATACACAATTCATATATAAAACAACAACAGAGTAGGGTGTCTCCCTCCAAACTTGGGTCTAGTGTAATTGCACACAGTAATTAACAAAGAATTTGTAACCAGTCCTGTTGGCTCTGCTCAGGTGCCAAGTGTGGTAGTCCAGTGGATCATCAGCTATAGCTGTAGATCCCTAATCTAAAGGCACTGAAACCTCTGGACGATGAGTGATGGATTCCAAATGATTGCATAGACTTGAGGGAAAAGAATAAGGCTTTGGGACTGAAAAAGAGCCAGACACCTGGGTTACTTTCTTGATGCCAAATGTCATCCCTCTGGTCCACAGACCTCTTTTGGACAGAATCAAATGCAAGCACATGCAGTAAAGCACAGACTCAGCCCAGCACTTAACTCTCTGCCAGCCTGAGATTAGGCCTGAGGACATCAGCCTCAGCCAGAAGAGAAGGAGTGCCAGAAAGCTTGAATTTGGCCTGCCATCCTGTGTTTGCTGGGACTTGTAGCATCAGTATTGGTGCTGGATGGCAAATTCCTGTAGGCCTATGTGTGAGGTTGAACAGAATTATCTCCTTAATGAAGGCTTTGGGTAATGGATTATGGTCCCATGGTGATCAAACCATTTCAGCTATTCCCACACATAGGAATCACATCACCATCAATGAAACCAGGCTAGCCTGAAATTAAAATGTAGACCAGGCAGGGCGCGGTGGCTCACGCCTGTAATCCCAGAACTTTGGGAGGCCGAGGTGGGGGGATCACGAGGTCAGGAGATTGAGACCATCCTGGCTAACATGGTGAAACCCCATCTCTACTAAAAAAGACAAAAAAATTAGCCAGGTGTGGTGGTGGGCGCCTGTAGTCCCAGCTACTCGGGAGGCTGAAGCAGGAGAATGGCGTGAACCCGGCAGGCGGAGCTTGCAGTGAGCCGAGATCCCACCACTGCACTCCAGCCTGGGCAACAGAGCGAGACTCCATCCCAAAAAAAAAAAAAATGTAGACCAAATCTACCCTTGGCCTTCTCAAAGCTGGGTGACTCTATCCACCTCTCTTCTCTCAACATGCTCCACCTTCCCTGCCTTCCTCCTACCCTCCACACTAGCAAAGCCCAAACCCACTTTGCTGCCTCTGCCTATCCAAGGATCTCTCTCAGTAAACTGGTTATCTGAAGTGAGGTCTTGCCCCACTCCAACAGATGTTCATTGAGTCTTAACTATGGGACAGACAATATGCTATGTACAAGAAATACAATGGCCTTGATGAAAAGAGCCATATAATTCACTCAAAAATACGTACTGAGCCTTCTGCTGTGGGCAGGACATAATGCTGCGTATGTCAGAGGGCACAAAGACTAAGAATACACATTCTCTCCCTCAAGAAATCCCCTGAAATCAAGGAAAGACTTAGAGGCAAGAGAGGAAGAGCTGTGCAGTGGAAAGAACCATAACGTATTGCCCAGTTAGTGTAAAAGCTTCTAATTGCTCTCTTTGCTTCTACTTTTGTCTCCTGTAATAATAATAGCAATAATAATTAATATAATACAAATCCATGCGCCATCCAGGAGCCAGAGTTTTCTTTGTAAAACATAAATCAGATCATGCTACGTCTAGCTTAAAACCTCCCAAAGGCTTCCTTTGGTGCATAAAATAGCATCCAGACTCCTTCACTGTGACTGACAAGGCACTGTATGACTGGCCCCTGCCTGCCTCTCCATCTTACCCACTTCAGACACATTGGCCGCTTTTCTGTCTCTCAGATATTCCTGCCTCCATGCTTTTATCTTTGTAGTACCCTCTAGCTAAAATGATTTTCTTCCAGATTTGTGTTTGGCTGGCCTCATTTCATCATTCAGGACTCAGTTCAAATGTCCCTTCTTCAGAGACACTTTCACTGACAAGCTTGTATAAGAAACTCCTCCTCAGTCACTCTATGGCTATTTTCTTTTCTTCATGACACATGTCGCTATCAGAAACTATCTTCATTTTTTTGTTGTTTGTGGTTTTTGTCTGTTTGTTTAATGGAAAACTCAAACTTAACAAATCCAAAATTCACACTACTGATCTCAGCCTTCTCCAAAATTTCTTGATCTCAGTCCTCCCCATCTCACCTAAAGGCAGCTCTATTCTTCCAATTCCTCCAATGGTTCAGATTAAAAATCCAGGAGTCACCCTGGACTGCTTTCTTTCTGTACAATCCATCTGGAAATCCTAATCTTCAACATGTTCTACCTTCAACATGTCAATCTTCTTCCAGTCTACCCCACTCTCTCCTTCATCTTTGACCTGTACTAACCTTCTAGCTGGTCTCTCTGCTGCCCCCTTACTCCCACATTGTTTATTTTCAACACAGCAGTCAGGATGGCCTTTTAAAAATGAGTAGTCTGGCCAGGCATGGTGGCTCACGCCTGTAATTCCAGAACTCTAGGAGGCCGAGGCAGGTGACTCACTTGAGGTCAGGAGCTCAAGACCAGCCTGACCAACATGGTGAAACCCCATCTTTACTAAAAAAAATATACAAAATTAGCCAGGCATGGTGGCGCATGCCTGTAATCCCAGCTACTTGGGAGGTTGAGACAGAAGAACCGCTTGAACCCGGGAGGCAGAGGTTGCAGTGAGCTGAGATCGTGCCATTGCACTCCAGCCTGGGCAACAAGAGTGAAACTCCATCTCAAAAAAAAAAAAAAAATTAAGTAGTCATGTCATTTCCCTCCCCAACACTTTCCATTTGGGCTGGGCATGGTGGCTCATGCCTGTAAATCCCAGCACTTTGGGAGGCTGAGATGGGAAGATCACTCGAGGCCAGGAGTTTGAGACCAGCCTGGTCAACATAGTGAGACCCCATCTGTATATATTTTTTTAAATTTAAAACTTGGTATATAAAAAAACCTTTCCATTGGCTATCTCACTCAGTAAAAGCCAATGTCCAGTATATAGGTCTGTGCTGTCCAATATAGTAGCCACTAGCCACTTGCAGCTACTGAGCACTTAAAACGTGGCTACTTCAAATTGAGATGTGCTATAAATGTCAAATGCACACTGAAATTCAAATAATATTTTTAAAAGAGTGAAAAACATCTCATTATTCATTTTACATTGATTACATGTTGAAATGTTAATTTTTTTTTTTTTTTTTTTTTTTTTTTGAGACGGAGTCTTGCTCTGTCGCCCAGGCTAGAGTGCAGTGGCCGGATCTCAGCTCACCGCAACCTCTGCCTCCTGGGTTCACGCCATTCTCCTGCCTCAGCCTCCCGAGTGGCTGGGACCACAGGCGCCCACCACCTCGCCCGGCTAATTTTTTGTATTTTTAGTAGAGACGGGGTTTCACCGTGTTAGCCAGGAGGGTCTCGATCTCCTGACCTCGTGATCCGCCCGTCTCGGCCTCCCAAAGTGCTGGGATTACAGGCTTGAGCCACCGCGCCCGGCCTGAAATGTTAATTTTTAATACATTGGGCTGAATAAAATATGTTATCAAATTAATCTAACCTGTTCCCTTTTCATTTTTTAATGTGGCTATTAGAAAATTCAAAATTATATCTGTGACTCACCTATCTATAATGTGGCTTGCATTATATTTCTATGGGACAGCACCGATAGTATGTATTTATTAGTATGTAGTTATTAGATAGTATGTAGTTATTAGACCAAATGAGGTCATCTAGTGAGTCAGAGTAGACAAAGAACAGGTCTAAGGGTAGAATTCTGAGGGTCTTCCAAAATTAAGAAGCCAAGTAAGAGAAACCATTAAAAAGATTGAGACAGTACCCAATAAAGTCAGTGAAGATTTGGATAGAAGACTCAGACATCTCTATTTGAGCTGGCCACATTTTAAGTGCTCAGACTTGAGAGGATGATATCCCAGAAATCAAGTGAAGAAAATGTATCAAGGAGTCAGTGATCAATTGTTTCAAGTGAGATAAGGAATAAGAACTGACAATTCCCTTTGACAACGTGGAAGTCACTGGAGACACTGACGGGGCTGTTTTGGTGGAATGGTGTAGATAAAAGTCTACTTAGGAGTTATTGAAGAGAGAATAAAACAGCATAAATGGATATTACAAGTATGGACAATACTTTGAAGAAGTTTTGTTATAAAGAAGATAAAAATGCAAAGGTAGCTGCAGGGAAGCTTGAGATCAAGGGAAAGTATTTTAATATAGAAATAAAGCATGTTTATATACTGATGGACATAAATTGATCAGGAAGAAGAGAGAGCCTTGGCTGGGCGCCATGGCATATGCCTGTAATCCCAGCACTTTAGGAGGCTGAGGCGGGTGGATCATTTGAGGTCAGGAGTTTGAGACCAGCTTGGCTAACATGGCGAAACCCCATTTCTACTAAAAATACAAAAATTATCCAGGAGTGGTGGTGCATGCCTGTAATCTCAGCTACCTGGGAGGCTGAGGCAGGAAAATCTCTTGAACTTGGGAGGTGGAGGTTGCAGTGAGCCAAGATCGCGCCACTGCACTCCAGCCTGGGTGACAGAGCGAGATTCCATCTCAAAACAAAAACAAAAACAACAACAAAACAGGAAGAGAGAACCTCTCCAAAATGGCTAGAGTAAAACTGCTAGAGTGATCTCCTTGAGTACATGTGAGAATCTGGGACCTAGTGTACAATAGGAGGGCTGTGCCTTGGACAGACCCATGGACAGTTCCTCAGAGGACAGAATGGATGAGGGGACACAGGCTAAGATACAAGCAGATTTGGAGGAAGTGATGGGAACCACATGTGGAAGGTCTCTTCTGATTTTTTTTTTTTTTTTTTTTTTTTTGCCGTGTAAAAGAAATGAAGGCCATCAGCTGAGAATAAAGAACTAAGAGGTGGCAAAAGTTTGAGGAAAGAGCAGAAAGTTTGATATCGTGTTTGTGAAGCAAGAGTTCACAAACTCTTTGAATGAATTAGAATTGCTGGGCCCACTTAAATTTGAGGGCTCATGAGTTTAAAGTGACACCAAGCAGTAGATTGGATACTTTCCTCCAGCCAAGTTCAGCAACCAGAAAACAGATGCAGAGTAAGAAAAGGGCTGCAAATAACTAGGACTAGGGGTTTTCCAAAGAAGGAAAAAAACACGAAAGAGGCTCCAGGGAGTTACGGTTGTATAAAGTGAGTGATGATTATGATAGACTATAAGATCTAGGATGGATAAGGAGGTAAAGATACACGGGATATAAAGGAGAGTGAAAGACGGTAGGACAAATTCATTGTTAGGTTAAAGGATTTTTAAGTCAGGATGTGAGGGACAGTGAGTTGGAAAGATATGAGGTGGTGGGCCTAGTATAGAAGGCTTGAGATTGAGATTTTGATCTACGGCTATACCACCCTGAACATGCCTGATCTTGCCTGATCTCAGAAGCTAAGCAGGGTTGGACCTGGTTAGTTCTTGGATGGGAGACGGAGATTATAGAAGATGAGGAATTATTGATAAGGACAAAGTTGAGGGGAGGTTATGAATGGCTCATTCCATGAGCATCAGTGGCTGAGGTTGGAAGAGAATGAAATCATTACAGGAGAACTGGTCAAGGGACTCAGATGCCAGAGAGTACTGAAATGATCATCTAGGAATTGTGACAGACATATTGTCACAAACAAGTGAGGATGAGCTGGGAGCTTACATCTTCAAGGAACGTGGAAAGTAACCCAAAGTCAGCAGATGACTGCAATAAGAAAAGGGTAGCTGGTAATGATGTTTAAATTTCACACCAAGGGAGAAGCGAACTTGGTCTGATAGGAGCAATAAAAACCAGAGAGACATCTCCGCACCTCTAAGTCCAGAATTCTACTCAAATTCACATTCCAAATATAGGCTATGTGTTTCTGATCTCACAAGAGTCATACTCTATCCTAAAGGAAGATGGAATGGTTATAGGCGTCCTGCTTTAACTCAAAGAGGTGTGGGACAGAAAACAAGCACCACTCAACCAGGCTACAAGAAAGCAAGACTCAGAGGTCCAGGTTTCAGTTAAAAAAATAATGTGTAGGAGACACTAAGAGAAGAGGCTGAGAACACGAGGATTTTTGCCGATGATGGGCCACAGAGAACGGAAAAGGGGTGGAAGTGGGAAATGGGCAATGGGGTCAGAATAGGGAATAAACAGACAGGATGTAGATCTAGACTATTAGGAATGACCTCATAGTTTGGAATATGGGATAAAGGGAGTGGTGAGATTGTCCTGTATTGTCTCTTAGGCAGATTGTGGTAGAAAGGCTGTGAGTGTTGGGGCACGAGGGATGAGGGTCATGCCAGAACCTTGCCAGGGCTCTGGGGCCCTTGAAACTTTGGTGTCATCTTCACCACTTCCTCAGACCCAGGAGGAATGGCTCCCCCATTAAACCTTGCCCCCTAGCAGATGTGAAAACCCCTAACCTGAGCCAGCTTATACTTTCATAAAGAATTAATTTTACTAAATCCTGAAGGAAAATATAAGATGAAATAACAAACAGAAAAGACAAAATATCAACATTCCAAATATGGGTTTCTGATGCCAGAAGAGTCTTGCCCTGCCTCAAAATAAGCTAGTGTGACTATATACTTCATGGTTTAACTCAAAAGGAAATACTTATTAATTGTTGAGACAGAGGCATTGCATAACCCCAGTGTGGGGAAGATGTTTTGAAAAGGCATCTTTAATCCATTCCCAGGCATTGACCCATATGCACAGCTGTTCCTGTATAGGACTTTCTTCACATTAACCACAACAATAAAAACACATAAAAATCAGCCCAAGGGTAAATGTTTCCTAATGGTTAGAAAAATAACATTTTACCTGATACTGTGAATGAGAGATTTTCAGGTCACGTTTATTGAGAACTAGCAAGATGAGTCAGCAGCTAAGATCTGTGGAAATGCTCTTAATGACTTTTACAATTGTTTCCTTAATAATGGACTCTTAATAAGCAGGTCAATGTTAATTACATGGAAGTATTCTAAAAAGCATATTGAAACCTGATTTTAGCCCATTCACTCAAGGCTTAAAGTTGTACTTTGGGTTTTGTTCTTTTTTTTTTTTTTTTCTCTCCCCAATAGAATATCATCTATCAGAAGGAAATGTTTAAGCTAGGGGATGAAGTTTAAAATATAAAATTAATAAGGAGAAGAAAATGTAAGGCTATGTAGGCCCAGAGTCACAATCTTTCTGCCACTCACTGACCTTATTACCCATGGTTCATTTGGCAAATGATCACGGAGATTGGGTAATATGCTTTGCTACCTGTTGGAGAGTCAGTGATGATTAAAATGCCATTCTTAGACCTGAAGGGGCTCACTCTCTGGTTGGGGAAAATAAACACTTTAGCAAACACAATACAATATTGATATTTTGTATACAGGGCAGAGCAGAAAATGGAACATTTGAAGTGGGTCTCGAAGGATGAGCAGAAGCTTGTTAGAGAAGGAAAGTGCGCCAAGCAGAAAGAAGAGCATGTAAGTATGATGCAGACTGGCATACTGGAGAAGCATGAGCAGTTCTGTGGGGCAGGACTACAGGATCTGAAAGCAGGGAGAAGAAACTGCCCATTACAGAAGCATCCAAATTATTACTTCTATGCTACCATTGCACCATTGTTACTAACGTCCTCTCCCAATCTTCACAATCAACCCAAATACAGTCATTTTGCACAAGAAATCCAAGCACAACAAGCATACTAAGGTTTTTTTTTAAAGATTATTGCAGTTCTGGAAGCCATGAAGAAGGCTCTCACAGCATAAACGTCAGCATTGCACCACTCTCTCATTCCCTTCGCCTTCCTCACCTCCTCATTGCCCATCCAACCCAGGCCCAAATATGCAGAATTTCTCTCTTGTCTGCAGTTTTGCTATTTTCCAACAACCAGAGGTTAATAAACATCAGGCAACACCCAAAATAAGGGTGACTCCCTTAAAGGAACTGTCTTACAATCTGGTATGAGAATCAAAGCTTTTCCCTCTGATTTTACTTCTAAAACACATTTTTAATCCTATCGCTTCCATTTTTTAAATCCTTCAATGGCTTACTCTGGCCAAAAGAATAAAATCCAAACTTTAGCAGTCTTGCACTCTCAGCCCCAATCTAAATGCTAACCCCCCTTTCCTTTTACAGCTTCCCCAGGCTCAGTTGTGTAAACTATACCCCACTGAAGCCCTCCCTCCTGTTTCTTGAACAGGGTCTATATTTTTTTCCCATGGGGCTTTGCTCATTTAGTACTATCTCTGGGATTCTTGTCCCCATTTATCCACTTGTGAAAATTCTAATCCTTGTTGTACAATGTATCCATCTTATTCAAGCAGGGTTTCTCAACCTAGGTACTACTGACATTTTACGCTGGGTAAGTCTTTGTTGTAGGGAGTTGTTTTATGCATTGAAAATTGCTTAGCAGCATCTCTGACCTCTACTCACTAGATGCCAGTACAAACACTCACCCTCACTATCCATCTATCCATTGTCATAACCATTAAAAATATCTCCAAATATTGCCAAATATCCTGTGGGCTTGAAAATGGCCCCTGGTTGAGATACACTGCTCTCTAATGTGTTTTCTAGTTACTTCCAGTGCAAAATCATTTCTCCCCACTCACTACTCCACCACACTTTGCAACTCTGTTAAAAACCCCTATAACTAAAGCAACAACAAGAGCAGCAATAAGCAGCAACAACTAAAGCAACAAAAGCAGAATAATATTTAATGCCATCTCCTTTGCTTCTGTTGGTTACTTCTCCGTCTGACCCCTTCCACTGGGTTTGTGAGCTGTTTGAGAGAAGGATAAAGTCCTGGTGCCTCTAGACCCCAGCACAGTGTCTTACCATAGTAGGTCATAATTTGAATTGATTTGATAAAGCTGTTCTCTTCATCTATTTGTCTTCTGACTAGCCATTTGATGGCCACATCAGTTGGAAGATCGAGAAGCTAAAAATTATTGAAATGCTCTTTTGCAAGGTTTTGTTCGCATCTGGGAAGTTACAAGAAACACTAAGAACAGGGCGTGGTAGTTCATGCCTGTAATCTCAGCATTTTGGGAGGCCAAGGCAGGCAAATCACTTGAGGTCAGGAGCTTGAGACTAGCCTGGCCAACAAGGTGAAATCCTATCTCTACTAAAAATACAAAAAAAAAAAAAAATTACCCAGGCATGGTGGCAGGTGTCTGTAATCCTAGCTACTCTGGAGGCTGAGGCAGGAGAATTACTTGAATCCGGGAGGCAGAGGTTGCCGTGAGCCGAGATTGCACCACTGCACTGCAGCCTGGGCGACAGAGCACTACAGCCTGGGCAACAGAGACAGGAAGGACAGAAGGACGGAAGGACGGAAGGACGGAAGGCAGGAAGGCAGGCACGGATCTGGAGGATCTGGAGAGGGTCTTTTTGTTTGTTTGTTTAATCTTCACACTACTGAATGGTTTGTAGTTGAGTAAATACTAGCTTTCAGACTCAGTTTGGGTTAAAACAGTAATGTGGCTCATTTCAATTTAGTTTGAGTCAGTTTGCAGACAATGGGCTTTTAGGTTTAAAATATAAAGTAGTGGTCCAAACCATAAAACATAGCATTTCGGTACACACAGGTAGATAACATTCCGATTGTCTCATTGGTGTGGTTTCCAATTGCTGAAATTGCCTGAAAGTTCCTCAAGGACATGAACACATCTGACATTTCTCCTCTCTCCCGTAGCACCTGCTAGTAAATGTTTTTGAATTAACAAGTTGAAAACTTTCCAATGAAGGGAAATAAATCTATTGACCTGGAATGCTTCAGGAACTAGGTTGAAAGGTAATTTCCAGAAGTTGTCGTGTAGTATGGCAAAGCTTGCTGGAGGCTTATCCCCATATTTATTTTGCCTTTCTTCCTTGGGGACAGAGTTGAGATTTTGTAGCTGGGCTCTTTGTCATTCAAAATAAAAGATTTTGTTTCCTAGTTCTTTTGCAGTAAGATGGAGATATGTAACCGAGTTTGGCTAAGAAGATACAGGTCAAAATATTATGTTGGACATCTGAAAAGGGTGCTTTAAAGATGCTTATTCAGCTGGGAAGGGTGATTTTTACCCTTCAGCAATTCCTTATTTCTTTTTTTCTGGCATGCATCTCACATGTAATGACTGAAATTCCTGCAGCCATCTCAGATTATGAGTGAACTTTACTATGGATGCCATGTCCAGGATGGTGATGCAAAATGAAAAAAACTGGGATCCTGGTGATACTATGGGGCTGTCATACTTGTACTAAGTTACCTATCTGTGGATTTCCTTTACTCACTTTAAATGCACTATTATTTTGGATTTCTGTGAGGTTTTTTTTTTTTTTTCAAAACAGTCTTTTTTTTTTTTTTTTTTTTCAAAGCAGTGTCTTGCTCTGCCACCAAAGCTGGAGTGTAGTGGTATACCACAACCTTGAACCTTTAGGCCAGAGCAATCTTCCCGCCCCAGCCTCCCAAGTAGTTAGGACTACAAGCACACATTATTATGACTAGCTATTTTTTTTTTATTTTTTATTTTTGTAGAGACAAGGTCTTGCTATGTTGCCCAAGCTGGTCTCAAACTCCTGGCCTCAAGTGATCCCCCTACCTCAGCCTCCCAAAGTACTGGGAATAGCCAGGCACGGTGGCTCACACCTGTAATCCTAGCACTCTGGGAGGTCAAGGTGGGTGGGTCACTTGAGGTCAGGAGTTCGAGACCAGCCTGATCAACATGGTGAAACCCAGTCCCTACTAAAAATACAAAAAATTAGCTGGGCATTGCGGCGGGCACCTGTAATGCTAGCTAATGGGGAGGCTGAGGCAGAAGAATTGCTTGAACCCGGGAGGCAGAGGTTGCAGTGAGCTGAGATCATGCCAAAGTTGGAATTATAGGCATGAGCCAACATGCCCAGCCAGGATTTTTGTGTTTATATGCAGCTATAACTAACTCTAATTGATGCATATTTAATTGTAATTCAACAATTTTTTATGCCTTCTATGTGGTAGATCAATGGTTCTCAACAAAAAGTACATGTCACAAAAACCTTTATATTTTCAGAAAATACAAATGTTCATGCCATACTTGAGAGTTTTTGAATCAAAATTTACATGGTGGTCCTCTGGCATGAATTGTGTGACAAATATAAATTATATTTTTCAACAAATTAGATGTTAGATGACATACATTCAGTTATATATAGTATATACTGCGTGTGTGGCGAGAGAGAGATTTTTATAGTATTTCCTTATATTCTTTTTTATTCTTGTAAGATTGGTAGAAATGTCCCTTTTTATTCCTGATTTTAGTAATTCCTCTTTTTTTCCTGGTTAGTCTAGTTAAAGCATTGTTAATTTTATTGGTCTTTTCAAGGAACCACATTTTGGTTTCATCAGCTTTCTCAATTGTTTTCATTTATATTCTATGTTTTCCTATTCTGTATTGCTTTTATTTTATTCTAGTTCTGCCCTAACTTTTGTTGTTTCCTTTCTGCTACTTAGTTTGAGTTTAGTTGTTTCTTTGTTAAGTGTCTTTAGAAGTTTAGGTTGTCAATTTGATTTTTCTTTTTTTTAAATACAGGCACTTATAGCTATAAATTTCCCTCTAAGCACTGCTTTAGCTGCATCATGAATATATTTTTAAGGTCCTACAGAGAATTCTGATGTGCACACTTGGTGAGAATATACTATATTTCTTTGCCACTATAAGGTTTTTGATTTTTTTCAATTTCCCAGCATGACTGCTGAACTTCTTCATAGACAAAGGTTTTTTTATAAAGCAAAATACTTTGGCTTGGGTTTGGTTAGATATTGCAGAAAGACTCTTGCTTGCAGCTCAAAAATTTCTTTCATAGCCTAATATAAAAATCAAGGACGTGTTTGCTTTACTTGATTTTCTCTAAGAAGTGAAGACTTCCTGGATTACAGGGACCCTTCTTTAAGGACCCTTTCAGTTGGAAGTTTTCCTTGCTGCCTGTATTTTTACTATGCATATTTTTGGCAGCCCTAAAACAATGTTTATGTCCATTCATCTGATAGTGAAAGCTTACTGTGCTACCTAAGTCCTTTCTCTTGGTCTGTGTATTTTCCTATTTGCCTTGCTTTTTCCACAATTTGGCAGCATTATCACTTACTCCACGTGACAAGTGACATCATTGTATAATGAGAATTCCAAGCAGCACCACTGGATCAAAGCCCATCTGTGTGCCTGCTCCCACACTTGACAAAACAAATTCCAAATTCATTCAGCATGCCGGTGCCATTTAGTCACTGTGACATATCCTAAATTTTGGACTCTGTGCAAAAACCAATCTGTGCCCACAAAATTAATCATGGAACACATTTTATGACGTTTGACAACAACTTAAAAGGTTCTCATCTCTGGCAGTTGCCTCTGCCAATCTGCAAGTATGTGCACGACAAATCCTGAACAATACATTGGGTGGCTGAAAATACATTGTGCAGGATGCAAGCCCCGAAGAGAGCCAGAGTAAGTCCAACCAATCCTGAAGTCTTTCTCAGGGACAACTAAGCCAGACTGCTGCCTTGTGAAGGAAGGATGATGGCCCCAGGTACACGCAGAAAGCCAAAGAAAAGGCAACAGCTCATGTGCCAGTAGATGCTGAGAACATTGGCACAATCGGCTGTGTTGGCAGGACCAAGAGTTTGCAATGGCTAATTTAAGCGACAAGATCCTGGCACATCGATTTATATAGGGCAAGGGTGCGTCAGGAAGATGCCAGAAAAATACATCAATCTGTGCCTTTACATGTACTACAGAGTGATGATGAAACCAGTGACATTAAAAAAGTCAACCCTTACACTTTAATAGAATCTGCAACTCATCCTACAAGGAAAAGGAGGGTTTATGTTAGATCTCTGGAACTCACAGATGGGTTTCTATGTTCTGATCTGAGATCTGTGATAAAATTTCCCTTCAAAGGTGCTCCTAAAGAGATTTTCCCATACTGTTATGTTTAGTTAATTAGGCCAAGTGTTTTTATGTATTGTTTAAATTATTTTAAAATGCAGGCTCTTTAACATTTGACAATATCCTTCACTTCAAATAAAAGAATATATTTATTCAAAATTTTACTTTGCTGAGTACATCAGAGGAATTCTGTTAAAAAAAGAAGATTGAGACTTTAATTTTACTGTTAGAAGTCTTTACTTGACAGTAATGTTCTACCCTGCAATGACATAACTGTTTCAAATAGCTATTTTATGTAGTAGTGCCTATTTGTGTTACAGTTCAACAGGCAATGAAATAGTAAAACACTCCACTTGGAGCATGTTGCTTCTCCATATTACTTTCCATTTTCCTAGCTTCCCTTTAGACAGCCTTCTACCCCCACTGTTCCCCACCCACTCCTTTTTTCACTTAGTACGTTGTATTTGCAATGTCTCGGGTTAAGAAAGCTTTTATACCTTGGCAGCCTACTTAGGGTTTTCATTTGTTATACAAAGACTAAATTTCCATAATTTAGCTTTCACTGGGATTTGTCTAGACCCAAACATCCTATTCCAATTTTAAAGTTCCTCTACATCTCTGAGGCAGGAAGTAATATGAGGAAGCAACAGGCGAAGAGTTCTTCCACACGAAGAGCAATTCTTGATTAGGAAAATTGGTGATTTAATAACCTGGCAGAGGCATAAAAGGAAAACCAGCTTCCCCTGGTTCATGCTCCTAATGGCCTCTTTTGAGATGCAGGACAGCAATCCATCTTCTCTTCTTTAAAATGAGGGAGCTGGACTCTCTAGGTCTTTCCCAATGCTAGTACTCTTTTTTTTTTTTTTTTTTTTTTCTTTTTTTTTTTGAGACGGAGTCTCGCTCTGTCGCCCGGGCTGGAGTGCAGTGGCCGGATCTCAGCTCACTGCAAGCTCCGCCTCCCGGGTTTACGCCATTCTCCTGCCTCAGCCTCCCGAGTAGCTGGGACTACAGGCGCCAGCCACCTCGCCCGGCTAGCTTTTTGTATTTTTTAGTAGAGACGGGGTTTCACCGTGTTAGCCAGGATGGTCTCGAACTCCTGACCTCGTGATCCGCCCGTCTCGGCCTCCCAAAGTGCTGGGATTACAGGCTTGAGCCACCGCGCCCGGCGCTAGTACTCTTGAATTTTCGATTAACGAGGAACATTTTGGGATTCTCTCCTTACACAGTAGCTGATTCTTTTGTTTCTTTTGTATATTAAGTACAAGTGGGCTGTTGGTTAATGTGAGGCATATTTTTCCCTCTCAGAAGTAGTTTCCAAAATTTTTTTCTTCCTTACCTATGCCTAAAATAATTGATATAAAATTTAAAATCAGCTAGAAATGCTGCCCTTTATGCAAGAGCTACATATTCTTTTATAATGAAAATCATTTTCTCAATAATTTGTCTCTGTAGTTTTATAAAGAAACCGAATTTTAGTAGAAAAAGGCCCTAGAAATAATCTTTTAAATCCTGAACACAGGTCCCTGTGTCAGGCTAGCTGTGTCAGAATCACTAGAGATTTTTAAAAATACAGATTCCCAGAGCCTTCTCCTAAGGATTCTGATTTGTTAAGTCCATGAAGTTCAAGGGAATCTGTATTTAAATAAATACATATTTATATTAATTACTTTATTGACATAGAGTCAAGTAATTTTTACATGCTGACAGATTTTTTTAAAGAGTTAGGGTGTTGCTGTGATGCTCAGGCTGAAGTACAGTGGCTACTTACAGGCACAATTATACAGCCTCAAACTCCTGGCCTCCATCCTCCTGCCTCAGCCTCCCAAGAACTGGGACTGCATACAGGTGGATGCCACTGCGGCTGGCTCAGACAGATCTTATTCAGTGGTCATGCCAAATAAGGAAACAGGTCCAGAATGAGAATGTGATATTGTCAAGATCACACTATCACAAGGTGGCTCATCTATGATTAGTAACCAGCTCCCTGACACTTAGTCCTGTGCTTTTCCCATAATGTCAGGCTGCTACTCTTACGGAATTTGCAACATTTTTCCCAAATGTATATGTAATGTACTATATTAGATAGGCCAAATGCATTGCCTGCTGTACTCTAGCCCTTTCTAAGGGAAAATGTTCTGTCCCCAGACTTATCAGAGACTTGGGTGAACCATTACTTCCACTGTACCAGATAGAGTTGATTGAACCAGGAGTGAGTATCTGATCAAGGGTAGCAAATCCATAGACTACAGCACAATGAGATTCAAATACCAAATAAAGCAGATTTACAAATCTATTAAATGAAAATTGTCTAATCATTAAACACTGCTTTAAACCTAGTAAGTCTGTGTTTTTTAAGCATTCAAATTGTGCTTATAATCAAGTTTTCTTATTCCCCTTCCCAAGAGCAAAGATTTCAAATTGAAAACATGAGGCCAATACAAATTAAAGATTTCAAAATAAAATACATCAAATATTATCTTTAGTATTATGATTGCTATTTATTAATTTTCATTTTTATTAAAATGTCTTTTTAAAAATGCAAACAGCATTACAGGGTTTATACTTAAAGTAAAAGTTGCTGAATATGTTGTATGCAGCTGATCCACCTTCTACTCATTATATTATTTCCTTTATTACATGGCTTTTTAGGTTTTTTTGGAGTTAATAATTGCTTTATTTCCTCCCATTTGCTTAGTTTTCTATGTGCCTATCACCACTTTATTCCCAAACTCTCCACTAAAATGCAGAAATGTGTTATCAATATGCTCACCCACATTGGTGAACTGCACATTTCTTTTTTTTCTTGGCAACACCTCACCTCCACTTCTGCCCTGCTCCAGTGTGAATGGATTGCTCTCTTTGCCAGCTGCATGTCTGCTACCCCAGGCTTCCCTTCACAGTTGTGGTGGATTAATTTTACGTGTCAACTTGACTGGGCTAAGTGATGCTCAGAGAGCTGGTAAAACATTATTTCTGAGTGTGTCAGGAAGTTTCTAGAGCAGATTAGCATTTTAATCAGTAAACTGAGTAAAGATCACTCTCACTAATGTGAATAGATAACATCCAATCCACTGAGGGCCTGAATAGAGCAAAAAGACAGAGGAAGGGCATATTTGCCTTTTCTGTTTGAGCTCAGATATCCTTCTTCTGCCCCTGGACTCCAGTGTTCCCAGTTCTCAGGCCTTCAGACTCAGACTTTAGTACTTACACCAGAGGCCCCTCTGGTTCTCAGGCCTTGGTTCTTCATGCTTGGACTGGAACTAAAGCATCTTTTCTGGGTCTCCCACTTGAAGACAGCAAATTACGGGATTTCTTGGCTTCTGTAGCCTCCTGAGCCAATCCCTCATAATAAATCCTTTCTATATATCTAAATATATTCTATTGGTTCTGTTTCTGTGAGGCACCCTGATACGGTAATCATTCTGAAATCACCTTGATCTCCTCTATATTGGATCCTCTTTTTATTGTATTACATATACCTTTATTGGCTAACTTTTTTGAGACAGATTCTTGCTCTATTGCCCAGGCTGGAGTGCAGTGGTGCAATCTCAGCTCACTGTACCTCCCGGATTCAAGTGATTCTCCTGCCTCAGCCTCCTGAAGGGCTGGGATTACCACTCCTGGCTAATTTTTGTATTTTTAGTAGAGATGGGGTTTCACAATGTTGGCCAGGCTGGTTTCAAACTCCTGACCTCAAGTGATCCACCTGTCTCAGCCACCCAAAGTGCTGGGATTATAGGCATGAGCCACCACCCCTGGCCAGCTAACTTTTTTTTCTTAAAGATGGAGTTTCACTCTGTCACCCAAGCTGGAGTGCAGTGGCACAATCATAGCTCACTGCAGCCTCAAACTCCTGGGCTCAAGTGATTCTCCCACCTCAGCTCCTGAGTAGTTTGAACTACAGGTGTGAGTTATTGTACTCGGCTTGGCTCACTTCCTACTATTGATGGAGCATATTTTCTAATAGCTCTTGAGAAAGTATGTATGGAAGGTTAACATTTTTTAGAATTTACATGTGTAAAATATTTTTCATTATTCCTTCACACCTGATTGATACTCTGGTTGGTGTTATGGGGTGAACTGTATCTCTTCCCCTCAAAAAAAAATTAAAGTTCTAACTTCCAGAACCTCAAAATGTGACTTTATATGGAAATGAGGTCACTGATGATGCAACTAATTTAGGATATGGTCATACTGAAATAGGAAGTTCTTATAAGATTGCCAGCTGATGACAGATACACATATTTATATCGATTTACATATGATAATGACAAAGAGATTGAAGTAATGCAGTTGCAGGCCAAGGAACACAAAGGCCTGTCAGCAAACTACCAGAAAGCGAGGAAGAGACAAGGAAGGAATCCTCTACACTTTCAGAGAGCACATGACATCTTGACTTCTGACTTCTAGCCTCCAGAAGTGTGAGACAGTGAATATCTATTGTTTTAAGTCACCCAGTTTGTTTTATCTTGTTATGGCAGCCCTAGAAACCTAATATAGTTGGGTATAGAAAATCTAGTTTGCAAATAATTTTTTCTAAAAATTTAATTGCTCTCTGTGTCTTAGCTTCCAGTACTGCTGAGGAGAAGTACAATCTTGTTCTGGTTTCCAGTCCTTAGAATATAACTTTTTATCCTCTCTGGAAACTTCTAGGATCTTCTACCTATTCCTGGGATTCTGAAATTTTATGATCATTACATGTGTTAATCATCCACCCGGGTGCAGTGGCCCACGCCTGTAATCCCAGCACTTTGGGAAACCAAGGTGGGCAAATCACTTGAGGACAGAAGTTTGAGGCCAGCTGGCCAAACATGGTGAAATTCCGTCGCTACTAAAGATACAAAAATTAGCAGGGTGTGGTAGCAGGTGCCTGTAATCCTAGCTACTTGGGTGGCCGAGGCACAAGAATCACTTGAACCCAGGAGGCAGAGGCTGCAGTGAGCCGAGACTGTGTCACTGCATTCCAGCCTGGGTGACAGAGCGAGATTCCATCTGAAGAAGAAGAAAGAAGAAGAAGGAGAAGGAGAAGGAAGAAAGAAGAAGAAACAAATTACCAGACAGGGAAAGGAAAAGAGCCAAAAAAAAATCCACAACCTCAGTTCATAAGAATAGTCCTGTTCTTACCAAAGTAGAAGAACCACATAATTCACATTGGGTATGGGGTAAGGAACTTTGAAGGGTAATGTCTTAGTAGTGGTATACAATTAGCCCTACATAAATGACTGAATTGGTTCCACCTAAAAAAAAAAAAAAAAAAAAAAAAAAAAAAATCAGACCCCAAAAAAAAAAAATTGTTTTTCAAGTAAGTAAATTTTAAAAAGTCTACCATTTTGTTTAAAAAAAAAAAAAAAAAAAGTGTCCAGGCATGCAAGAAGCAGGAAACTATGAACCGTAATGAAGAGAAAAATCAATCAATAGAAACTGTGCCAGAAATAGCGTAGATCATAGAATTAGTAGACAAGGACATTAAAACTGTCATTATAATTGTATTCTATGTGTTTAAGAAGCTACAGAAAAGATTGAGCATGTTAAAATATAAAAGATGTAAAACACACACCCACACCCAGATCAAACTGGTAGAAGCAACAACTACAATGTTTTATATGAAGAATGAACTGGATAGGATTTCAATATTAGATATTGAAAAAAGATTAATGAACATGAAAACCTAGCAATTATCCAAAAGGAAACATAAAGAAAACCTTGAAAAAAAGAAGAGCATCATTGAGCTGTGAGACAATGCCAGTTAGCTCAATATACATGTATACTATGTACATGCACATGACTCCAATAGTCACCAGTGGAGAGGAGCAAGAGAATGCAAAGAAAAAATATTTGAAGAAATAAGAGCAATGTTTGCATTTGTCTTGCTCTACCTGGTATTCCTATCAAGGCACCTGGTATATATTAGGTGCTTAATAAACATTTCTTGAACACATTTGCAGCAGAAAAAAATGACAACAATGAGTATGAGATAAGCACCTGAGTGTTATTGCAGGGTATTTAGGCTATCAGAGGACAAAAAAGGGGAACAATATGGAGAAAAGGCTTGGTACAAGTGGCATGTCTTCAGCAGGGATCCATGAAATGGGTTCAAGTGAGTGTCTACAAAGTTTGGAGAATAGGAAGGGACGAAGAAGGGCATTCCACACAAGAACAACATAAATGAAGATTTGGGGCCCGGCACAGTGGCCCACGCCTGTAATCCCAGCACTTTGGGAGGCCAAAGCAGGAAGACTGCTTGAGCTCAGGAGTTTGAGCCTGGGCAACACAGCAAGACCCCCATCTCTACTAAAAATTTAAAAATTTGCCAGGCATGGTGGTGCTTGCCTGTAATCCTCACTACTGGCAAGGCTGAGACAGGAGGCTCTCTTGAGCTCTGTGATCGCACCACTGCACTCCAGTGTGGACAACAGAGAGAAACTCTATCTCTAAACAAACAAAAAACTTGAAACCAGGAATAAATATGGTTGAAACTATCCCACCTGGACTGAAGTGGTGGTTGCACTTAGCGGTAATGAGAAATGAAGTTAGCTAGATGAGTTAGGGTCAGAGTATGCAAGGATTTAGAAATAGGGAACAGGAGAGAACCATTGAAAGTTTCTGAATAGACCTTGTGATGATGAAATCAGAATTCAAGGAGAGAAAAAGCAGCATAGTGATGGCAGACATCCGTGATGGATTTGGGGAGGAAAATACTAAAGGTGAATGGAAAGGGTGGACCAGGGGCAACCAGGTTATTAAAACAGTCGCATCATTAAGTGTTGAAATGTTGGATGTAAACACATCTACCACAGTATCAGTACAGACTAAGGGCTTGGATAAATGTTAGTCAAATCCAAACACTAAAATTCTTCTTGGTTCGCGAAAATTTCAGGAGTGGCTCAAAGAATCTGTAATGCATTAAGAATACTATTTGCTTCACAATATTTAATTTACTTAAGATTTCATAAGAATCAGCTGCTTATAAAATTGTTACTTTGTGGTGCACCAAAGCACCTTGTTCTCTCCCTCACCCAGGTATGTTTCATGCTGTTTGTACTTTCCACCCTTAAACAGATCTGGAGGGAAGATTCAAGCCGTGGATTTTTAAATTTAAAGCAATGCTGTCACAAACTGAGACACATTTAATTGCCACCAGATCCCAGAGTTTAAAAATTGGAAGGACCTAAGAGATAGGACCTCTCGTTGTACAGAGGCGGAAACTGAGACTGAGAGAGGGTAAGTGAACAGTCCCAGATCACAGAGCTGCTAATGAACAAGGTGGGACTAGAATCCAGGCTTGACTCCTCTACGTGGAGCCAAGGGTTCGAAGCGATTCGGATAAGGAGAGCCCGAGGCAGGGAACGAGAGTCATGAAAGCAGCTCTTTCCAACCCTAGGAGGCCGGGGGACCTCGCCACCGCGGAAGGCGCGGAGCCAGACCGACCTCAAAAGCCGCAAGTCCAGATACCCTTACCCTGATGGCCCCGGCGACACCCTCGGCCACCCTCCTGATCTCGCGATACTAGCCGGTACTCACTTTTCCGGCTTCCTCTAGGCCCCGCCCCTCCACCGCAGCCCTTCGCCGTCATTTCCTGTGGGTCTGTGAGCTAAGGGAGAAGATGGCGGCGTTAGGGGAACCCGTGCGGCTGGAGAGGGGTGAGTGCAGCCGATGCTCGGCCGAGGTGGGTGGAAGGGTTGGGAGAGTGCTGTGTCGCTGGAGGGGAGGAGGAGTGACCCAGGCTCTGAGATCCGGAGCCAGGCTGTCCCTTGTGCCGGCGCCAGAGGCCACCGTTGTCTCTGTGCCTGGCTTTAGTAAGGGCGCTTACGGTATTTCAGCTGTTACTCTAAGCTCTCCTCTGTTCACACGGACTGTCCCGAAGCACAGCACAACTAAACACAACCTGCCCGCTTCGCAGACACACGCTGCACACGCGCTCCCTTGGTGGGCACAGCAGAAGCAGCATTCGGAGACCCATACACCCGAAAAGCAAACGTCACACACAAGGTTCGCACAGACTATACTCAATGCCTGTACAACATGAGAACACACACGGTACAATTCAACAGAACCTCCCTTCTCCCTTGTTTACACACATACGACTTCATTACTTTTCCCACAACCTCGCTTGTATTTGGGTTGGGGTATTTGCTAGGTTTTGTGCCCCTCCTAGAAATGGAGCGGTTGCTTTAAAAACAGTCCTACTCGGTCTTGGGAAGGAGGTTACGTAAGTAAGCAGAATAGTGGTAGATGCTAAAACACTTACAGGTGCGGTGTTTTTAATTTCTTGCAAACCCTACAATTGCAAACTGGTTGGCTGATTGCTTCCTAGAGCAGACTGTCAAGGAAAATAAAACCTCCTCTTCTGAGTGATTTTTTTTTTTTAGAGAAGCCTGTGAAAATAACTGGCTATGCGCCTACCAGATTTCCAGCATTCCAGCGTTTCCAGTCCTTTTACAGATTTCCAGCATTCCACTCTGTCCCTAATCCTTTATTTCAAACAATTTCAAGCATGCTTTTCATGCACCAGCATTAGAAATCATTGATAGGAGTTGAGAAGTACAAATAAACATTTTGAGTACTTGTGGTTATAAAAAAAAAAAGTATAGGATGAAGACTGAAATTATATTGCACATATTAACATTTGCAGTTACAGTCTAAATACTACTATTGTTCCCTAAGAAAACACATTTTTAGAATTACTGTACTTAGAAAAACTTCTAATGCCTTCCCACAAAGAAATGTGCACTTAATGTTGCTGATTTGCTCTTTACTGTGTTCACCATTTGGAAGTCTCACTGTAAATGAGATTCTTACCCTTAAGCCAATTAAAGCATCATTTTAGAGGACTAGCTACTCTGGGAAGACTTGCTGAGTTAGGCCTAAGTCTGTGACATCTTCCTCTTGAGCACAGTAGCACTGTTTTATGGATGGGAACAAATCTGTTTGGTGTTAACAGGAGTAGGTTTCTTCTTTGAAAGCTAGTTGTTAAGATTCTAACATATTGGTGGTCTTTTGTGTTTTTGTTGTTGCTGTTTGGAGACGTAGTCTTGCTTTGTCGCCCAGGCTGGAGTGCAGTGGTGCGATCTCAGCTTACTGCAACCTCTGCCTCCCGTGATCAAGCAATTATCCTGCCTCAGTCTCCCGAGGAGCTGGGACTACTTGCGCACACCACCACGCCCGGCTATTTTTTGTATTTTAGTAGAGACGGGGTTTCACCGTGTTGCCCAGGCTGATCGCGAACTCCTGAGCTCGGGCAGTTCGCCCACCTCGGCCTCCCAAAGTGCTAGGATTATAGGCATGAGCCACTGCGCCCGACCGGTCTTTGTATTTTTAAATGCAACACAAAATGTGGAACTTCTGTGGCATTTAGTTTTGATAGTCATGGCATTGTTTTTTGCTGTTACAGACTTCTTTTCCGTTCTTCAGTAGAAGGCTCAGCCCCAGAGTAGGATGCATTACAGTTAGCCCTCCATATCCATGGGTTCCACGTTTCAGCCAACTGCAGATTGAAAATACTCAGATAAAAAAATCGTGTCTGTATAGAACATGTACATTTTTTTCTTGTCCTTATTCCCTAAACAATGTGATATAACAACTATTTACATAGCATCAGATATTGTAAATAATCTAGAGATTATTTAAAGTATGGAGGGGGGATATGCATAAGGTTATATGCAAATACTACATCATTTTATATTGGAGACTTGAGCATCTGTAGATCTTGATATCTGTGGTATCTGAAGAAAGTCCTAACGAATTCCCCACAGTACCGAGACAGCTGTACTAGTCATTGCCATTTAGCAGGGTAAGAAAGTCAGAATACATCACCTCTGATTCTTGTTTACAATTCTAACAGACTCTATTAACAAACACGCCCAACAATCTTACAGTAGAAAATCCTACAGTACAATTACAATACAGTATCTGATCACATATGATTTAGAGTGCCTTCTAAATCATCAAACTATGATCTAATGAAACACAAATTTGAGCACATGTTAGCTACATTTTAGATTTAGTCAAAAGCATTTTATTTTTTTCCGTTTTTTTTCTTCATTGGAAATTTTTATATGACTTACATATTATGACTTTATAAATCAAAATAATTGATGAACCAACAGTCCCCATTTATCGGTCATTCTGGTGATGGGAAATCAGAATGGTGAAGGTCTATTTGTTTCCATTGCATTTGATTAACTTTTTAAGTTTAAGCTTTCTTTACCACAAATTTAAAAATCTGTTTTTCTGGCCAGGCGCAGTGGCTCATGCCTGTAATCCCAGCAGTTTGGGAGGCCAAGGCGAGCAGATCAATTGAGGTCAGGAGTTCGAGACTAGCCTGGCCAACATGGTGAAACCCTGTGTCTACTAAAAATACAAAAACTAACTGGGCGTGGTCACAGGTACCTGTAGTCCCAGCTACTCAGGAGACTGAGGCACAAGAATCACTTGAACCCTGGAGGCGGAGGTAGCAGTGAGCCAAGGTCATACCACTGCACCTCAGCCTCAGCAATAGAGGGAGACTCCGTCTCAAATAAATAAATAAATTATCTTTCAGCCAGGCTTGATGGCTCACGCCTGTAATCCCAGCACTTCGGAAGGCCAAGGTGGGTGGATCACGAGGTCTGGAGTTCGAGACCAGCCTGACCAACAGGGTGAAACCCCGTCTCTACTAAAAATACAAAAATTAGCCGAGCGTGGTGGTGGACCCCTGTAATCCCAGTTACTCAGGAGGCTGAGGCCAGAGACTCGCTTGAACCTGGGAGGCAGAGGTTGCAGTGAGTGGAGATTGCGCGACTGCACTCCAGCCTGGGTGACAGAGTGAGACTCCCTCTCAAATAAATAAATAAATAAATATCTTTCTTTACTGCATTTATTCATAGTTTTCTATCTGCAAACACGAGGAAGGCCATACTGTATAAAGAAAAACTTCTAGTCCTTGAGTATAACATGAAATCAGAAACTTCTTCTACTTAAGTCAAAAGGAAGCAAAGCAGTAATGGAATACTGGGCACTGTAGTACCTGGGGTACGGAAACTGTACAAAAACAGTTTTTGGAAAAAAAAAAGTAGAGATAGTTAACAGTATTACAGCTGACCTCCTGAATCTTCTGAAATGTCTCAGTTCATAACATTTATCCTCGCACTTCTCAGCACTTCTCAATGAGAATCCCCCTAACATGCTTCATACATTTCTGTAAATGTATACAACCTCTTAGGATTTTTGTTGTTTGTTTGGTTTGTTTTTTTTTTTTTTTTTTTTTTTTTTGGAGATGGAGTTTCACTCTTTTCACCCAGACTGGAGTGCAGTGGCACAATCTCAGCTCACTGCAACCTCCGCCTCTCGGGATCAAGCGCTTTCTCCTGCCTCGGTCTCCCAAGTAGCTGGGATTACAGGCACCTGCCACCATGCTTGTCTAATTTTTGTTGTATTTTTTTATTAGAGATGGGGTTTCACCATGTTGGCCACGCTGGTCTTGAACTCCTGACCTCAGGTGATCCACCCACCTCGGCTTCCCAAAGTGCTGGGATTACAAGCATAAGTCACTATGCCCAGCCAGTATTTCTTATGATTAATTGGTACCAATGTAACATAACATTTTTGCTTGCTAAGCCCTTTTTTATGTATTGTGTGGTTCAGTCGTTAACTGAACTCATAACTCTTCCTCATAACCCTTATATGGAAAGTACTGTTATTTCCATTTTACAGTGAAAGAAACTGAGACATAAGGAAGTCATGTAACTTGTCCACGTTCACACAGGTGGTATTGAGACCAGATCCACAAAGCTAATTGTTTTTATTTTTCTCTTTCATAACATAAGTGTTTGAGCTTGTTTGAATTAACAATGTTATTAAGGTGAAAAAAAATCAGTTTAATTCATTTGTACTGCTTGTTTTTGCAATTTTACGGTTGTTTTAAATGTGTCCCTGCCACTCCACTGCATCTGCTCTTTAATGGTTATCTACCTGTGTATCATGTTTCTTTCAAGAAATGATCAGTGATTTTACTAGCTTATAGTGCTTTGTACTGTTCAGTGCTTTGGTTACTAATAATGATAATTAGGTAAATTTTTGTTGACTAGTTTCTGACAATATTGCTAGCTTTTCTGAAGCAGTACAATGTTCATATAATGGTCACGTTTGAGTCGCAGTCCTTTCTGATGACATTTGGTATTTTGTGTTCAATTTGCCTGTGTTTCTCCAAAGTCTTACTTTATGCTTCTGTAATCTCAGTAGTTTTTCCTATCTACTGTAAAATTTAGTGTTCTTACATTTTACATTCTCACCCTTCATGTGTGTACACACGCACAGTCTCCTCCCCACCAAACACGTGCAAATTCAATGCTTTTTTCCTCACTATTGTCTGTATATTATTAGCCCTTGAAGAATGAATCCTAAGTCCTACACTGTTACGTAGGCATTGAGAAAACCCTTGGAGAAAATTATCTGTGTGTGTGTTTAACTCTAGATATTTGTAGAGCAATTGAATTATTGGAAAAACTACAAAGGAGTGGAGAAGTACCACCACAGAAACTTCAGGCTTTGCAAAGAGTCCTTCAAAGTGAGTTCTGCAATGCTGTGAGAGAGGTGAGTAAACATCTTTAAAATTTACTAAAAATTTGAGTTAATTAGGTCAGATAATACTCTAAATTTGCGTTCAAAATTTCTTAAGAAAAACTTCAGAAAACATTAAAACCAATCCTTTTCATTTTTGGAATTTCTGATAGAAAAAACATTTTATAAAGATGCATAACTTTGCCTGAAATTTTAACAACTTCACAGAGAACTCAAGCATGGTATATTCTGAGATGTAACTTTGGCTTTTACAGGTATATGAACATGTCTATGAGACCGTGGACATCAGTAGCAGTCCCGAAGTGAGAGCGAATGCTACTGCAAAGGTAAATATTTTTGTTTACCAAAAGTGAGAATTCTTCATAAATTAGAAGTTTAAAATATGCAATTATTAAATTCATAATAAACTTACTTTGAAGACTAACATGTATCTTTCAAGCTACACCAAATTTCTCAAGTACTAAGAAGACATTTGTTTCTACTGGCTTTACATAAATGGTCCATGATAAATAGCTTTACATAAGCTATGTTATGCAGTTTAGATAATACAATAGAAATGTACTTGCATACAATATCATGCGATATATAATTGTGTTGTATATGTTACATATATGATACTATATAATATTCATTATACAAAATCTAATCATAATTTTAAGATATGAATTACTATCCTCGTCTTACTGAAGAGGAAGCATGAGGTTATTTGCCCCAAACCACACAAATAGCATATGATAGAGCTGTGGTACTATCCTGAGCTGATTTTTGCTTTCTTCTTTACATTATCTGCATTTCTGTGCCATTGTTTTCCACAAATAATTTAGGTATTGACCTCACTATTCATGATAGGTGGTTTGAACAGGATAATATCAGCAGTCGTTGACTTAAATTAATCATCAGCAGATAATTTTTTACGGATAGTTACTGGCTCTCATAAGGAAATGGTGGATTCTTTGTTGAATACAAATGCTTAAACACGTGAATGTAGTTTGTCAGTGTAGAAAAGACCAGAGAAACATGGTTTTAATTGCTGAATTGTGTGACTTTGATAGCCTACTGAATTTCTGAGCCTTAGATAACGGGTATTCAGTAAATCTTGATTTCTTCAAAGATAACGAGTGTTCAGTAAATCTTGATTTATTTGAAGATAACGGGTATTCAGTAAATCTTGATTTCTTTCTTCCTCCCCATTTTTGTGATCCATCACAAAAAAAAAAATGGTACCAGATTATTACCCTTAAAAGCAAAGTGAAACAAAATCTCAACTTTATATTTAGTTTGGATTAGTCTAAATTTGAGCTTTAAATAAGATATGGCTCTGTTTCATCTTCTGTGGGGGTTTTTAGTTGTGACTAGTTAACTAAAGCGACAAAAACATTCAGATTGGCTATGTGTACCTCTCTTTTTCTCATTATTGAGTGATTTCTTGACATCTTAGATATTTAGTATATAGTACAAATAGTGTAGAAGCCAAAATGATTACATATAGGGACAACTCCGTGTTGATTATATAGGTAGGTTGTGTCCTGCACAGAGGCTCCTGAAGGAGTTGGGCGATCCAGATCTAAAGCTCAGGGCTGCTGGCATGGTAGGGGAGGGGTTTTCCTCCTTATCATGTACAATGTCCATCTGCCCAGCAAGTCTGCTTGCCAAGCCCTGTGCATATGGGACTGAGACTGGGCACTGTATGGGCTAGGAATGACCTGAAAAATCATAACATTTCCTGTATAACTCAGAATTATTCATTTGTCATCTCTAAAATACCTTCTGTTTAGCTTACCTTCTCAGAATCACCAGTGAATTTGTGAGTATTCAGACATCCAAAATATGTGCTCAAAAGTAGTTTTTAAAAAGAAGCCAGGTGCGGTGGCTCACGCCTGTAATCCCAGCACTTGGGAGGCCAAGGCGGGCAGATCACGAGGTCAGGAGATCAAGACCATCCTGGGTAACACGGTGAAACCCTGTCTCTACTAAAAATACAAAAAATTAGCTGGGTGTGGTGGCAGGTGCCTGTAATCTCAGCTAAAGAGACATAAGAACCAAAGTAAATAAAAGTCATACTTTTAATACGTAAAACTTTCTTTCAGGCTACTGTTGCTGCGTTTGCTGCCAGTGAAGGACATTCTCATCCTCGAGTTGTTGAGCTACCAAAAACAGAAGAGGGCCTTGGATTCAATATTATGGGAGGCAAAGAACAAAACTCTCCAATCTATATATCTCGAATAATTCCAGGTGGAATTGCTGATAGACATGGGGGCCTCAAACGTGGAGATCAACTCCTCTCTGTTAATGGCGTGGTAAGGATGAATTTTATTTCTATTTGTAGTGATCTGTTGTGACCACCTGGGGGTGTATTTGAGTTATAGGAGAAACCTAAGAAACTTGTGGTTTAGAAATGCCTTGAGGGAGTGGCCGGGCGCGGTGGCTCAAGCCTGTAATCCCAGCACTTTGGGAGGCCGAGACGGGCGGATCACGAGGTCAGGAGATCGAGACCATCCTGGCTAACACGGTGAAACCCCGTCTCTACTAAAAATACAAAAAAACTAGCCGGGCGAGGTGGCGGGTGCCTATAGTCCCAGCTACTGGGGAGGCTGAGGCAGGAGAATGGCGTGGACCCGGGAGGCGGAGCTTGCAGTGAGCTGAGATCCGGCCACTGCACTCCAGCCCGGGCAACAGAGCAAGACTCTGTCTCAAAAAAAAAAAAAAAAAAAAAGAAATGCCTTGAGGGAATCCTGGGCAGTACTGTTAAAACAGTGATCCTTTTCTTTTTTTAAGCACTGTAAGTGTATTTTGCAGTGTAAATTAGCAGTGCTTAGTGTATGTAATTTTTATGACATAAGCTCTTTATTAAAGGCAATACATTAAATTAGAAGTCTACCCTCATTTTACTCATATGGCAATTGCTTGATCTACTGACATAATAAGGCATATATATTGATATGCTAATTATTTGGAACTTAAAAGCCAGTTTTTAGATTATAAACAGAATGTATGTAAGAGGATTTCATATAGATTAAAATGGTAAGGCAGGATTATTTCTTAGTTTTATAATGTTGGAATAATATAACATTAAAACTTTCTTCCTTATATATATTTTAATAATTTTTACATTTTTAGTTACTTTCAAAACTTAGTGTATGGTTGTTTGTTTTTTTTTCCCCTAGAGTGTTGAAGGAGAACATCATGAAAAAGCTGTAGAACTGCTGAAAGCTGCACAAGGAAAGGTTAAATTAGTGGTGCGATATACACCCAAAGTCTTAGAAGAAATGGAGTCGCGCTTTGAAAAAATGAGATCAGCAAAACGCAGGCAACAGACCTAATACATTTCAAAACTTGATATTTCATTTTGCATTTTAGCTAGAGAAGTTTTCCTTGTGACTTACTAATGGCTGCAATGCCAATGATTGTAAGAAAAGAAACAAATTTATCATGAAATTCTCCTTGCCATTTTATAAATGCCTATTTTAACATCATTTGTGGTTCTAGAGATGCATACTTTTTTCTGACAAGAAAAAGTAAAAGGTGATGAGGGCAATTCTGTCCTACTGTTTTTACAGGCCTTTTTCAAATGCAGATTTTGTCATAAAGTTGTTATAGATTTTTTAAAATGCTTTTTTAATATTAAAATGTACTTTTACATTCTTAATCTTTTTTTAGAAAGGAAAAGTTTTCTTCATTTGGCTGCTGATTTAAAAGTAAAGTTCTCCAATTCTTTTTTTGCTTACTCTGTTTTTTTTAACCTGTGAAATTTCTTTACGGTTTTCCAAGAAGTTAAATATAACAGTCTCACCTACAGCAGTTCATTACACCGTCAACGTTAACATCATTGCTGCATTTTGTATTTTGAACACACACATAATGTATATAAAACCAGTGGTAAATCATGACGCAGCCCAGTGCAAGTTTTTTCACTTTTACTTAAGCATAATATATAATAGATATTCATTTATATTGATTTATAAAAGTAAGTTTTTAAACACTGAAACAATCATTGCTAAAGGATGTATTCTTAATATTTGAACATTGAGGCAAGAGGATGTAATTGATAGCATTACTTATTACATCCCTATTTATATTCAACAATACATCAAATTATAAATGCGAAACAGGTTCAGATTTCATCTTTTGCAATTTATTTTAAATACTATTCATTTTTATTTAAATGCACAGTATTTCCCCTATATTTTGGTCCTTCCATTCCTAGAGAGAAATCAGTTATTTTGTGGTGGGAAGTAGGTGAAGCAAAGAAGGAAAAGTAATACCGTTAACTTCACTAGCTTCAAGAGTAGACATTCTTACTAGCTCAATTTAAATAATTGATTTTAGGAAGAAAAGAGGATATATTTAAGATACATAGAAATTATGATGTGATGTTTTCATGAGAATCGGTAGATTCCATCAAAATAAGTAGGAACTCATACTAAAATTGTTGGATTTAGAGATGCACCTTTTGTTTGTGATTCAAATATGGGAATTTGAGAAATATTTCATTTGTCCACTGGATGTCACTGTTTCACTAAAAGGCAGCTATTAGTGTGTGACTGTGACTGAGGTCTTAAAGACTGAAAGAGTTGAGGTTCATTTTCTGTCACAATGGAACATGTGTACTTTAAGAAAAACTTAAGTGACAAATGTTAGAAGATGATGGATTGAAAAATATAAGTAATTTGGCATCGTTATTGACCCTGTATAAAAGAGTGGGCATTTTGTAACATTCCTTCAGGAAGAATAGTATGCTTTTTTCTGCATGTTTGTGATCACTGTGAGTGAGTCTCAGATGATTATTCCAGTTTTCAATGATTTTTCAAAATAAAAGTCAATCGGCATTGTTATTTATCATTTAGGTATTGAACACTGGATTGCATGGTTGAATGTGTCTTTAATCCACTGCAAAATGTGCTTGTTATTGATAGGATCACATTGTTAAATTGTATATTTTCAAAATTAATTGATGTTTTAAAAATGTTGAGACCAAAGTAGTATAGAAGTATGGACTTAATTTAATTGTAAAATTATTAGAGGTATTTGTTGTAGAGCTTTATATATTAAAGAGGTATTGGTGCATATGAAAACAGTAATATTATTGTTATGCTTGTATTCTTGCATTTCAGGGTAAATAAACCCTGAAGAAATCTTATTTTAGTATAGCTACAGCTGCAATAGCTTTTACAGATGTATCAACATTTCATTATAAATTATAGCTTCCTGGGTCTGTGTTTCAGCTGTTTAAGAACTTTCAGCCAAGTTAAATCTTTTTTGGTGTTGAAACTTTTAGTAAGTTGAGTAAGCTATTTTTTTTTTCCCTACAGTAATCCACAATCTGTTCTTTGTGTGGGTTGACACCTATTTATAATTCTTAAAATAAGGGTAGCTCAAAGGAGCCAAATATAGTAGTTTAGCTTGCTGCTGTTGAGCGTGAATAGCAGTAGTTTGTTTTCATTAATGCAGTTTTCATAATATATCCCAGAATTTTAAATCTTGACCATAGAAAAATACAGTCATTCATTGGCAGAGATGTACAGTGGTGGTTTAGTGCCACTGGGAAATCATGGGAATTTTTATCTTAGAAACGGATGATTCATGAATAAAACTAGGTACATAGTATATGATAGATGTTTGATTTGTCAATTACAAATATAAATTATCACCCCCATTTCCATTTATTTTCTTGATATATCAAAATGTGTTGACTTAGTGATTCTCAATCTTAGCTACATATTAGAAAGCCCGGCAGAGCTTTAAAAAATTGATACCTGGGTCCTATTCCATAACAACTAAATCAAAACCACTTTTTTTTTTTAAAGCTTTCCAAGTGGTTCTAAAGGACACCTAGGGTTGAGAACCCATTATAAAATGATCTGATTACACTGGACACTGTCAGGAAGTATCAGAACAGTTTAATTTGCAGCTACTTAATGATTAATTATATTTCTTAGGTTTTTTTTTTTTTTTTTTTTTTCTTCCAAAGAGACAGGATCTTGCTTTGTCCCCCAGGCTGGAACACAGTGGTGTGATCATAGCTCACTGCGGCCTGAAACTCTTTGGCTTCCACCTCAGCCTTCCAAAGCATGAGGATTATAGGTGTGAGCCACTACACCTGGCCAAGTAATTTCTTTAGGAATAAAAGGTACTTGGCATTTCTTGTTTGGGAAGTAATTACAGTCTTATCTTTTTTTTTTTTTAAATAAAGTCTACCAGTAGTTTAAATGTGAGCTTTTTATGTCTGTCATCATTCTGCCCCCTTTGCCTTTAAAACTTACAAGAATACGTGTCTGTTACTTGAGAAAGCATGTGTAAAAATTGCAGATGAGCAGTATTGTCGTTAATATATGTGCTGTCTTAATATGAGCACTTGATTTGTTAGTGTAATACTAGATTATAGCAGCCTAGTTCTTTAGGATTTGATGATTCAAACATGTTTTTTTTTTTTTTTTTGAGACGGAGTCTGGCTGTTGCCCAGGCTGGCATGCAGTGGTGCAATCTCAGCTCACTTCAACCTCCGCCGCCTCAAGGCAGTTCAAGCGATTCTCCTGCCTCAGCCTCCCGAGTAGCTGGGACTACAGGCGTGTGCTACCACGCCCGGCTAATTTTTTTGTATTTTTAGTAGAGACAGGATTTCACCATGTTAGTCAGGATAGTCTCAATCTCCTGACCTCGTGATTCACCCCCCGCGGCCTCCCTAAGTGCTGGAATTACTGGCATGAGCCACCGTGCCCAGCCTCAAATATGTTTTTAAAAAATATCATTGTCCTCCTCCTCTAAGATTTTTAAAGTTCTTTTGCTCAAGTACTTAAGTAGTTTGGCTCAAGTACTTTGTTTACAATTAAAATGGATATTACAGCATTTAATAGAAGAAATGGTTATGGCTTATCCAAAAAGAATGTCAGCATGACGACTTTAAAAACTACATGTTTGTGAATATTTTATAATGTAGAATGATCATTGAAATACCAAGGATTCTAGTAATTGTATTTCCTGAATAAATGTATGTTTATGAATTTTCTAACCTACATTTTGTTGTGTCCTCTGCCAACAATCTGGTTTTATAATTGTTGTCTAAAGTTTGCTGGTAGTGTTTCTTCAAAGGTTATTCCAGTTATGGTTAAGTAGTGGGAAAAATCACTTACTAATTTTCAAGAACTTTGAGACTAATTTGTATTGACTCGGTTTTTAAAAATACTGGCAAATACTATGCTTCTACTTTTAAAATTTGTGGTAATACCCAGAATGGATGTAAAATGACCCTTTTTCAATAGATTAATTCATTTATCAATTTAATTCTGATTTTTAAGGCATATTTAAAATAAATTTGTATGAGTTATGTCCTCGTTCTTTGGAATTGAAAAAAGTTGATATAACTACACAATAGATAATATTTGTGAAAGCTATGTATAAAAAAAGCATAATTCATGGTGGCTGCCGAAATGAAACTTTGAATTTCTATATTTTGGTTTGTCTTTCATAAAATTAAAAAAAAAAAAAACCATTTTCTTGTGTTATTTCGAGAGTGGCAATATGACATGTGATTGAGAGCACAGATTCTGAAGCCAGACAACTCTGGTTTCAATCCCAGTTCCACCATTACCGTGTGTCACCTTAAACAAATTGCTTGATTTCTTTGTGCCTTAGTTTCCTCACCTGTCATTGGTAATAAAAATACCTGTAAGTGTCATGCCATTTTCTGTAAGGCCCTTAAAAAGGTGCCTGGCATAGTAAATACTGTTTGTGTTTGCTTTTGTTCATGTAAAATAGCTTCAGAACCTTATGAGCTAAAGGAAATAATTCTGGTCAAAAAATTAAAATTAGCAAGTTTTTATTTTTGATGTTTAGAAAACAACCTTTATGCTTAAAAACTTTAGAAGAATAAAATTCATAAGAAATTATCAAATTTCTGTTTTGGTCAAAGAAACTCAGAATTTTTAAATTGGAACTTTGAGGATTAAAGCCATATTCAAATGGAAATCATTGGAAAATAAGTCCAAGTAAAGATTTGTTAAACTGTAAGGCAACAACCTAGGTCTAGAGATAGTAGACTGCTGGACTAGGTGTTAGTACAAGGCATCACCACCATTAACTTTAAAAAAGTGTGGAAATGTGCCATGCAGCCGAGGAACAACAAAAAGCATTTAGTGTTAGGACTCAGTTTTTTCAAAACTTTCGTAGACCAGAGTTTGCATTTGTTAAATTTTTCGAGTTTTGTTATATTCACCATTTTGATTATTCTGATTTTAATATAATGAATTGCTGACCCATATTTTGTACATGTATTTATTAGTGGCAGATAATCTCCCTGATGGAATCTTTAAGATTTACTTTATATACAGAGCAAAAGGTAAATTCATACAGAACCCATTTGTCGATTTTATTTTTTTGAATTTTAAATTTTAAAGGGACAAATGCTTCATTCCAATAAGGTATATGTAAGACCTCTCCTAATTCTCATGAACTATACCTGTTGGTTAGAATGAGAAGTCATCCACACTGTCTTACCTAGAGACAACTTTAAAAACACCAAATCTTTTTTATTTATTTATTTTTTTGTGACGGGGTCTATTTGGACACCACAATATGTATACTTAAAATCACCAAACATCAAGATTTGGTGTTTTGGGGCCAGGTGCAGTGGCTGACACCTGTAATCCCAGCACTTAGGGAGGCTGAGGCAGGTGGATCGCTTGAGCCCAGGAGTTTGAGACCAGCCTGGGCAACATGGCAAGACCCCGTCTCTACTAAAAATACACAAATTGAGGCCCAGCATAGTGGCTCGCGCCTGTAATCCCAACACTTTGGGAGGCCAAGGAGGGTGGATCACTTGAGGTCAGGAGTTCAAGACCAGCCTGGCCAACATGGCGAAACCTTGTCTCTACTGAAAATACAAAAATAAGCCAGGCATGGTGGCGTGTTCCTGTAATCCCAGCTACTTGGGAGGCTGAGGCAGGAGAATTGCTTGAACCCAGGAGCCAGAGGTTGCAGTGAGCTAAGATTTCACCACTGCACTCCAGCCTAGGCAACAGAATAAGACTCTCAATAAAAGTACAAAAATTAGCCAGGTGTGGTGGCACGTCCCTGTAGTCCTAGCTACTAGGGAAGCTGAGGTTCTCATGAGAATTGCTTGAGCCCAGGAGGCAGAGATTGCACTGAACTGAGATAGCACCACTACACTCCAGCCTGGGCAACAGAGACCCCATCTCAAAAAAAAAAGATTTGGTGTTTTTAAAGTTATCTCTAGGTAAACCTGTGGATGATTTCTCATTCTAACCAATAGGGATAGAAATTTTAGCCACTGCAGCAGGTAAGTTTCCTGTATATGGCAGTTACTGGAAGTAATTCATTTCATCAGAGAGTATTAAAAACCCAAAACTAATTTTGTGTTTGTTTTTTATTTGGCAAAGAAATGCAATCAAACCATGAAGAAGGAAGTTATTCCTGGTATCTCTTATTTGACATAATTTTGAGCCCAGACTTTAAATGCTATCTAACATTTGTGTTTTACAGAGTTACGGGTTGAATTGTGGTCCCCTAAGATAGGTTGGAGTCCTAACCCCCAGTACCTCAGAATGTGACTTCATTTTGAGATAAGATCTTTACAGAGGTAATCCAATTAAAATGGGGTCATTTGGGTGGGCCCTAATTCAGTATGGCTAGTGTCCATACTTGTTGAAAAGCTGAGAGAGATTTGAACACAGATGCACACCCAGGGAGAACACGATGGGTAGATGAAGGCAAAGATTGGGGTGATGGTTCTACAAATCAAGAAATATTGAAGATTGCCAACAAACTACCAGAAGCAAGAAGAAAGGCGTAGACCAAATTCCCCCTCACACTGAGAAGGAACCAAGTCTCCTGACACTTCGATCTTGGACTTAACAGCCTCCAGACTGTGAAACAATAACTCACTGAAGCCACCCAGTTTGTGGTACTTTGTTATGCCAGCTCTAGAAAATGGATATGTGAGAGAATCCACCTTTCGGCGGCATCACTACCAAAACTGGGTACAGAAGCAAAATTAGATGTTGGTTCTCCAATGTGTGATAGAAGTGGCTTTGGCTAAAAAAGAATGAGATCTTGGCCCTTGGGGGTGAGGAGAATGCTGGTTTCTTTGTTTTCTGTGGTTGAAATGCTTCCTTGGACACCTGTGCAGCTGTGTAACTGAGCTTGTGCCTCCACGTTGGCCCCCTGGACTCATAAGCACCTGAGCACCTAGCTGTTTCCTCACTTTAGGTTGGTAGTTACTGCATGGCTGCGTCTTAACTCCAGGACTTGTCGGGAATTGGTATGGTCAGGGCATTGTCTCCTTCAGCACTGAGAGTAGTTTCTGCAGCAGTCCTTGCTCCAGCTGGAGTGAGATGAGGATTTGTCTTTGACCTGGGGCATTTCAGCCTGTAAAGGTTTGTACAGGTTCCTTATGATCCATGGGCCTAGTACCAAGCATTAATTAAGTCAGAACTGATTGTGTTGCTCCCTCTTTAAAACTCTGCGTTATACTTAGGATAAAATCCAAATACCTTGCCATGACCTCAAAGGTTCCGCATAATCCATGCCCTACTTCCTCTCAGGCCTCATCTCGGTCCACTGCCCTATTTGTTTTGCTCCACAGCCTATTCCCTTACTGGAAGACTTCCCTCTAGTTATTCCATTAACTGGCTGCCCTCGTTCAGGTGTCAGCTGAAGTTGCTTTGCCTGTTAAGTTCACCATCTCAAGGCTGATTCCTCATCCTTTAATACGGCAACACCTTGTTGTTTTTGATTTTTGGGGTGTTTTTGTTTCTGGGTTTTTGTTTTGTTTTGTTTTTGAGAGACAGTTTCACTCTTGTTGCCCAGGCTGGAGGTCAGTGGCGTGATCCAAGCTCACTGCAACCTCCGCTTTCCAGGTTCAAGCGATCTTCCTGCCTCAGTCTCTTAAGTATCTGGAATTACAGATATGCTACCATGCCCAGCTAATTTTGTATTTTTAGTAGAGACAGGGTTTCACCATGTTGGCCAGGCTGGTCTCGAACTCCTGACCTCAGGTGATCCACCCACCTCGGCCTCCCAAAATGCTGAGATTATAGGCATCAGCCACCGTGCCCAGCCAAAACCTTGTTTATATTAACATGCTTAATTGTATCTTTTCCATTAGAATTTAAGTTATATGACAGCAAGAAGGACACAACTGTACCCACATTAACACAGTGCCTAAAACATGGTATGATGACTTGTTATACCTTGTTGAATTGACTGGCTTTCCATAATTCCACAGGTAGATCAATAACTTATATTGGAACTATATAAAAACAAACGTGTGTATCAGGTAGACACAGTATCAACTGATCTTAATGTTAGATGTCCTAGAAAGGATCAAAATACTAAAGGGACAATACCCTTGTCAATCTTTTATTAGCTCACGCCATTAAAATGCCAAGTACCATTTGTGGAGGACAACAATGAAGGTTACTTTCATCTTTTTTTTTTTTTTTTTTTTTTTTTTTTGAGACGGAGTCTTGCTCTGTCGCCCGGGTTGGAGTGCAGTGGTGGGATCTCAGCTCACTGCAAGCTGCGCCTCCCGGGTTTACGCCATTCTCCTGCCTCAGCCTCCGGAGTAGCTGGGACTACAGGCGCCCGCCACCTCGCCCGGCTAGTTTTTTGTATTTTTAGTAGAGACGGGGTTTCACTGTGTTAGCCAGGATGGACTCGATCTCCTGACCTCGTGATCCGCCCGTCTCTTCCTCCCAAAGTGCTGGGATTACAGGCTTGAGCCACTGCGCCCGGCCACTACTTTCATCTTTTATGTAAAACTGTTCCAACTAATGTTAACAGATAAAATTTGTACAGTAACACCTAATTTTTAAAAATAGAACAAAGATTCTTTCTTTGGGTATTGCAACAACCAAAATTAAATGAAGAATTGTGCACTGCTTGGCCGGGCGCGGCGGCTCACGCCTGTAATCCCAGCACTTTGGGAGGCCGAGGCGGGCGGATCACAAGGTCAGGAAATCGAGACCATCCTGGCTAACGTGGTGAAACCCTGTCTCTACTAAAAATACAAAAAAAATTAGACTGGCGTGGTGGCAGGCACCTGTAGTCCCAGCTACTCGAGAGGCTGAGGCAGGAGAATGGTGTGAACCCGGGAGGCAGAGCTTGCAGTCAGCCGAGATCGCACCATTGCACTCCAGCCTGGGCAACAGAGCAAGACTCTGTCTCAAAAAAAAAAAAAAAAAAAAAAAATTGTGCACTGCTAACCAAGACCTAGTTTTTAAAATGTCTATTGTGTAATTTTAAGTAAAAAATAGCAGGGCTGGACACAGTAACTCACACCTGTAATCCCACCACTTTGAGAGAGCAAGGCAGACTGTTTGAGCCTAGAAATTCAGGACCAGCCTGGGCAACATGGTGAAACCCTGTCTTTACAAAAAATACCAAAGTTAGCCAGGCATGGTGCACACCTGTAGTCCCAGTTACTGGGGAGGCTGAGGCGGAGAATAAGTTGAGCCTGGGAGTTCAAGGCTGCTGTGAGTCCTGATCATGCTACTGCTCTCCATCCTGGATGACAGAATGAGACCCTGTCTCAAAAAATAACAGCAATGACAAAGTGTAGTGGAAGAAACACTGGACTTATGTTCCAATTCTGCCACTAACATGATCCTTAAGTCTTCATTTTCTTGATTGCATAATAAGGGAGGTTGGTAGTTTCCAATCTGGTTTCATTTCTCTATTCCTTAGAAAAGTCCTCTCTTCAGCCAAAGCCTAATATATAGAACTATGCTGGTTCAAGAAGGCTGTCCCTCTTCAACCCACCGTCCCATGCTGCAGACAGGAGTTCCTCTGCGCACAGTTTGAAAACCTTTGTCCTAGAGCTGGGGTCCCCAACTCCATGCTACAGATCTGTTAGTGTCTGGTAAATCTGTTAGGAACCAGGCTACACACCAGGAGGTGAGTGGCAGGAGACCGAGCATTATTGTCTGAGCTCCGCCTCCTGTCAGATCAGCGATGATGGTGTTAGATTCTCATAGGAGCGTGAACCTTATTGTGAACTGTGCATGCATGCAAGGGACCTAAGTTGCCTACTCATTATGAGAATCTAATGCCTGATGATCTGAGGTGGAACAGTTTCATCCTGAAACCATTCCTATCTCCCCGTAAACCACCACCTTCCCCCACAATCCCTGTGGAAAATATTATCTTCCGCAAAACCGTTCCCTGGTGCCAAAAATGTCAGGGACCAGTTTAAAGTCCATTACTGTTCTAAAAGTTCAAAAACATTAACATGCAATTGGTTTGATGTGAACTATTTTGTGTCATGTGATGACTTATAAACTAGTTTATGCACAAAGGGGGCATTTGCTAAAATATCAGAAATATTGATAATCATGCATGGCTGCCTTTCGTAAAGCATCTACTAAGCACTGCATCTAATCCTTATACCCCCCAATAAGATCGGTGTTATTCTGTTTCACAGAATCAAAAACACCAAATAGCTTATTCATAATTACACACTCATACTAATCATGGACCAGATTCTAATCCCAAGTTTGTTCTCAAAATCCATAATTTTTCCCCAATACCGCATTGCACTTTTAGCAAGATTTTGTCTCTCATTCATTTTATTTTAATTTTTTTAGGTTTCTTGTTGGATTTGTTGCAGTTTTTTTTTTAATCTAGAGTCCTGTATGAAAAACAACAAAAGAGCAGAGTATGAATCTAACTAGTATATTTCTGTCAATATTCAATTGGATATTTTTAAGTTGGCATCTCTTCCCCAGTATACAGGTATTATTATTTCATTAAATAGCGTTAGTACGTTGAAAATACCACCTATTGTTTTCTACCTTTGTTACTTTTTATCACAAAATTATAAAAAGAATGTTGTAGCAATTAAAAAATATTAAGCTATGAATGCTACAGAAAATGGCAGCAATCTGAATTATTTCCATAGGGAAAAAAAAGTTTAAAAAAATAGGCTGGGTGTAGTGGCTCACGCCTATAATCCCAACAATTTCAGAGGCTGAGGTGGGAGGATTGCTTGAGGCCAGGATTTGGAGACCAACCTGGGCAACATAGACCCTATTTCTACATAAAATTTTTATTAAAAAATAATGAAAGAGCATTTAATTAACTGATGATGATAGTGGAAGGAACTAACTGAAGAAATGACAATGGGAAAAATTGGAAGAAGAAAGTGATCAGCTATGGTTTTATACATTTCAATAAAATGAGCTTGATTTTGAGTCTTGTTTTACTGGGTACATACCATAAAATTAATTCATTCATTTATTCATTCACTCAACATGTATTTATTGAGCATCTATTATGTACTAGACAGTGTACATAAGATATAGCAGTCTACAAGATAAAATCCTGCTGATAAGGAGCACATATTCTAGTGGGAGAAGCAGAAGAACAAGAGAACAAATAACATAATTTTAGGTAGTGACAAGTATTATAAAGTCCAGCAGGCTAGAGGGGCTGGAGAGCAATAAAAAAAATAAGACTCATGGACATTCAGTCACTTGTCTAGGTGCCAGCTAAATCCCACAGTCCCTTCTCCTCACACTGGGGTATATCTGGAGTGGACTCAGGGACATGGGCTCAACGTGTCTAAGCAGCTTATTGTAGCTTTCGTCAGAAACTCCATACAGCACCAACTGCACTTCCCATCATGCTTGTAATTACTAAGCACTCGTATTACCTTTTTTTTCTCTTTTCTTTTTTTTTTTTTTTTTTTTTTTGAGACAGAGTTTTGAGCTCATATTCTGGCCCTCTGTCACCCAGGCTGGGGTTCAACAGCACGATCTCAGCTCAGTGCAACCTCCGCCTCCCAGGTTCAAGCAATTCTTCCTACCTCAGCCTCCCAAGTAGCTGGGATTACAGGCACCCGCCATCATGCCCGACTAATTTTTGTATTTTTAGTAGACATGGGGTTTCGCCATGTTGGTCAGGCTAGTCTTGAACTCCTGACTTCGGGTGATCTGCCTGCCTTGGCCTCCCAAAGTGCTGGGATTACAGGGGTGAGCCACTGCACCCAGTCAGCACTCATATTATCTTGAAAGCACCTGCTGTGTGCTGGTGAGTCCTTTCTACCAGTTATCCTTAAGACATCCGTTGGCTGCCCAGCCCAGTTAGACTAGAAACCCAAGCCCCTCACTATGACCCACCAAGCCCTGCATAATCCAGCTTCTGCTTCCCTCCCCAGCCTTTACTCATACACTTTTTCCCTCTCTGTCTCCAAGTGTCTCCAATAGGACAGGCCTTCACACTTGCGGTTCTCTCTACCTGGAACCTTCTTTGCCCTCTGTTGCTATGTATTTATTTGTCCATTTTAGCTACTCCCTCCTCAAGATTATAAACTTGAGGGCAGGCAGGACACTGTTTAGTTTTCTGTTAAATATTTATAGCTGAGAACAGCACCTACCACATAGTAAACAGTATTTGTTCACAGAAGAAACAATTTGAAAGGACTGTGGTGTTGTTTTTGATAGGGCAGGTAAGGACATCTGAGATGACATTTAAAGAGAGATCTGAATGGTGTGAACTGAAGAAACCACTCTTGGACTATCTGAGAAATCGGGGGTTTCGACAGGGATCAATAAAGAGTATCTCCCTTCCCCACTTGGGTTCTAGGTATAGCAGGAAATAAATGAGTGGCAGACGGGGGCCAGAATATGAGCTTTATTACTTATTAATTTATACTGACCACAAATGTTTGTCGGATGTCCACCATTTGCCAGCCACGGTTAGGGGCTGGGAATTCTGTGGAAAACAAAACAAAGCTCTTGCTCTCACAGAGCTGACACTCTGCTCAAGGCTGGGCAGAGGCATGTACCTGAGGCCTGAGAAGAAAATGGGCATTCTCAAAACTGGCCAGAGAAGCTTCTCAGAAAGAAGCCTGTGGCTGGGGGCTCAGTCTGGACAATTCGCAGGCATGGAATGGGCATGGTCAGGACTGAACTCTGATGGTGCCAATCCCACAGGGGCAGAGCTTGCCCCCTCTCTAGGCATGTCCAGGATAAGGGCCTGTTGTTGCCTCCCAGATTACCAGTCAGTTGCCACTCCACTCCCATGGAGTGAATTTTACCAAGGGTGGAAGCAGTTAGGAGTCACTCACGTGATGACACCTAGAAAGTATGGTATCTCTGCACCAGGCAAATACATGAACATATCAATAATTATAAAATAGAATGGCCGCTAACAAAATTAAAATCACTTTTGTTGCAAATATTGGCAGTATTGGAATTTATGATATGATATTTTCCTTTCAAAGCTAAAGACAGAAGGACTTCATCACACACACACACACACTTTTCCCCACACTGCCTTCTGTAAATACATACAACTCACAGATTTATTATACTATTTGCATAACCCTTTTCTCCTATCTTTTCACATTTGACCACAAGGTGGCGCCAAAGTGCTATTGTTTCTATTTTAGACTTCTCTAGCAGTTCTTGCTAACTGAAGCTCAGACCTAAGCTTTAAAATGTACTCCGGCCGGGCGCGGTGGCTCAAGCCTGTAATCCCAGCACTTTGGGAGGCCGAGACGGGCGGATCACGAGGTCCGGAGATCGAGACCATCCTGGCTAACACAGTGAAACCCCGTCTCTACTAAAAAAAAAAAAAATACAAAAAACCAGCCGGGCGAGGTGGCGGGCACCTGTAGTCCCAGCTACTCGGGAGGCTGAGGCAGGAGAATGGCGTAAACCCGGGAGGCGGAGCTTGCAGTGAGCTGAGATCTGGCCACTGCACTCCAGCCTGGGCAACAGAGCCAGACTCCGTCTCAAAAAAAAATAAAATAAAAATAAAATGTACTCCAACTTTCTTTTTAATTCAAAATTAAAATTGAAATGTATTTTACAAAATTCAAAGCTTTGTAAATGTGGAGAAACAACTCCTCCCAAATAAACCCTAAAGAAAACAAACATGTAAAAAACCAAATTACATGAATAGTCATCTACCATTTAGTATAAAGGTTTGGGAAGGTGGTGGGGTGGTGTATTTCATACTGCTTTTTTGGTCCTTCTACTAAATATAAACAACTTTAGATGATTGGAAATTATCTTTGGCTTTGCTTCTCTTACGTGTCTTCACCCTTCACAGGATATTTGAGAAAGGTAATTTCAGAGGGCATATGGCAACTTCTTTTAAATAAACTGGAGACCATCTGAATCATTGCGATTAACTTGTTGTGTGTGACAATAAACTTGTCAAAAATGTTCTTTTCCATGAAAATTTAAAATAAAAATTAAACCAAGTACGGAGTAGGAAGAGCAATTGACCTAGAAATTAGCTCCAGTTCTGTCTGTAACTAGGTACATTGTGGCCTTGGGTAATTTGGTTATCCTCTGTGGGTCTGATTTCTCACTATTAAATGAGGGGATTTAGCACATATCCCCAAAGTTTCTTCTATTTCTGAGGATCTTTTTTTTTTTTTGAAACAGTGTCTCTTTTTGTCACTCAGGCTGGAGTTCAATGGTGTGATCATGGCCCACTGCAGCCTCAACCTCCTGGGCTCAGGTGACCTCCCACCTCAGCCTCCTGAGTAGCTGGGACTATAGGTGCAGGCCAGCACATCTGGCTAATTATCATATATATATATATAGACATTTCACGGGAAATTATAATTGTTTCATACTGTTTCTTGAGAACGCTAATACAGCATAGGTCAAAGAAAACACCAAAAGCATAATAGAAGAGGCGGAGGCCGGGTGCGGTGGCTCAAGCCTGTAATCCCAGCACTTTGGGAGGCCGAGACGGGCAGATCAAGAGGTCAGGAGATCGAGACCATCCTGGCTAACACGGTGAAACCCCGTCTCTACTAAAAATACAAAAAACTAGCAGGGCGAGGTGGCGGGTGCCTGTAGTCCCAGCTACTCCGGAGGCTGAGGCAGGAGAATGGCGTAAACCCGGGAGGCGGAGCTTGCAGTGAGCTGAGATCCGGCCACTGCACTCCAGCCGGGGCGACAGAGCAAGACTCCGTCTCAAAAAAAAAAGAAGAGGCTGTATACGTATATTCTTCAATATATCCTTTACCTTTAGAAATTTTTTGGAGACAAGAGTCTCCCTGTCACCCAGGCTGGAGTGCAGTGGCATGATCTTAGCTCACTGTAACCCCTGCTTCCTGGGTTCAAGCGATTCTGGTGCCTGAGCTTCCCAAATAGCTGAGATTACAGGCATGCACCACCACACCAGGCTATTTTTTGTATTTTTAGTAGTGACAGGGTTTCGCTATGTTGGCCAGGCTGGTCTCAAACTCCTGACCTCAAGTAATCCACCTGCCTCGGCCACCCAAAGTTCTGGGATTACAGGCCTGAGTCACCACGCCCAGCCTAAAAACAGTTTTTTTTTAAACAATATTAACTGTAATTTTAAAACTAAACTGCCAGGTGCAGTGGCTCACACTTGTAATCCCAGCACTTTGGGAGGCTGAGGCGGGTAGAACACGAGGTCAGGAATTCAAGAGCAGCCTGACCAACATAGTGAAACCGTGTCTACTAAAAATACAAAACTTAGCCGGGCATGGTGGCAGGCACCTGTAATCCCAGCTACTCAAGAGACTAAGGCAGAGAATTGCCTGAACCCGGGAGGCGGAGGTTGCAGTGAGCCGAAATCGCCCCTCTGCACTTCAGCCTGGGCAATAGAGCAAGACTCCGTCTCAAAAAACAAACAAGCAAACAAAACACTAAAGTGTGCTGTTTGCTCCAATGTGTCTCAAAGTCAAACTAGCAGGACCAGACTTATAAAAAGCTAATAGATACACCTAACTTGGAAGACTTGTATCCTTATGCCATATTTTATCATTTGACTACTAAAAAAAGAAACTGGATTAAAATAATCCATCTCAGCATGCTTCTCCAAAATGATAGTATTAACACAATGCAAACATCAGAATATCCAATAAAGTTAACAAGCCAAGGCAATTTTGTTACATAAATTAACCCACTTATATAGGCCTCTGATGGCGACTTTACCATGACAGCAGAGGTGGTATTGTAGGTCCAGGCACCGCCAGCCACTGTCTTCATGCAGGATCCACCGTGCCAGATCCCCACAGCTCATCTCTTCATCTTGGTTTTGTCACAGAAAGAGCAAATGTACTTGGTGCGCTGGGTGATTTCAGTTTTTCTTCACCATTTTTCAGAGGGAGGCCCCATAGCGGGTCCCACAATTACAGACAATTCTGACTTTCTTGGTGCATTTGACCATGTCGCCGCAAACTAAGTCCGAGCCCAGAGGGCTGTGTTTTGTTTTTTAGTAGAGATGAGGTGTCACTGTTGCCCAGGCTGGTCTTGAACTCCTGAGCACAAGCAATCCTCCCACCTCAGCTTCTCAAAGTGCTGGGATTACAGGCGTAAGCCACCACACCCAGCCTTATTTCTCATTTTTAAAGCATCAAGAACAAACAGTTTGTCACAACATAATAGAACTTTCTAACAGACAGAAGTGCCCAAAGATGGACTACTTCCTGTGGAGGTATGAATATGCCAACTCTAAGGTATCTAAGAATAGCAGGGATGCTGTTCAGCCTTCTTAAGCCCTAGGAAGGTAATTAAACTAGTGTTAATGTCTTTTCTAACCCTGCGTTTCTACATTCTGAAAGTTGAATTGTAAACTGCTTGAAGGAGAGCTCCATGTCGTACCTTATATCCTGGGGCTGCGGTGAAAGGCACCTGTCAGACCTCTGACTGTGGGGACACTAATTGAGTAACAGTCTTAAGGTAAAATCCTTCCCCCTGTTTGTGCCAAGGCCACACTTCCTACGGGCTGCTCCCAGCCAATGACTGAGCGTGGCGGAGATACTAAGGCAGTTCTGTTCCTGGGAGATGTGAGACTCTGGCAGATCATTTTTGTGGCCCTGCTGAAATTTTATGGAACTGCACTGCAATCTAAGACTCTTTTCCTTCCTTCACCTCCTCACCTGGGGCCAGACCCACACATCTCAATCTGATGGTTTTTCAGACGCTTTTAGCTCCCTCCCCATTTTCCCTTCACAATCACTTCCCGTAACAAATCTCTTGCATGAGTAATCCCATATTGATGTCTGCTTCTCAGAGGACCCACATTTGCCTTATCCTGTAGCAAAAAGTCATACATCTTGGTTGGGGGTGGAGGCCTATGTCAGAATCAGGAACTTTTTAAACACTGGGAATTCAGGGACCCACAGAGACCTTCTATAACAGAATCAGTGGAGATGGAATCTTGGAACTTCTGTATTACAAACCTTCCCAGGGTGATATACATGCAGACAGCCCAGCATCAGTTAAAACTCTTCAGTGCCCAAGAGAGTAAATTCTGAAAAGTAGGTGTGTGGTAAATAGTCCTTGAAAAACAAAATCCAGCCGGGTGTGGTGGCTCCTGCCTGTAATCCCAGCACTTTGGGAGGCCAAGGCGGGGCGGATCACCTGAAGTCAGGAGTTTGAGACCAGCCTGGCCAACATGGTGAAACCCCATCTCTACCAAAACTACAAAATTAGCCAGGCATGGTGGTGCAGGCCTGTAGTCCCGGCTACTTGGGAGGCTGAGACAGGAGAATTGCTTGAACCCAGAAGGTGGAGGTTGCAGTGAGCCGAGATTGTGTCACAGCACTCCAGCGAAGGCAACAGAGTGAGACTCCATCTCAAAAAAAAAAAAACAAATTCAATAAATGTTGAAAAGTCTGACAAGTTTGTGTTATTTTAGAATAAAAGGGGCAAATTGGCAGAGTTACTATAATGTTTTTCCCTATTATCTCAACATCCTTCATTTTCTCTTTCATATCAAACATTTTCTAAATTTTCTCTTACATTCTACAGATCGCCAAGTATGTTTTAACATTAGCCTGAGGCAGAGGGAGAATGAGAGAGAGAGAGAGATTAGCAGATATTACCAGATTTTGCCAACCATCTTTAGTATCATCCTGACATCCAGCACCACTGACCCAGCCTTGAAGCTTTGCTTTGCCCCTTTCCAAAGTAATCTTGGAAATTACAAATGGCTGGCAGTTTGCCTGTGTCTTTAAAAGCACTGCTTCAGGGTCTTTTATTTTGAAAATTAAAATATATTTTCAAAAAATTTCGGATTGCTAACATTTTCATTCTGACTGCCGCTTTTCTTATTTGAAAACAGCCATGGTAGCTGTCACTAGACAAGAATAACAGCTTGGGAATTACCAAAGAGGTATTTAAGAGTGTTCTTTTTTTTTTTTTTTTTTTTTTGAGACAGTATTTGGTGTCTAGTTAGGAAAAAGACAATTTACAGAATATGGAGTCTTCCCTCCACATCCTACCCAGTATTTCTCCTTGGGTCTACATTTAATTTCCTCTTTCTTTCTAGATTTCTTTCACAACATGTTCCTGCAGACAAAGAAGAGCTTTTCAGAACATTTTAGCACCACCACCACCACAGCCCCCTACTCCACCCTAAGTGCTGGTTTGCTGATTACACATCAGCATGGTATGCGCAGATTTTGCATGTAGTTTCTTGAAATAATTGTGTCATGCTAATATCTTTCTAAAATGTTCAAAGTTTTATTTGGGATTCTGAGGGAGTGAAAACTACAAAATTCCATGGCTAAACTTTGTGTTGGTATTTTGGTCTTAACAAATTATTAGTTTGACCAGCTGGTAGTCTTCCTGCTTTTCTATTCTGATTTTTCTACCTTTACTTTTCTATCTCTTATAACATCTGGTTTCTTTAACAATCATTTAATTTTTGCCTACTTCTATTTCTCACCAGTAGTTTATGCACTCAGACTTTGGAACCCACACGTGGTTCTGTAATTCAGAAGTTGCTCCCTTGAGTCTCATTTTCCTCTTGTGTTAGAATTGAAAGGGAAAGATCAGGAAAAGAAAATCAGATTTAGAAAAGATTAGGCGGCGGGGCGCGGTGGCTCACGCCTGTAATCCCAACACTTTGGGAGGCCGAGACGGGCGGATCCCGAGGTCAGGAGATCGAGACCATCCTAGCTAACACGGTGAAACCCCGTCTCTACTAAAAATACAAAAAATTAGCCAGGCGCCGTGGCGGGCGCCCGTAGTCCCAGCTACTCGGGAGGCTGAGGAAGGAGAATGGTGTGACCACGGGAGGCCAGGGTTTGCAGTGAGCTGAGATCGCGCCACTGCACTCCAGCCTGGGCAACAGAGTGAGACTCCGTCTCGGAAATAAAAAAAAAAGGAAAAGAAAAGATTAGGCATGGCAGGGCACGGTGGCTCACGCCTGTAATCTCAGCACTTTGGGAGGCTGAAGTGGGCGGATCACCACCTGAGGTCGGGAGTTTGAGACCAAACTAACCAACAAGAAGAAACCCCATCTCTACTAAAATTACAAAAGTAGCCAGGTGTGGTGGCACACGCCTGTAATCCCAGCTGCTAGGGAAGCTGAGGCAGGAAAAGCACTGGAACCGAGGAGGCAGAGGTTGCGATGAGCCGAGATCGCGCCATTGCACTCCAGCCTGGAAAAGAAAAGAAAAGAAAAGAAAGAAAAGAGAAGAGAAGAGAAAAGAAGAGAAGAGAAAAGGGAAGGAAGGAAGGAAGAGAGAAAGAGGAAGGAAGGAAAGAGAAGGAAAGAAGGAAGGAAGGAAGGAAGGAAGGAAGGAAGGAAGGAAGGAAGGAA
>NC_045446.1:36933639-36968323 GCF_002776525.5 Piliocolobus tephrosceles
GAAGGAAGGAAGGAAGGAAGGAAGGAAGGAAGGAAGGAAGGAAGGAAGGAAGAAAAGATTAGGCATTTCCATATTTCTGATATATATCCAAATGTTTTGACATTTTGGGTCAATATGGGTCTTCAGAAGTATTGAAAGGCTATCTGACCCCGTAATATCCAACCAGCTCAAGAGAGTAAGATTCCTTTAGGTGATGTTTTGAAAAAGGGCTGGCTTCAAGAACGGCCTTCAGCCAGTCCTGCCAGAAGCCTCACTACCAGCCCTCACTTCCCAAAGGTCCCATCAGTTCTACACAAGTGGCATGTGCTGCTGTCAGCCATCCTTCACCCTCGCTCCAGCTCTAGGTACAGTTAAAGAGGGCCTAGAAGCCCAAATCTGGTCACATGTGTAGCTTAAAAGGATGTTTAAAATTTGTCGACAATTTTAGATTGTTATTTTTTGTTCAAAAAAATCATTGTTTTCAATTAGCCCAAAAAATTAGATGCTGTTTCCTGTGCATAATAAGACCACTCTAGGAATGTTGATAAGGTGTGTAAAAGTACCTTATTTGAGACCATGATAGAATGACTGCAAGCCGGCCGGGCGCGGTGGCTCAAGCCTGTAATCCCAGCACTTTGGGAGGCCGAGATGGGCGGATCACGAGGTCAGGAGATCGAGACCATCCTGGCTAACACGGTGAAACCCTGTCTCTACTAAAAATATAAAAAACTAGCCGGGTGAGGTGGCGGCGCCTGTAGTCCCAGCTACTCGGGAGGCTGAGGCAGGAGAATAGCGTAAACCCGGGAGGCGGAGCTTGCAGTGAGCTGAGATCCGGTCACTGCACTCCAGCCTGGGTGACAGAGCGAGACTCCGCCTCAAAAAAAGAATGACTGGCCGGGCGTGGTGGCTCAAGCCTGTAATCCCAGCACTTTGGGAGGCCGAGACGGGCGGATCACGGGGTCAGGAGATCAAGACCATCCTGGCTAACACGGTGAAACACCGTCTCTACTAAAAATACAAAAAAAACTAGCCGGGCGAGGTGGCGGGCGCCTGTAGTCCCAGCTACTTGGGAGGCTGAGGCAGGAGAATGGCGTAAACCCGGGAGGCGGAGCTTGCAGTGAGCTGAGATCCGGCCACTGCACTCCAGCCTGGGGGACAGAGCAAGACTCTGTCTCAAAAAAAAAAAAAAAAAAAAAAAAAAAAAAAAGAATGACTGCAAGCCTCTGGAGCCTAATGTGAAAGCTCTTCCATCCCAAAGCTCCCCATGCAAATATGGAGGCATCAGAGCCTAGAAACTATGCACTACCTTGAAGATTTATTCACTAGAGTAGGTGCATATCAGATATCTGATCAGTAGGGATTAGACTTGATATTCTTTCCTTCATTCCCTAATCCTATCATGTTTTGAAATATGTATGTATGTATATTTATGTATTTCTGTATACAAACCTTCACACACACACATAGTTTTGTTTTGTTTTGTTTTTAGATAGAGTCTCACTCTATTGCCCAAGCTGGAGTGCAGGGGCATGATCTCGGCTCACTGCAAACTCCGCCTCCCGGGTTCAAGCGATTCTTCTGCCTCAGCCTCCCAAGTAGCTTGGACTACAGGTGCACGTTGCCACACCTGGCTAATTTTTGTATTTTTAGTAGAGACGGGGTTTTACCATGTTGGTCAGGCTGGTCTAGTTTTGAACTCCTGACCTCGTGATCTGCCCATCTCGGCCTCCCAAAGTACTGGGATTACAGGCATGAACCACCACGCCCAGCCAATACAGGTATATTTTTAATGTATAGCCAGCTTCTCACTTCAAGGAGCTTTTTTGCACTTATGATTTTATTTAAGCTCTGTAACTATTTCTCACAGGTTATGTTATTATTTGGGTCAAAAATATTTAGGGTGCCTTTTACACAAAGGGTAAGGTAAACTCTAAGTGCCCAGGACTCCCTCTGTGTCCTTCATTCTAGAAAGCAGGGCATTTTAAAGCTTGCACTCTTCATGGCTCAGTCTGCAATATAATCTTCAGCATGAGGTCACCATGGAGACTGGAATTTTGAAAGTGCTTGATCTTAACTTGCAATAAAAGATGGTTACCTTTGAGGTGTGTCCCTCTGAATTTTATATAATCATGTAAATTATTTCCAAAACAATCAGTAGGCTGGGCGTGGTGGCTCATGCCTATAACCCTAGCACTTTGGGAGGCTGAGGTGGGAGGCTCCCTTGAAGCCAGGAAATTGAGACCAGTCTGGGCAACATAGCAATACTAGGTCTCTACAAAAAAAAATAGTAATAATAATAATTAGCTGGCATGGTGGTGTGAGCCTACAGTCCTAGCTACTCTGGAGGCTGAGAAGGATGGATCCCTTGAGCCCAGGAGTTTGAGGCTGCAATGAGCTAAGATCATGGCATGCAATTGGGTGACACAGGAAGAGCCTGTCCTTTAAAAACAAGCAAGCAAACAAAAACAAACAGAAATAATGAGTATATTTTAATAAAGGATTAACATCCTATAAAACAGGGTTAGCAAACTATGACCTATGGGCCAGAACTAGTCCAACACCTGTTTTTGTCAAAGAAGTCTTACAGGAATACAATGACATCTATTTTGTATTATGATTGCTTTTGTGCTGCATGGCAGAGTTGAATAGTTGTGACAGAGACCATATGGCCCACAAAGTCCAAAATATTTACTACTGGGCCCTTAACAGAAAACCTTTGCTGATCCCCACTATAAAACCATAAAAGCAAATATAAACAACTCAACGGAAAACAAACAGGCAAAGGAAATGAATGGGCAATGCATAGAACAGCACACAAGAATGTCCAATAAATACATGAAAATATGCAGTTGGAATCAGGGGAACTCAAATTTAAACCACACAGATTTCATTTCCTATGCATTAGATTCATAAACATTTAAGCCTTACAATATCAGGTATTGGTAAGATGTTGAGTAATAGGGGTTGTTATTCTCTTCTGAGGGAAGCATAACTAACTGCAGTAACTTTTGAGGGCAATTTAGCAACATCTAATAATGGTAAATGCACATAATCTACAACCTAACAATTCTGCTTTTTTATTTTTATTTTTATTTTTATTTTTTTTAAGACTGGGTCTTGCTCTTGTCCTAGGCTGGAGGGCAATTGTCCAATCATGCACTCCCAAGCTAGAGTGCAGTGGTACAACCTTGACCTCCTGGACTCAAGCCATCCTCCCACCTCAGCCTCCTAAGTAGGTGGTACTACAAGTGTGGACCACCAAGCTTGGCCAATTTTTAAAATTTTTTGTAGAGATGGGGTCTTGCTATGTTGCCCAGGCTGGTCTCGAACTCCTGGACTCAAGTGATCCTCCCATTTTGGTCTTTCAAAGTATTGGGATTACATGCATGAGCCACAGTGCCCAGCAGCAATTCCACTTCTAGACACACACACATACACACATATACACATAAGTATTTAAAGAAAATATACACATTTTAGAGAAACTCTTACATGTATGAACAAACAAATATATACAAAAAATATTCATAGTCGAATTGTTATTAGAAAAAATAAAAATAAACAATATTAACCCAGAGGATGGATAAATAAATTCTGAGAATAATGATGAATTTTATGTGTCAACTTGACTGGGCAAAGAATGGCCAGATAGCTGGTAAAACATTATATCTTGGGTGTGTCTGTGAGGGTATTTCTGGAAGAGATTCAGTAGACTGAGTAAGAAGATGCCTTCGTGTCGGTCGAGCACGGTGGCTCACGCCTATAATCCCAGCACTTTGGAAGGCCAAGGCGGGTGGATTACCTGAGGTCAGGAGTTTGAGACCAGCCTGATCAACATGGAGAAATCACGTCTTTACTAAAAATACAAAATTAGCCGGGCATGGTGGCACACGCCTGTAATCCTAGCTACTAGTGAGGCTGAGGCAGGAGAATCGCTTGAACCTGGCAGGCGGAGGTTGCAGTGAGCTGAGATCATGACACTGCACTCCAGCCTGGGCAACAAGAGTGAAACTCCGTCTCAAAAAAAAAAGATGCCCTCGTGCAACCCATTGAGGGCCTGAATAGAACAAAAAGACAATGGAAGGCTGGTCGCAGTGGGTCACACCTGTAATCCCAGCACTTTGGGAGGCTGAGGTGGGTCGATCACTTAGGCCAGGAGTTCAAGACCAGCCTGGCCAACACGGCAAAAACCCTTGTCTACTAAAAATACAAAAGTTAGTTCCATGCAGTGGTGCATGCCTGTGGTCCCAGCTACTTGAGAGATGGAGGCAGGAGAATCGCTTGAACCCAGGAGGCAGAGGCTGCAGTGAGCTGAGGTCACACCACTACACTCCATCCTGGACCATAGAGAGAGACTCCATCTCAAAAACAAAACAAAACTCCATTAAAAAAAAAAAAAAAAAAAACAGTGGAAGGATGAAAAGGTAAATTTGCTTTCTGCTTGAGCTGGGACATCTGTCTTCTCTTCCCCTCAGACTTCACTGCTCCTGATTCTCAGGCCTTCAGACTTGGACCAAAACACCATTGATTCCCTTGGGTCTTAGGCCTTCGCTTTTGGACTAGAACAAATCCACCAGCTTTCCTGGGCCTTCAGCATGTAGATGGAAGATTGTCACTTAGTCTCCATAATTGTGTGAGTCAATGCCTCACAATAAATCTCTTTTCTGTATTTCTATATATATCCTATTGGTTCTGTTCTCTGGAGAACCCTAACACACGGGGCATATTCATTAAGTGGAATATTATATAGTAATGAAAATGAAGTTACAATAGCCACATAGTTCATCAACATCGATTATGCTCACAGGTTGAGTGAAAAAGCAGGTTGCAGAACAGTATACAATGATGTTGATTTATATATGCAAAACAATAGTGTTTATTGTTTAGGGATACATGCATAGGAAAAGCATGAAAATATGCATGGGAATTAATTACAAAGTTTAGGAAAGTGCTTCTCAGGGAGAGGAAGAAAAGGAATATGATTGGGGAGTGGTACAAAGGGAATATAAACTACATTTGTAACATTATTGCTTAAGCTGATTGCCGTTAACAATTTCTAAGTTGAAATATTTCATAAAAAGTGAAATTCTACATGTTTGAGGACTTTTATCCAGTCAATCATTATAGCACTTCCTGAGAGCCCCCACTGTCTCTGAGCTGTTATTGCTGTAACAGAGCACCTTGAACCATTCACCCAACAGGTAGGGACTCTGCATATATTTGTTCAGGTTCTATGTTTATAAGGGCTCTTGGGTAAAGGGGTGATAGAACGGAAGTCCAGCTTATCCACCAGTCAACAAGCCCTGTGTGCTCTGCACAAAGACATCAAGGCAAGCATCACTACGATAGGGTACTTTCTTCATGACCCAAAAGCTCCATGCCACATATACAGAGGGTTTGCAGCCCAGTTCTACTTTTTATCTAGCCTGTGGATGCTGCAAATTTACTTATCCAAAACCAGTGAAAACTTTAAAAGGAACCAGTCTGTAGACAGAGACCATATTATTTTTTTGCTTGCCATCAATTTTTATTTGATTTATCTCAGTATCTTTCCAGTCCTTATGGTTTATTTAAGAGCTGATCATTTTTCTCTAGTTATCTGAGGTAGTACCTTAATCATTGGTTTTTTGTTTTTTGTCTTTATACTGTCTTGGGACATCTTATTCAAGAGATGGAGACTAATTGACCAATTTATCTTTAATGCAAAGCACACAAAATGTAGCAAATAAGAAATACAAACACTTTAATATATCATATCTTTTCTGTTCCCTACCCAAGTCTTTTGTTCCTGATCTTTTATCTTCCTGGCTAAGCTGCAAATTTGAATCTTCCTTTCTTTCATTTGTCATCTAACAGACAATAGGAATTTATTCTTTAGTAAAATCTGCATCTCTCCTTTTTTCAAAATCTGAAACTCTCCTTTCACCTAAGTTTTCAGCCATAAGACTTTATTATTTGAAGACAAAGAATAAAGTTCTCCAAGTGTGGTTCATGAATCACCTGTGTCACTTTCACTTGCTGTGCAAAAAAATGCTGGTTTCTGGGCCCCACTTAGGCCTACTAAATCATTCTCCATTTTTAATCAAGATTTGCATGTAAGCCAGGCTCCATGGCTCATGACTGTAATCCCAGCACTTTGGGAGGCTGAGGCAGGTGGATCACTTGCGGTGAGGAGTTCGAGACCAGCCTGGCCAACATGAGAAACCCTGTCTCTAGTAAAAAAAAAAAAAACAAAACAGGTAGCTAAACATGGTGGTGGGCACCTGTAATCCCAGCTACTGAGGAGGCTGAGACAGGAGAATCACTTGAATCTGGAGGTGAATTTGCAGTGAGCTAAACTGTGCCACTGGACACACTGAGATTCGGTCTCAAAAAAAAAAAAAAAAGATCTTAAAGAACCAATTACAGAAACTATCTTTACAATTTCTTCCTTATTTCATTTGTTCATGAAATGTGCTAGAAAATAATGGAAATGATTTAGACGATGAAAGCCAACTTAGGGAAGGCTCCAAGAACACCAGATTGGAAGCCAGGAGCCCAGGAGCTGTTCCCTGTCGATGATGGGCAGAACACACTCTCTTGAGAGCCTCAGATTTCTTATCTATAAAACCAGAGTTGTCCGGGGATCTTTAAGTTGTCTTTCAGCCCTACACTGAGAGGAGGTATGTCATTCCTAAAACTTGAAATGAAGGCCTATTAAACTCTCTAGCTTCTAGACATATTTACTGTATGTGACTTATGTGTCCAACCTGACATTATCTTTTAGATAAACTCCCAAATACAAAGATGATAGAAGTTTTTCATTTTAAACTTACAGGTCTGCATCAACCTGTTTCCATTGTTCTAAGTTTTATTTATATACGATGGCTAGTCAACTTTATATGATAATTATTTTTAAAGCCTGCTTTTTTTGTTTTGTTTTGAGACGGAGTTTTGCTCTTGTTGCCCAGGCTGAGTGCAATGGCGCGATCTCCAGCTCACTGCAACCTCCGCCTCCCGGGTTCAAGCAATTCTCCTGCCTCAGCCTCCTGAGTAGCTGGGATTACAGGCATCTGCCACCACACCCGGCTAATTTTGTATTTTTAGTAGAGACGGGGTTTCTCCATGTTGGTCAGGGTGGTCTAGAACTCCCAACCTCAGGTGATCCGCCCGCCTCGGCCTCCCAAAGTGCTGGGATTACAGGCGTGAGCCACTGGGCTCGGCCCGGCCGAATCCTGCTTGTTTTAATGTATTCATTAAAAATGTCTCCATTATAGAGTAAAACAACTTAACGCCATAGCAGAGAGCAAGAAAGGAAGTACCCCTAAAGCAGTAGTTGGTACAGATAATGTGGGGTCCACAGATTCTGTGGGGTCTATTAGGCCACAGGGATTCAAAATCCAGCAGAGGAGGGAATGCTGATAATTACCTAACACCAATGTTGCTGCTGGCTTCTCAGCCGTAGTCACCTCCCACTCAGATGTTTTGGAAATTGTCCAGTGTTCAGAAACATCATTTTCTCTGACCTTTACAACATTCCTGTGTTTCGGGATTTTAAAGTGTGTGCGAAAGGAGTCTGATTTGCAGTCACCAAAAACACCACATACAGAGAGAGGACTGGGGAGAATGAATTGCTAAGACTTAGCTACCAAATGCATATCAAGATAGGTGTAAAGATCCCAGGTGAAGTGACGCACTGGAGAGGGTATACTTTTAGCTTAGTGTATAGCTAAAATCCAAAGATGTATGTCACATCGAGGGAAACTTTTTTCCTCTTCTTCAAAATCTTTTTTCCGTTTGCAGAGCTCCAGACGTCCTCGCCCTTTGGAACAGCGGAGAGTCATTTGAAACTTAGCTGAACGCTGGAGGGAAGTTCTACTTTCCAGGTCATCCAATTTAGGAGATCCAATTTCTGCGGAGGGAAGAAAAAGATGGCTGGGGGAGGGAAAAACTAGACCCATTGTCCTTCTATCCTTCTACCTTCAATCCACAACCTGCCACACAAATCCAGCCAAGTCAGGGATTTTGCCTTGAACCACCACCACCACCACTACCACCACCACCACAACCACCACCACCTTGTCACTCACACCCGAGAAACACGCCCCTCTGTTCCTACTCTTGGCCAATGGCGGCTCTCTTCTCTGCATAGTAATGAGCTCGAGACCTCCCCGGGCCAATGGCGCTCCGGGAGAAGGGGTAGTTTTGCATGTACCTAAGTGATTTGCATAAGCCAGCGGCCGGGGGCTTGGGAACCAGAGCGTGCAACCCTAGAAGGGAAAAGGACGGGAAGAGATTGATCCGCGGCGGGGAGAGAGCGAGCCAGAGTCTGGGTGTTTGTGCGAGAGCCGCGGCGGGGGCTAGGGCGAGTGGCCGGCATGGCTGAAGGCTGCGCTCTGCAACCTTGAAGAGCCGTTGCATTGGGAGGCCGGGGACAGGGAGGCGGGTGCGATGGCAGAGTGCGGCCCCCGCCGCTGCGCCAGGCCGGCCCTGCTGGCCTGAGCCGCCGGAGGAGCGGGGCTGCCTCTGCGCGTCCATGGAGCAGCGGGAAGGGCGAAACTCCGGAGCGCCGCGTCCCTGCGCCGCTGCGGCGGACTGCTGAAGGGGCCGAGCCCGCGCGGACCGCCGAGGAAGAGACCCCTGCCCCAGCCCGCAGGCCGGCTGCCCAGGGGCGGAGGGGGGCGTCGGAGGGCAGCGGAGCAAGCAGCGCCGCGGGAGAGGCCGGCGCGGGAGGCGGCCGCAGCAATGCCGGGCCCGCTGGGGCTGCTCTGCTTCCTCGCCCTGGGGCTGCTCGGCTCGGCCGGGCCCAGCGGCGCGGCGCCGCCTCTCTGCGCGGCGCCCTGCAGCTGCGACGGCGACCGTCGGGTGGACTGCTCCGGGAAGGGGCTGACGGCCGTGCCCGAGGGGCTCAGCGCCTTCACCCAAGCGCTGTGAGTGCGGGCGGCGGGGACGCGGGGGAGGGGGCCCAGCGGGGGGCGCCGCGGGGCGGAGCTAGGGGTCAGTCCCACCCCGCCCCGCCCCGCCGCTGCCCCGGCCTGAGAAGGGGGTCCGCCGGTCACCTGCGTGCGGGCTGACTGGAACCCACTCCTGCGCCACGGGCTTTCCGCACTTTGCCAGTCCGTGTTCGAGCCAGCAGTAGCTTTCGTTTCCAGACTTTTTGGGCACAAGCACCCTCCCACCCCACCGCGCACACCCCCAACTCACAAGTGCATCTGGGGCCAAGGAGGAGGAAGGAATCTAAACACGCTTGCCCCAGGCAGCCTGTCCACGCGACCTTTCCTTCTCTTGCGGGCCCTCGCTCAGCTAGCAGGAGTTCCGCCACTGGCGGGGCTGAGGGCGCCGAGAACTTGGCCTCAGTCTGCAGACTGAGGCACGTCTCTTGGGGAAGCACCTGGAGCCTCCTGGGTTCCAGCATGTGGGGAGAAGAAACACCTGTACCTCAGTCAGGGCGAATCTCCTTCCAATTTGGCCCCATCCAGGTAGTGCGTCCTGGCACCTACTTTCCACCCAGTTCCACTCGGGACTACCCCACTAACGCCCAGGCTTCTGCAGCACGCAGGGGAGTCCGAGAAAACAAGGGAGAATTACAGGGTTCTCTTGGTGGACATGATGTTACCCAACAAGGTCTTTTAAAGAAGGAATGCTGACCTGAGGTGCAGGATGTTGGAAGAGAAGCAAGTTCCGCAGCCTATGCTCAACCCAGGCTGCAAGGTAGCAGCCCGTTTCTAATGCACCTTCACGCAGCCAACAGATCTTTTCTTTTGAGCTGCCTGAGATCGAGAGACACTCAAATGTTTCAGACTTCCAGAATCTCCCTGTTCAAACGGGGACTTGAGAGCTTTAGATGTTCTCTTGAGGAAAGAAGAGGAATCTGAACTAGGTTGTGAGGTGGTGGCAAAGGCCACGGATAGAGGAGGAAGAGGGTGACTGAGGGCAGGGCTTGCGTGTTCTTACTGCTTCTTATGTTGCGTGGCCAGCTGAATGCTTACATCAGGAGCAGTCAAAGAAACGTGTGAGAGAGGAAGGCATCCTGAGGGGCCCGAGGATAGACGGAATTTCCTTTTACCTATTGTGGAAGGGACCTCTTAGAAACAAAGTTTTAAAGGACCCTGTGAAGAAATCCTTATGCAGGCAGGAGCATTGCTGTGTTTCGAGGTCGGTGGTGGCAAAGGTGTTCTGCTTGCCTTCTCAGGATGGACTTTTAGTGAGCATCGAGGCCTGTTGTCTTGGAACCTGTTTCATTCTTTCAGCTTCAGCCTTCCCCTCCCCATTTGTTATTTTTCCTGTCTCAGGTTAGTTTTAGTTATGTATTTGAGGTCTTTTTTTTTTTTTTTCAGTATAGTGAAGTTTAACATATGAAAAAACAAAAGTTAACTTTGCAGTGAAGAGCATTTTGTTCATAAAGTTACATTAAGCGGGGAAGTTTGAGCAGGAATGGATTGAATCAAGAGAAAGAAGACCTGTGGAGAGGAAATGGGGCTAATTTTTCCCCAAGTTCTATAGAAACATTTAGGGATTTTGTGCAGAAATAAAGGTCCCTCTACCTGAACCTCTTGCAAGGCTCTGCATAGAATAGAAAAGCACGATTTTACTATTTTGACTAGTTGTAAAGACCTTGTTTAGCAGATTCCTCACATTTTAGTGAGTAGACTTGTCCTATGAGGAAAAGGGCTGTTTTACATTACTATCTAAAACCACAAAGAAATAATCACATTTTTATGGGAGCATGCTCCTCTCCAAAGCATCTTCTGGTAGAACTCACTGAAGGTACTGAAATGCTGTATCTTCAACTTTGGGCCTTAGAATAAGTTAGTGTTCATGGCTTAGGAAACAAAAATAATTGGTACCAGTCTAAATTGGAGTGCCTAAACTAGCATTATCTTAGCACTTTCTGAGCTTTGGTGGTGTGCAAATGTGTTTTATTTTCTTAGATTTGTGACCTATAGGTAGAGTGATCATACATTCTGGTGACTCCTTATTTCTCCCTACTACTCATTTCACCCTCAAAAATATATATAACCACCCTCTCTAAAAGGGTTTTCAAGAGCAGCATATTTGCATTTTACTCTTGGGGAAACTAGCTCATTCAGTGATTCTTAAAAGCCATGTATGAAGCGAGGCCAGTGCTGCAGGTCTGCACACTCCAGTCGATCGTATATGGGACATGTTGTGATCACCTAGGGTCTTTTTCCAAGTACTTCCAGTCTGTTCTCCCATCGCAGCCTTACTTAGCTACAGTTACACATCAGGAGACTAGTTCCGTGGTCTCTAAGCGTTTGTTCACCTATTCTTAATTGCTGGAGCATGTGAACCAAAAACCTCTGTAGTTATGTAGAAAATTACAATCATGAAAGTAGAAGTTAAAAAGATGAGACTATAATTACTAATCAGAGTTCTTCATTTTCTTCTCATTGCTCAATGGCTTGTCCTGGAGTAGTGCTTTCACCTCCCCTGGGGACAGGGGTGGCGGGTGCATTCCACTTTAGAGATCCTGGGACTGACAGAGCAGTGATTTTATTTTACTCAACTTGGGGTTCCCAGAGCCTGGTATATAGGAGGCACTTAAAAATGCTGGAGTGAATGAATACGGATGCAAGGCCACACTGAGGAGCAGAACCATGGCATGGAATTCAGACACCATTCCTACAGGGGATTTTCAGATTCAACATTCTCAGCACTTAGCCTTTTGTCCAGATTTGAGAAGGTCCCAGAGAGAGAATACCTGCTTCTTCTCTTTGAGGCTCGTTGAAACTTGTTCAGTCTAACAGTGTCTATTTCCTGGTGAAAGCTGCTTTACCGGAGTCTGGGGACAGCGTCAGATGTAATCCTCAGTACTGTGAATGGGATTCCTGTGTTCACACCATTTGCTGCACCTGTAGTGACTATTTATGTTTTTTGAACGACAGTGATCAATCTTGTGTCACAATGCACTGACCTGTCACAATTCACCCTGAGGAGTGTTCAAGGCCATAATCTAATATTAAAATTCCAAAGTTTAATCAGAAGGATTCAGGGTTATTACTGTATTTGTGGTAATAACTCAATCACCTACATTCCAAGATTGGGAGAAAGAGATGAAGTCATGGGGAGGGGAATGTGTATGTGAGTCCTCTCATTTGTGTGTTATTGCTATGGTGTTTGAGAAACGTAGACCTTGAGCACAAATTTGCACGTCCTAGATTATGTTTGGCATATAGTTTTAAGATTAGCAAGGCTATTTCTGTGACTTTGTGAAGAAAGTGGTGGACCTGAGTACTTGATCACAGCCTTACTATGCCACTGAGTAATTGTATGGCCTTGGGCAAGTCATTCACTTTTTTTCTTTTCTTTTTTTTTTTTTTTTGTGTGACAATTTCCTCATCTGAAAAATGAAGCAATTCACTGACAATTTCCTCATCTGAAAAGTGAAGCAATTGGATTCACTTGATCACCTCTAAGGCTGCTGCTTACTTCCAGAAGTTTTATGACTTTGTATTTTTTATGCAATTTTAGGATGGCAAGGTGACAATAAGGTTATGATCCTCTCATAAAAGTATCCCAGGAGTAGAATATCCTTTTAGTTGAACTCACACCAACCTGTTTATTACTTGGAGGAGTTCTTTGTGTTTAGAAGCGTGTGTTAGGAAATTTGCCATGGAGACTTGTTGCAGAATGCATGACTAGCTAAGGCACTTCGCTAGGGTAGAATAGCCTTGGTTGTTTCCTGTGGGTAGGCTTAACACTTGGAAAAGAAAATCACTCTGTTTCAGTAATTTGGATACTGTACAAAAAGTTACTCAACATCTTCACTTCCATATAATTAGTCATAATCTCTCAAACCTTCACAGTGTATGTATCCTGTACATGAGCAGGTTGTCCAGCTTTTTATATAGAATTGAGTTACCTGAAGGGCTTTAAAGTGTTTTTAGCCGGGCGCGGTGGCTCAAGCCTATAATCCCAGCACTTTGGGAGGCCGAGACGGGCGGATCACAAGGTCAGGAGATCGAGACCATCCTGGCTAACACGGTGAAACCCCGTCTCTACTAAAATACAAAAAAAAAAAAAAAAAAAAAAACTAGCCGGGCGAGATGGCGGACGCCTGTAGTCCCAGCTACTCGGGAGGCTGAGGCAGGAGAATAGCGTGAACCCGGGAGACGGAGCTTGCAGTGAGCTGAGATCCGGCCACTGCACTCCAGCCTGGGCGACAGAGCAAGACTCCGTCTCAAAAAAAAATAAATAAATAAATAAAGTGTTTTTAAAGAATCTCCTTCTGGAAAGATCATCTCGGATTCTTCCCTAAGGTGTATTTTTTTTCACTACTCCAAGCACTTTCTTCTTTTACTAATACCATTTGAAAGTTTTTTTTTTTACGTATTTTCTGATATCTACTGTATATTCTCTGGCAGGTCAGGTTAGTAAGCAGTGGCTACATGTTTGTATTTATTGATGGTAGAGTTTTGTCATCTTTTGATTTCTGAATTACAGAAATCAATTGTTGGCTTAGTTTGTGTTGTGTGTCTTTCTAGAGATGCGTTAGTTTTATATACACGTGAACTTTGTTCAAAACAAGAACGATGTATGAATATCTTTAAGTATAGGTCCTTTATTTTCTGAACTAGTGAACCATAGATTCTCTTTAAATATAAGCGAGGAAAAAATGTTCTGCCAGGCATAGGGAGAGCTGGGTTCCAGATCTGTCAATAATTCACAGGAGTGACCTTGAATGAATCACATGCTTAACCCTTCAGGACCTTATTTTCCTCATCTGTAAAACAAGTCAACAACTCTTACTGCCAAAAGTTTTTTTTTGTTGTTGTTCTCTATTTAATTAAATTAATTAATTAATTAATTTTTTGAGATGGACTCTTGCTCTGTTGACCAGGCTGGAGTGCAGTGGCACGACCTCGGCTCACTGCAACCTCCGCCTCCCAGGTTCAAGCAATTGTCTGCCTCAGCCTCCCAAGTAGCTGGGATTACAGGCACCTGCCACCGCACCTGGCTAATTTTTTTTGTGTCTTTAGTAGAGTCGGGGTTTTACCATCTTGACCAGGCTGGTCTTGAATTCCTGACCTTGTGATCCACCCGCCTCGGCCTCCCAAAGTGCTGGGATTACAGGTATGAGCCATCATGCCTGGCCTTAATTTGATGTTTATACATTCTTTGGGTCCTCTGTATTGTCTTAAGTGAAGTATAGGTGTCTAAATTGTAGACTGTCTCACCTATCCAGGAGACTCCTCCAGTTGTCCAGTTCACCTGAAACATTTCCACTGAATGGGGAACTCATGCCTCACAGGCAAAAGTGTGCTGGATATGACCTGAGCAATTCTTAAGACTTGAGGCCAGACGTGGTGGCTCACGCCTGTAATCTCAACACTTTGGGAGGCCAAAGTGTGTAGATCCCTTGAAGTCAGGAGTTCAAGACCAGCCTGGCCAACATGGTGAAACCCCATCTCTACTTAAAATTAAAAAAATTATCTAGGCATGGTGGTGCACGCCTGTGGTCCCAGCTACTTGGGAGACCAAGGCAGGAGAATCTCTTGAACCCAGGAGGCAGAGGTTGCAGTGAACCGAGATTGTGCCACTGCACTCCAGCCTGGGCAACAGAGCGAGATTCCTCTCAAGAAAAAAAAAAGAGAGACATGAACCAGTAATTCCCTCACTTAGGGGTCCTTAAGGCTTACAGTAACCAATAATGTTTTATAATTTCCAGTCAAACTAAATGCTGTGCCGGTTATGGTATCATAAGTGATTTTTAATGTCCAGGCCCTTGGCTCTTAACATTAGGATTGTAAGGTAACATTTGACAACTTAATCTCTTAGGAAAGATCAAAGTTCTGTATTAGTAGGTGAATCCGGGCAAGTTTAGGCATATTCTTGGCCTCTGTCTCTGTCAAGTCTATCTGTCAGCTTCTTATTTTAGTCATCTTTATAATAATGGAAAGTACTGGCAGCCTGCAGGTTTGGAGTTTGGTTTCTGGTTTCCTTGATGGTGCCTTTTATTCTCATTCTTCTAATCAATAAATAATGGACATTTGACTAGATGATGGCTAATGCCTCTCTCTTTGCTTTGAATTTCTGTGAATCTGAGTAGAATATTAAGTAAAGTTGTAAGAATCGTTTAGTAATTCATGGAAATATTTTTAAGACTGTCTCCCACCTTTTCTCTATTAAAAAATGATAAATATCTATAAAAGTACAGTATTTGTTGGTATACTTGGGTTAAAAGTTAAAACCCTGCAAAATGTGCCTTTAACTCTGAAAAATAAAAGTAATGTAACTTAGAGTATTCTTTATAAGACAGCTTTGCTCTTTTAATGTTTTAAACTTGATCTCAAGGTTTTGGAGTGAGAAATATGTTACCCAGCTTGCTATTTAACCGTCCTGTGCGGCCTTCAAGTTGTTGGCAACGTTAAAGCTTGTTTTCCTATATATAAAAGAATATGGATGACTTTTTTCTTTTTTTCCCCAACTTTGTTCGGTGAAGTGTGGTTTTTTAAAAGCTTGATTGAAGATGATAAAATGCTATAATTATCAATCCTGTCAGTGAAAAAAAAAAAAAACTAGGACATTTAGCAAATCAGTACTCTTACACAATGGCTAATTTGTCTGCCTCTCTTGACATTTCTTTTGTACCTTTCAGCACCTGATGGTCACACTGTATGCTAGGTATCAACTCTATTGTCTAAAATTGGGTGAGTTAAAAATTGAGTTTAGGGCCGGGCGCGGTGGCTCAAGCCTGTAATCCCAGCACTTTGGGAGGCCGAGACGGGCGGATCACGAGGTCAGGAGATCGAGACCATCCTGGCTAACCTGGTGAAACCCCGTCTCTACTAAAAAATACAAAAAACTAGCCGGGCGAGGTGGCGGGCGCCTGTAGTCCCAGCTACTCAGGAGGCTGAGGCAGGAGAATGACGTAAACCCGGGAGGCGGAGCTTGCAGTGAGCTGAGATCCGGCCACTGCACTCCAGCCTGGGATAGAGCGAGACTCCGTCTCAAAAAATAAAAAATAAAAATAAAAAAAATAATTGAGTTTAGAAATCAGTCTTAGCATGAGACAGATCGTGATTTTTAGCTCATGTACAGTTAATAACTTCTCAATTTTCCAAAGACTAACAAGTTAGTATTCAAACACCTCTTTTAAATTGCAAGATGTAATTGTGTGGTAGTATACTCTTAGTTCACTCACACATAGACAAATATTTGTTATTAAACTTTGTGTATGGCTGAGCTATTTTTAGCAAGATTTTTAAAGCATACTAAAATATTCTGTGTCGTGTCTAGGCAATTAAAACTCTGAATAATTGGGTTGGTTGATTTTAATCTCTCAAATGTGTTTTTTATACCATTACATATTTTAATTGTCAAAAAAGCTCACTAGCCTGGTCTTCCCCCAACCACAAGATTTGGCATTATGCATCTCTTATTTTAGATGCAAGTGACTGAGGTTCAGTAATACCCTTCTAATAGTCCAGGTCCCAGAAATTAATATTTAAAAAATATATACTTCTTAGCTTTCTGTCATGAAAGATCTTATGGGTAAGGCATTGAACCACCCTCCTGTGGCAACATGTTGGTTCATAAGTATATAAGCATATCCTTGTAAGGAAATGTAAACCATAGATATTTTGGGAGGCAGCTGGGCCAAGATTGGGTATACGTTTAGATCTCAGGCTGGCCTGCTGTTTGTGCTAGTGAGACAATGTGCAGAGGAAGCATATTTAATATGTTACAAGACATTTAGTAGTTCTTTATTCTTTATATTTAATTTGTAATTAAGTATTCTGAATCAAGATAAGCCTTTTTAAAAGGCCATGTAAACCCCTTTAGCTGGTTGTATTTTCTAGATTTACACTAAGAGAATGTAGTTGTTTTTTTTTTTCTTCAAAGTTTTAAAAGCAAAATTGACCCTTGAAAGAGTGAAAATCTCATTGTACCCTGGCAGCAAAGTATTTTTGGTATTTGAATCAGGATGTAGAACCCGATATCCAGAAAAAATAACAAGTTAGATTCTCTCTATCCCCTTATATTTTTAAAGTTCTATTTGGGGAAATTTTTCTTCTTAAGAAGAGTGACATAAATTTGGCAGGGAGATAGCTCCTTACCTTGGAGCTGTAATAGGCATAGTTAAGGAATGTGCCTGGGATTGCTTCAGGTCGCACTTCTCCACTCCCCTCAGGCTTTGAGGTTCCTTGTGTAGCTCTTAGTGTAAACAGCAGAGTCATTTAGTACAAGTGGTGACATCAAAACTCCCCTAAAGAGCTTTATTAGAGCTGTTTTCATGTGAGGGGAGATGAATTTTATAATTCTCACTCTTCAAGTGTCTGGTTTTGAAGTTGCTGAATGGGAGGTGTGTTTGCAAACTGGCGATCTCTTCTTTGAAACTGTAGGGAGTAAGGCGTGGGCTATACCATGGCTAACTTCCTGGTTTTTCCCATTTCCGTAAGGGATCAGCTTTATGCTTAGAAGCCCTTGAAGAAACCATAAGGGTCATATACAAAGGGCTTGGCAGACCAGATATTTTCAGGAGGGAGGAAATTCATGGTTGCCACTCCATTCTAGATTATCAGCCTTCTTCTGTGTGCAAACCATCTCAGAGAGCTGCATTTTTGCAGAATAATTCTCTAGAGAATGAGAGAACACTCTTGAGTAACTTAACAGGAACTCTTAGACTAGCCTATCAACTCTTTTCTGTAGTAGGGGAGAGAAAGCAGATATGTTAACTGTGGACCTTCAGATTTCAGTTTGTGGCAACTGTTCATGTGCTCTTCAGCCTTCTGTTTTAGATACTAAGTTAATCCAGTCTTTGCATATTTTAAATGTGCTCTTTAGTTGCCCTTCAAGATCTCCTTCTCTCACACAAGTTGAAGTGTACACAGAATTCTTACATAATTTAATCTGAGTTCATGAGAAGGGAATATTAAATGAATTTAATACATTTCAAATATCTTTCTGTCCTGTTTTTTTGTTTTGTTTTGTTTTGTTTTGTTTTGAGGTGGAGTTTCATTCTTGTTGCCCAGGCTGGAGTGCAGTGGCACGATCTCAGTTCACTGCAACCTCCGCCTCCTGGGTTTAAGTGATTCTCCAGCCTCAGCCTCCCAAGTAGCTGGGACTACAGGCACCCGCTACCACACTCGACTGATTTTTGTATTTTTAGTAGAGACGGGGTTTCACTATGTTGGCCAGGCTGCTCTCGAACTCCTGAGCTCAGGTGATCCACCCGCGTCAGCCTCCCAAAGTGCTGGGATTATAAGTGTGAGCCACCACGCCCAGCCAAGTGTCATGTTTTAAATATTACACATTATGGGTTTATTAACTGATATTTAGCAGTTTATCATAATCTCGGTTTTCATCCCTTCTCTGCTATTTCTGCTGTTTATTTCATTTGATTAATTTTTAAACATCTTAATGTTTTTCTACAAGGAAAAATTTTCTGGCTGGCCTTCCGTTCTCCAAGTTCATTTTGAGTCCATGGTCATGTCATCTAGCTTTTTAAGTTACTGTCAACTCCCCAGTCTTTTTATTTTTGAGACAGGATCTCACTGTGTCACCCAGGCTGAAGTGCAGTGGCGAAATCACGGCTCATTGCAGCCTCGACCTCCCAGGCGAGGGGCATCCTCATACCTCAGTCTCCAAAGTAGCTGGGACTACAGGTGAGTGCCACCATGCCTGGCTAAGTTTTGTATTTTTTTTCTTTTTTAGAGACAGGGTCTCACTGTGTTGCCCAGGCCAACTCCTGGCCTCAAGTGATCTGCCTTGGCCTCCCAAAATGCTGGGATTACAGGTATGAGCCACTGTGCCAGGCCCTCAGGCTTCTTTTATAGGCGTATTTTTATGAATAGATTTTCAAAAACAGTTTGTTTTTTTCCTTTCTTTCTTTTTTTTTTTTGAAGGGTCTGACACAGGACATGAAGACCTCTGAGTTCAGAAAGGCATTGTAGAGCTTGGGCAAGTCACTTAACCACTTTGGACTTACCACTTTGGACTTAGCATTTTCCTTGTGCAAGAAGAGGGAGCTTACATTATCTTTAGGGTTACACCAAGGAAACGCTTCAGCATGACTTTTTTTTTTTTTTTTTTGAGACAGAGTCTTGCTCAGTCGCCTGGGCTGGAGTGCAGTGGCGCCATCTTGGCTCACTGCAAGCTTCGCCTCCCGGGTTTACACCATTCTCCTGCCTCAGTCTCCCGAGTAGCTGGGACTACAGGTGCCCGCCACCACGCCCAGCTAATTTTTTTGTATTTTTAGTAGAGACGAGGTTTTACCATGTTAGCCAGGATGGTCTCGATCTGCTGACCTCGTGATCTACCCACCTCGGCCTCCCAAAGTGCTGGGATTACAGGCGTGAGCCACTGCTCCTGGCTGCAGCATGACTTTTTTGAGTGACACCGAGTGAGAACTCAATTTGTTGTCATTTCTTGTGGGAGTGACTAAGCCGTTGTGTGTGTGTTACAACAGTGACTTAAAATTCTAACCCTGTTTCTTTGGTTCTTTGAATATATATCAGGTTCAAAGCCCATAGACTTAACAGGTGAGCCACTGTGCTAATGGGAAAAGGCTACTCATCTGGTAGATTTTTCGTGCAAAAATCCATAAAGACCCTGGTAGAGAAACAGTAGTACATCTGATTTTATAAAGATACCTTCTTGTAGATGGTGCTACTTCCCTCTAACAAGAAAGCCTTATGGAGGAGAGGTACGGTTTATCTGGAGGAGGGAGCTCAAGGGAAATCTTACATTTTTTGCCTGGGTCTCTGTGACTTGTTGCTGCCTTCCTGAGATGGCTGGTCAAGTAGAAAGTGCTGTCCTTTTTTTTTTTTTGAGATGGAGTCTCGCTTTGTCACCCAGGCTGGAGTGCAGTGGCCAGATCTCAGCTCACTGCAAGCTCCGCCTCCCGGGTTTACGCCATTCTCCTGCCTCAGCCTCCAGAGTAGCTGGGACTACAGGCGCCCGCCACCTCGCCCGGCTAGTTTTTTGTATTTTTTTTAGTAGAGACGGGGTTTCACTGTGTTAGCCAGGATGGTCTCGATCTCCTGACCTCCTGATCCGCCTGTCTCGGCCTCCCACAGTGCTGGGATTACAGGCTTGAGCCACCGCGCCCGGCCAGAAAGTGCTGTCCTAACAGGCGAATGTAGGGTTTCTCTTCAGAGCATATGGGTGTGTGATAGCCCATCCTTTAAAGACAGTGTCAGTGTGATCTGTAGATACTGACTTTCTACTTCCAGACTTTGTGACACTGAGGACTTTCATTAAAAATCCTAACTCAGTGGCTGGGGGCGGTGGTTCACGCCTGTAATCCCAACACTTTGGGAGGCCAAGGCGGGTAGATTACCTGAGGTCAGGCATTCAAGACCAGCCAGGCCAATGTGGTGAAACCCTGTCTCTACTAAAAATACAAAAAAGAAATTAACTTGACATGGCAACGGGCACCTGTAGTCCCAGCTACTTGGGAGACTGAGGCAGGAGAATTGCTTGAATCCAGGAGGCGGAGGTTGCAGTGAGCCAAGATCCAGTCTGGACGACAGAGTGAGATTCTATCTCAAAAAAAAAAAAAAAAAGAAGTCCCAACTCAGTCTTTGGGAACCTTCATGCCAATGAGATCCCACTGTAGTTTTTCAGATCACTTTCTTTCTTTCCATGTGGATGTAAGGAGCAGGGGTGTCCAATCTTTTGGCTTCCCTGGGCCACATTGGAAGAAGAATTGTCTTTGGCCACACATAAAATATACTAATAGTAACAATAGTTGATGAGCTAAAAAAAAAAAAAAAAAAAAAAAAGGCAGAAAAATCTCATAATGTTTTTAGAAAGTTTATGAATTTGTGTTGTGCTACATTCAAAGCCATCCTAGGCTGCATGTGGCCTGTGGGCTGTGGGTTGGACAAGCTTGATGTAGAAGATGGGTAAGATTTACTTATCATGGACAATTTGGCTGCATTCTTATTTTTCACATCACTTTGTTCTAGAAATATGCAGATTACAAAAGAACTTTTTAAGTATTTTGAAAGTATTTCTTTTACGATTTTACTGGTTATTGGATACTTATGTTTTTTATTTTTATTTTTATTTATTTATTTATTTTTTGAGACGGAGTCTTGCTCTGTCGCCCGGGCTGGAGTACAGTGGCCGGATCTCAGCTCACTGCAAGCTCCGCCTCCCGGGTTCATGCCATTCTCCTGCCTCAGCCTCCGGAGTAGCTGGGACTACGGGCGTCCGCCACCTCGCCCGGCTAGTTTTTTGTATTTTTAGTAGAGACGGGGTTTCACCGTGTTAGCCAGGATGGTCTCGATCTCCTGACCTTGTGATCCGCCCGTCTCAGCTTCCCAAAGTGCTGGGATTACAGGCTTGAGCCACCGTGCCCGGCCTATTTTTATTTTTTTAATTTATGGAGATAGGTTCTCATTTTGCTGTCCAGGTTGGCCTCGAACTCCTGGCCTCAAGCGATCCTCTTCCCTCAGCCTCCGAAAGTGCCGGGATTACAGGTATGAGCCAGCGTGCTCCTGTGTTTTTTTTTTTTTTTTTTTACGTTTGAGATTAATGCTTGGTTTTGTGGCTAAAGAAAAGCTTATTATTCTTAAAAGTAAATTTAAAACGAAAATCCTTTCTTTAAAGTATTACATATTTTTAAAAAGTTATATGACATTCTTAAGCACAGTTAAAAACTTTTTTGAGTTTTGATTCAGATCTGATTTGAACATGAATTATAAAGCCAGAATAGTAGCTAACATATGCAGTAGCACTCACAACCTATTTAGATTGGCTGAGTGTTTCAAATACAGTTGTGCATTTTCTACCCTGGGTCTCTTTCTTAAAAAAAAAAAATGTTTGAGATGTTTTTCCCATTACCATCTTGACATCTGCCTGGTTACACATGAATAGCTTGACCCAGTCCCTCAGCAGGGAGACTACCGTGGCCTTGCTTTCAATAGCCATGTCACTGACAAAGAAAACATATGGAATATTTCATTCCTATCCTTCACACACAGAGTCTGGGGCTGTGAGGGCATGCAGCAGAATGCTTCATACTTCATGGTAGGTTGGCAAATCTGTGCACAAACCACAGGCTCTGCTGTTAGTAATCAAACTGTGTTTTCCAGAGCCTCATTATATTCTGTGGAAAGAAAATCCCTTGTTTTGGATGAATCAATTTCTAATATCAATTTGAATTAACTTAGGATGGCCTGCTTCCATGATGGGTTTTCCACCTAATCATGTATTTCACCAAAGGGCATTTGGATATTGCTGTCCCACATTTGATATGTGGTGTGTGTTGGGATCACAGATGCTTGAATTCCCAGTAGGATAGACCTTGAAGACTGCCTGCCTTTATGTTTATCTTCTTGTCAGTCCACAGAAAGAGATCAATTGATCATTGTCCTGCTAGCCAAACACTGCTGCAATGACCTTTAAAAGTTTCTGTTGCACATAGTACTAGCCTTCTAGTTGGGGGCTCGGTTTCAGCTCAGTTAGCATTGAGGACTTTCGTCTGTGGCATCTAAATCTATAGTATTGAGGCTCATCAGCAGGTCTGACAGGAGATGGTCAAGAACATGAAATTGAAGAGTAAGTTAATTCCTGTCTTTCTCAGCTCTTATGCTTTTGTTTGAGACGGAGTCTTGTTCTGTTGCCCAGGCTTAAGCATAGTGGCGCCATCTCGGCTCACTGCAGCCTCTGCCTCCCAGTTCAAGTGATTCTCATGCTTCAGCCTCTCGAGTAGCTGGGACCACAGGCACATGTCACCACGCTTGGCTGATTTTTACTTTTTTTAGTAGAGACAGGATTTCACTATGTTGGCCCCGCTGGTCTTGAACTCCTTACCTCAGGTAATCCACCTGCCTCGGCCTCTCAAAGTACTGGGATTACAGGAGTGAGCCATTGCATTCAACCTCTCAGCACTTATTCTGTGTTAAAAGAATTTGCCAGCCAGGCACTGTGGCTCATGCCTGTAATCTCAGCACTTTGGGAGACCGAGGTGAGTGGATCATGAGATCCGGAGTTCAAGACCAGCCTGGCCAAGATGGTGAAACCCCGTCTCTACTAAAAATACAAAAATTAGGTGGGTGCGGTGGTGGGCGCCTGTAATCCCAGCTATTTGGGAGGATGAGGCAGGAGAATCACTTGAACCCAGGAGGTGGAGGTTGCAGTGAGCCGAGATCGCGCCAGTGCACTCTAGCCAGGGCAACAGCAAGACTGTCTCAAAAAAAAAAAAAAAAAAAAAAAAGAATTTGCCCTTCACACCATCCTGGCTGAGGTGGCATTCCAGAAGTAGGAAAAAACCCCCGCTGTGACATCCAAGGATAAGAAGATTTATGATGTTGGCAGAGTAAGTAATGACATCCATTTCATCAGGGTCCTTCCCAACCCTCAAGTTACTCCAGCCTGAATTTCTAGTTTCATTGTTTTTCAGACATGTAGACTGGTTTTGACAGAAGTTGATGATTTATCCAAAAGGCAGAGAACTCCCGTTGATTAGTTTATCTCAGATATAGCTAAATATTTAAATTTATATAGACATCTCTTCTAGAAGTTATTTCTGATGGTTCTTGGTATCATTACTGAACATAAGCTGAATAACAATGTGCTAATAGAAATTATTGGCTCACGTTTTCTCATAAGAGTGATTCCTTTTGTAGTTCTTGATTATAATAGATTTCCTTTAAATTTATTGGCTCTTTTAAGGTTAAATTTTTAAAAGTTTCTGTTTTATGGTTCTCCATAAATGAATCTATTTGTGGTTCCCTTTTTGTTTATTGCCTCCGTATTTTTATCCTAAAATAAATGGTTTAATCTTAGATGTTCCATCTTCCTTACTTGGACCACTTCCTTGACTTTCAAAACTATGAATTAAAGGCCTGGCATGGTAGCTCACACCTGTAGTCCCAGCACTTTGGGAGGCCGCGGTGGGTGTATCACCTGAGGTCAGGAGTTTGAGACCAGCCTGGCCAACATGGTGAAACCCCATCTCTACTAAAAATACAAAAATTAGCCGGACATGGTGGCAGGCACCTATAGTCCTAGCTACTCGGAGGCTGAGACAGGAGAATCGCTTGAACCCAGGAGGCAGAGGTTTGTAGTGAGCTGAGATTGTGCCTTTGCATTCCAGCCTGGGTGAAAAGAGCGAAATTCCATCTCAAAAAAAAAAAAAAAAAAAAAAAAATTAGAAAACCAAAACTGTGAATTCACAGAGAAAACTCGCCCAAGCTCCTCAATTTTAAAATTCATCCTTTTTAGTGTTCAGTTCTGTGAGTTTCAAAATGTATAGTCATATGACCACAGTCACTGTGAATATATAGAGCATTTCTTCACTCACTGAATTTCCATGCCTCTCTGTAGTTATCTCCTCTCTTCACCTCCAACCTCTGACAACTGCTGAACTGTTTTCTACCTTGGTTTCCTCACTTTATGTAGTTTTGCCTTTATTAGGATGCCATAAAAATGTAATAGAACAATGTAGCCTTTTGTGTCTGGCCTCTTTTACTCACCATACTGCATTTGAGATTCTAACATGTTGTTGCATATATTAATATGTATACTCACTTTCTTTTCTTTTTCTTCTTTTTCTTTTTGAGATAGGGACTTGCTTTGTTGCCCAAGCTGGAGCACGGTAGCATGATCACAGCTCACTGCAGCCTCTAACTCCTGAGCTCAAGCAGTCCTCCTACCTCAGCCCTCCAAATAGTTGGGACTACAGGCATGTGCCACCCTGCCTGCCTAATTTTTTAATATTTTTGCAGAGATGGGGGTCTTGCTGTTTTTCCCAGGCTAGTCTTGAACTCCTGGCCCCAAATGATCCTCCTGCCCTGGCTCCCAAAGTGCTGGGATTACAGGTGTGAGCCACTGTGCCTGGCCGGTACTCACTTTCATTGCTAAGGAGTGTTCCATTGTATACATATACTATAATTTGTTTCTCCATTCGCCAGTTGAGGGACATTTGCCCTATTTCTAGATTTTTGGCAATTATAAATAAAGCTACCATAAATATTCACATAGAGGTTTTTGTATGAACATAAGTTTTTATTTCATTTGCGTAAATACTAGAGTGAGATCCTGGGTCATATGCTAAATGTATGTTTATAAGAAAATCTCAATTTTAGTGTCTTGGACTGTGGTGAGGCTTGTTATCACCAATTCCTTATAGTCAAAATATATTGTTAGCATGGTGTGTAGTATTAGCAAAACCTGTTAAAAACTGATTTTGTTTAAATGTCTGCTTTCTTTTTTTAAGTTCTTTAAACTCCTCTAAGCTGAGAATGTCTGCTTTTAGAAGAATTCTTAGCTTGCTTTATGATACCTAGCAGTTACTGTAATACCTGCCAGAGACTGCTGTAGAAATTACCCTAACGTGAAGCATTTTGCTTACAGTGAAAAAAGTCAGATATTTAGAATGTCTGATTTTTTTAAAAATGGAAATTTAATGAAGAATTGCAGGGCCTATTATGCATCTTACATGTGCTAATGGGAATTTCCACAGTAACCATCTTGGTCCATGGCAGGATTCCCCATTTTGTCACTGAGCAAACTGGGACTTAAAAGGATTAGGTAACTTGGTCAAATATCCCAGTTAGTGGGTGGTAGTTTGTGAAGATCAGGTGTTCCATATTTAAGTTTGTTCTTCCCTATAGTTTGCTTAGATATTTGACAATTTATCAGAAGAGGAAAAGGTGAAATGAGAAAAAAAATGGTGAGAAGCTACAGGTTATTACAGGAAAAAAAAAATAAGAAAAAAATGTGTATCCAAAAAGCACACATACATCTGTATGTCTGTATACACTGGGAGACTATGACTTGATTTAGATTCAAAATCTATTGTGTAAAATGAAGTTATCTGTTATTCATAGCAGAACTTTAAAAAGGTATCTCTAACTTAGTCTTTTTGCTTTTTATACATACTTGTTTAAAAGTTTTCAGATCATTTCCCATGTTAATAGTGTTTTTTTGTGTGTGTCTGGAAAGTATCAGTCATATGCTTTTTGACTTGCTTTTTCTTTCTTGCATGAACTTCACTTACATGGTATATGAGGATCAGATCTGTTAGTGGACTCACTTTTCTATTTCTAAAGGAGCAAATTTCTGAATATGCTGCTTTAAACCAAAACTTTGCAGTTGATTAAAAAGCAAAATGTGCAGTATGATGGTTTCCATATAGCTGCCCCCTTTCACTCACTGGAATTTCCTGCCTCTCCTGTTGAAGATGTTTTTATAGGGAAGTCAGCATAAAAGTGAATCACCCATGAGCCTTTTTTTCCCCCCAAGGCATTCATTTAGTCAACTTGGTATTAATTTAGTTGGTACTCTTTCGTTGACTCGAACACTGTGTGTGTTGATGGTGTGAGCTGATGTTTATTAAGCTGTTAATGTTTTACAGACTTGATGGGTTTCCATTTGGATCTGTGTGCTCTTTCCTTTAGCAGCAGGGCTATTATTCATGAGTGAATCTGTGGCCACAGTTTTAATTTTGAATGTACTGGTGATAGCCAGCCTCATCCTAAACAGTCATTTGCTTGGTGATTCTAAAGGTTTTCTTCTTCCTGTGGAAGCATTTTGCTTTCTCATTTCACTTGTGTTGCATTCTTAGTCATGAAGAGTTCTCCGGTCTATCCTGCCATTCAAATAATATCATCACCATCCTCTTGTTATTAACTTAGATGCTCATAATAATGTTATTGAGTGCCAGGTACTAAGGGAAGTGCTTAACACATGTTATCTATTTAATCCTCCCAATAGGCCTCTGAAGCAATGCTGTTATTATTCTCCCCATTTTAGAGATAGAGAAACCATGGCAAGTGAGGACTTATTACCACTAGTAATGAGAGGTTTTGCAGGCAGGGTGTTGGATCTTGCTTTTATAGACTAGGGTTATTTGGTTGAGTGGGTTGTATAACAGTGTCTTTCAGTGCTCTTCCTAAATGTAGGCGTTCATCCATTGTACATGTCTTAGGTATCATAAACTTCTCATTATGTAGATGGGGAATTAATTCTGGAGAGGTTTTGTTTTGTTCTGTGCTTGAAGTATTCTCAGCTCCTTAGAATGTAGATTTGGAAAGGATCTAGTCATCTAGTGCAGTGGAGCTAAAACTCTTGTGTATTATGGTCCACCCGTCAAAAAGGCTATGTCGTTCCATGGGGAAAGCAAAAAATCAATTTCTTCCAATGGCGTATATTATATTAACATGTTTATAGACATGGTAGTTATTATTTGCTAAACTTTTCAGTCACATAAATCATAACACCAAATTCTCCTGTTGATTTTTGTTTTTAGACTTTTCCTCCCTTCTCAGTATACTTCTGTTAAGAGCTGGCAGTTGCTCTGGCCAAAATTCCCCATTTCATGGGGGAGAAATTCAGTTACATTTAGTTGTATGACATGACCAGAAACATTTATAGTGTTCCAGGGTATGTTAAAAATGAAACACCCCATCTCTACAAAAAATAAATTAGTCTGGCATGGTGGCACACACTTGTAGTCTCAGCTACTCAGGAGGCTGAGACAGGAGGATCACTTAGAGACCAGGAATTTGAGGCTGCAGGGAACTATGATGTTGCCCCCGCACTGCAGCCTGGGCGACAAAGTGAGACTTGAAAAAATAAAATAAAAGAAAGACAAGGCAAGTGGAAGAGCATTATCAGAAGAGATGTTCCTTTCTTTGACTGTGTTAATCTTTAACATTTAATTTAATATTAACGTTTAGTGAGACTTTTGACTTGTGTTGCCGTGGCTTGTGTCTGTTGGATGACAAGATAAAATATCCTGTGCGTCTTCCTTGTCTTCCCAGTTTTCCATGGGCTCGGTACTTTGTTGAAATTGTTGGAGATAATTTGTGGAGGTGAATAAAAAATGTTTAATGCAAATAATTTTACTTTTTTTTTTTTTTCTTTTTGAGACAGAATCTTGCTCTGTCATCCAGGCTAGGGTGCAGTGGCACAATCTCGGCTCACTGCAACCACTACCTCCCTGGTTCAAGCAATTCCCCTGCCTCAGCCCCCTGAGTAGCTGTGATTACAGGTGCACGCTACCACATCAGGCTAAGTTTTAGTATTTTTAGTAGAGACGAGGTTTCACCATGTTGGCCAGACTGGTCTCGAAGTTTTGACCTCAGGCAGTCTATCTGCCTTGGCCTCCCAAAGTGCTGGGATTACAGGCATGAGCCACCGTGCCTGGCCAATAATTTTACTTATTCAAACTATTCTTTGAGAGCTACAAATATTTGTATAATGGTTCATGGAATTGTCAACCCAAAAGTGTCTGTGATAGATCTCAATCAATTTAGAAAGTTGATTTTGCCAAGGCTAAGGACTTGCCCGTGACACAGCCACAGGCAGTCTTGAAGATGTGGTTGGGGTACAGCTTGTTTTTATACTTTTTAGGGAGATGTAATATATCAATCAATACCTGTAAGATGTACATGGGTTTGACCTGGTAAGGCGGGGCAACTTGAAGCCGGGGAACTTCCAGGTTATAGGTAGATTTAAAAATTTTCTGATTGGCAATTGGCTGAAAGAGTTTAGTTATTATCTAAAAGCCTGGAATCAATAGAAAGGAATGTCCAGGTTTCAATGATAAGGGTTGTGGAGACCAAAGTTTTATCATGCAGATGAAGTCTCCAGGTAGCAGGCTTCAAAGAGAATAGATTGTATTCTTATAAGTCTTCAGGTCTGTGTTGATGCTCATGCTGGTGGACTCTTACTGAGTTCCTAAAGGGTGTGTGTAGGATATAATGAGGCATGTCCAACTTCCCCTTCCCATCATGGTCTGAACTAGTTTTTCAAGTTAACTTTGGAATGCCTTTGGCCAAGAGGAGGGTTTCATTCAGAAGGTCGGGGCCCTTAGAATTTTATTTTTGGTTTACGGAATCAGTACTCTTTCAACTTTAAAATAATAATTACTGAGATAATAAGTTGGAACTTTAAAAATTAATTTGTTCAACATTTGTTGATTAAGTGTCTGATGTGTTAGGGACTGTTTTTGATCCATCCTTGCATTCCTATAACTTACCTGGCGGGGGGGGGTGGGGTGGGGTGGGGAGTTTTAGTAGACAGTAAATAAGCACAATGAATATAAAAGGTCAGGTAATATTAAATACTGTCAAGGAGAATAAAACAAGATGAAGGTGGTTTGCTGTTAAAGTAGGGTAGTCAGGGAAGGCTGGAATGAAATTTAGATATTAAGATAATTAGTCAATATCTATAGGAATATGAATCCATCTTAAGCAATGGCAAAACAAAGTTTAAAAACTTCCTCCTGGCCAGGGGCGGTGGCTCACGTTTGTAATCCCAGCACTTTAGGAGGCCAAGGTGGGCAGATCTTGAGGTCGGGAGTTCAAGACCAGCCTGGCCAACACAGGGAAACCCCATCTCTACTAAAAATACAAACATTAGCTGGGCGTGGTGGCGGGCGCCTGTAATCGGGAGGCTAAGGCAGGAGATTGGCTTGAACCCGGGAGGTAGAGGTTGTGGTGAGCCAAGATTGCACCATTGCACTCCAGCCACAGAGCTAGACTCCATCTCAAAAAAAAAAAAAAAAGTGTCTCCCTACCCCATAGCGACAACTTAATTAGACATAAAAGTCACTGTGCGTGTAGGAGCATTAAGAAAGGAAAGAAAAAAGAAAAAACATAAAAAGGTTTGAAATCAATGTGGCAGAGTAAATTGGTACGTCAGTACAACAGGCTCATGTCTGTAAACCCAGGACTTTGCGGGGCCAAGGCGGGAAGACAGCCTGAGCCCAGAAGTTCCAGAACAGTCTGGGCAACAGGGCAAAACTCTGTCTCTACAAAAAAATACAAAAGTAATACAAACTATTGATACACATGACTATGGATAGTTTTCAACGGTATTAAGGCTGAATGATTAAAACCAAACTCAAAAAGTTGTATACTGTATGATTCCAGGTTTACTATAAATGACAAAATTATAGTGTCAGAGAACAGAGCAGTGGTTGCTAGGGTTGGAGATAGGAAAATGATGCGAGAGAAAGGTGTTGTAGGAGGGCATTTCTTTGCAGTGATGGAGCAGTTCCTTATCATGATTGTAGTGGTAGTTACATGAATCCATCTGAGTAGGGTTTGTAGTTTTAGTAGTGTTGCATCAAAGTAAATTTCCCAGTTTAGCTAATATATTATGATTATGTAAGATGTTGCCATTGGGAAAAGCTGTATGAAGGGTATGCAGGAACTGTCTGTACTATTTTTGCAACTTCTGGTGAGTCTTAAAGTATTTAAAAAACAACAACAACAAGTATATCAGATCTGTTGAGAGTCCTGAGAAGTCTTAGTCATGGCCTTACCCCTTAAAGAAGATGAGGAAACTGAGTCTCTGAGGTAAGATGACAGCCTGGGGTTGCAGAGCCAGAATCTCAGTCTAGATCTTTTAACTTTCACATCAACATTATTTTGCTCCCTGAGAACATAACCAGTTTTAATTTGCTATTGAGCAATTGTTGGAAGATTATGTGGGTGTCCATTTTTCTCCCCAGCTTCATGCCCACATTCCCCCCAGCTATGTATGTGTGTATGTGAATTCTCTTTTATGTTCTGAAGCAGAGAAAGTACAATATACAAATTATGCATTAGGTTTATAATTTAAATGGTTTGAATCATAATTTTGAATGGAATGGACATGGATCTCCTATTATGAAAGTATTTCATTACTGAGTGCTTGGTACAGTCTAAGTAGTATGAGGAATGACCTTGGATCTCTGCCTGTGAATTAGTAGCTGAATGGTGTTTTACTTCTGATGATTCAGTATATTTGCCTTAATTGCTGGATTAACCAATTTCTTGCCTCCCACTAAAAGCACACACAGTTATCTAAACAGAGGATGAATGAATGAAGTTTTAGGGACTAATTTTTGTGGTATTTAAGCAACAATAGTCTAGATTACCCACAACTTTGATTTCCTTTCATGAGTCCTATAGATGGGCTTTGTCACCATTTACACTTGATTACTTCATTGTTAACCCCAGTGATGTGATTTAGCATGCAAAGACTTAATTATTCCTTTCTGGCCTAGTGAGAAATTTCCTTCCAATAATTGCCTCCACTGCCCTTTAGCCTCTTTAAAACATTTAGTTTCTTTGAAACAACATGGTTGCTCAGTAAGCAATTCCAAGCTCAGCAGTGCCTGGCGCTGTCCTTGGACATAGTTTTTACCTTTGACATAGTGACTTAGGCCTCAATTCTTAAGTGATGTCTGGTGGGCACTCTTCATTAAAGTAGTAGTATGAAGCATTTGTCTGAAGTTATGGTTCCTAACTAAATGGTTCTAAACAGTTCTCTGGTAGTCTTTTTAAATTTAATATTTCCTTATTTTAAGTGAAAAATTGTGCCAACTTTGGAAATAAAAGTAGACTCTTTAAACTTTAGTTTTAAGTATTGAAAAGTACCATTCATTTAGTTGTGAATACTAAAAACTGTAGTATTTTTAAGAAGTGTTTTTGTAAGGAGTCCTAGAAATAGTATAGATCCTTACATTACCTAGAAATAGTAATCCTGGAAGTAGTATATAGATCATTACATAACCTGCCACTGGACATTATTCTGTCCCAGGGTATCAGACTTGTTGGAGAAATTGAAATGTTTATGAAGAGTTGGAAAAGAGATGATTTTGTTTTGTTTTTAAATATAGGTGCATTGCATCTAGCACCCCAAAGCAAGAAATAGATGTGAGAGGACAATTTTCTTTCTTTCTTTCTCTCTCTCTTTGTCTGTCCTTCCTTCCCTCCCTCTCTCCTTCCTTCCCTCCCCACCTCCCCTCCCCTTCCTTTTTTCACCGTTTCACTCTTGTTGCCCAGGCTGGAGTGCAATGGCATGATCTCAGCTCACCGCAACCTCTACCTCCCAGGTTCAAGCGATTCTCCTGCCTCAGCCTCCCAAGTAGCTGGGATTACAGGCGTGTGTCACCACCCCCAGCTAATTTTGTATTTTTAGTAGAGATGGGGTTTCTCCATGTTGCTCAGGCTGATCTCAAACTCCCTAACTCAGGTGATCCACCCACCTTGGCCTCTCAAAGTACTGGGATTCACAGACGTGAGCCACCGCGCCTGGTCTGAGAGCACAATTTTCTGTGAGAGTATTTTTTATTATACAGCAAAAACATTATGGGAAGTTCCATTTCATTTTCCAAGTGGAAGTTTGTGGAATTGAAAGTGTCTATTTTCTACCAGGAGAAACTGAAGATATTCTGCCAGAAGGAAAGTATTCTGCCAGGAGGAGTTGAAAAGTATTAATTGTACCATGTTTCAAGTAGAGGAATATACCCATGTCTCTACTGACAATGTATAAGGCTTGTTGAATGTTGCTTTCTAAATTTTTTTGGTAGCATAGGTTTAGAGCTTTAGTCTTAAAGCCCTATTGTCCATCTTCAAAATTCTGTCCCTTCCCATGTCCTTAATATTAACAGCTTCATTTTGCTCAGAGAATCTAGAGTAACAGTAGCATATAGGGAATTGGATATTCTACATTAAAAATACTAGCATGCCAGTCTTTTGGAAAGCAGAATATTACATTTATCAGACTTAACGAAAGCATTTTTCAGGGAAATGTAGCCAAGTTCTGCCTTTCAGTTTGCATGTTGTACAAGGCATTTTTGCCTTAAATCATCAGATTTTAGGGGAACTAACTTTTAGGTAACCTAGAAATAAGTCAAAGGAACACTCACTGAAGAGATATTGATAATAAAGCAGTTCTAATTATTAAAATATTGATCAGGAAGCATAGCAGAAACAATTGAAGCTCATCCTGTTATATTTTCTGGAGTGTTTTTAAAGAGTTTAGACTATTCAGCTTATTATAGACATATGTCATTTGAATTCTGTAAGTGATGTCTCCTATAGAATTTTTCTCAGAAATGATATAATTGTCAACATTTTAAACTTTATTTTTATTTAATTTACTTTTTAATTTATTGGTCTTTTTTTTCTTTCTTTTTTTAGTAATAAGTTTTTGAATTTTTTAGGAGACAGCATCTCACTTTGTCACCCAGGCTGGTGTGCGGTGGCTTGATCATGGGTCACTGCACGCTCAAGCTCTTAGGCTCAAGTCACCCTCCTGCCTCAGCTTTCTGAGTAGCTGGGACCACAGGCACAGACCACCATACCTGGCTAATTTTTTATGTTTTGTAGAGATGGTGTCTCGCTGTGTTGCCCAGGCTGGTCTTGAACTCCTGAGCTCAAATGATCATCTTACCTTGGCCTCCTGAAATGCTGGGATTATAGGCATGAGCCATCTCGCCTGGCTGACATTTGACAAAATGATTGAAATAGATTTTTGTTAAACTTTAATTATTATGATGCTGTACATTCAGTATCAAAAAATAAACTCTTAGGCATGTCTTAAGGATTCACTCATTATACTTCAGTAGGTATTCGTTATTTTATAGCAGCTGATAAATATCTGGACAGTATTGATGATAGGCATCATGTTCTCTTGGATGAAGGTAATACAAATAATATTCTTTACTTTTGATAGTTTTATTATTATAGTTTAGCTAACTTGTGATAGTTAGATATTGTCAACTAGGTGAGTTTTACCTTCCATTTGCATACTTCCATAGAAAAATAAGAAAAGATGTAAAAATTTATTATAGTATGTGTTTATTATTATGTTTTATTTAGTTTTTATGAAGTATCAGTGAGAGAATGAGAAAGGCATTTATTGGTAGTCTTAATCTAGTGAGAGTAGAGGTGAAAGGCAATACTCCTGCCCTCAGGGGGCTTGCTCCAGTGGTTGATTTAAGGAGCTCATTTTTGTTAGTCTCATTACTCTCTTCTAGAAAAATGGAATACAGTAAACCTGCCTGATATTTTCAAATGCAAATACATATCTGTAGCTTTAATGCTTTATTCAGACTCATGAAATTAGTGTTTCATGGCAAAATAATTTGGATTATGAACAAATGTATAGCAAAATCATTTTGTTTCCGTACATTCTTTTCAGCTAAAGAACAACTGAGGGGGGGTGTGGTGGCTCACGCCTGTAATCCTAGCCCTTTGGGAGGCTGAGGCGGGTGGATCACCTGAGTTAGGGAGTTCGAGACCAGCCTGACCAACATGGAGAAACCCCATGTCTACTAAAAATACAAAATTAGCTGGGCGTGGAGGCGCATGCCTATAATCCCAGCTACTCAGGAGGCTGAGGCAGGAGAATCGCTTGAACCCAGGAGGTGGAGGTTGCGGTGAGCCGAGATCGCGCCATTGCACTCTTAACCTGGGCAACAAGAGCAAAAGCTATGTCTCCAAAAAAAAAGAACAACTGAAACTCTGGATGATTTATTCTAATATAAAAATGATTCTAACTTACTGATGATTTTATTAAATTAGGTCTTACTAGATTGCTACGTTTAAGCCAGTGATCCTGTATTTCATGGTAAGGTCTTTGAAAAGAGCATTAAGGAAACAAAATGATTTTACCACACATTTGTTCATGATCCAAATTCTTTAATTTCATGCATAGGTAGTTTTGACTCTTACAGTGCTACAGAGAGCAATAACTGTAATCATAGAACCACAGGATATAGACCTGGAATGCATACATGGTGCTATGTTAACATGAAGCATTAGTGAGAATTATAAGGTTCATTGAAGTATATTAAATATAACATGCATAAACCCTATTACTTTCTATTCCTTTGGTGAAATGCGATACTTTGGTTGTACATATATTTTTAAAATATTTAAAGACTTAAAATATTTTAAAATATTTAAAGACTTAAAATATTTTAAAATATTTAAAGACTTAAAATATTTTAAAATATTTAAAG
>NC_045446.1:36968333-36991066 GCF_002776525.5 Piliocolobus tephrosceles
ATATTTTAAAATATTTAAAGACTTAAAATATTTTAAAATATTTAAAGTCTAATGAAAAAATGCACATTAGACAAACATATTGTGAAAGTGTAGTGTCAGCCATGAATACAATAGACATATAGTTCTAGATGCTTTGTCATAGGATGAACCCCAAAATTGGGCTTCAGCCTAGGAGACCACAGGAATTCTTGGCTTTGCACGGGAAGGAATTCAAGAATGAGTGACGAAGTTAAGTGAAAACAAGTTTATTAAGAATGTAAAGGAATAAATTGGCAGAGCAACCCCAAGGGCTGCTGGTCAGCTATTTTTATGGTCATTTCTTTATCATGTGCTAAACAAAGGGTGGATTATTCATGAGTTTTCCAGGAAAGGGGCAGGGAGTTCCCCAGAACTGAGGGTTCCTCCCCCTTTCAGACCATATAGGGTAACTTCTGAACGTTGCCATGACATTTGTAAACTCTCATGGCACTGGTGGGAGGTTCCTTTAGTATATTAATATATTATAATTAGCATATAACGAGCAGTGAGGATGTCCAGAGGACGCTCACGCCACCTTGGTTTTGGCAGGTTTTGGCCAGCTTCTTTATTGCATCCTGTTTTATCAGAGGGGTCTTTACAACCTGTATCTTGTGCAACCACTCCTACTGACCTCCTATCAGCTTCATGCTCAGAATCATTTGTAAACTCTCTCTCTCTCTTTTTTTTTTTTAAATTATACTTTAAGTTCTAGGGTACATGTGTACAACATGTAGGTTTGTTACATATGTATACATGTGTCATGTTGGTGTGCTGCACCCATTAACTTATCGTTTACATTAGGTATATCTCCTAATGCTATCCCTCCTCACTCCTCCTACCCCACGACTGGCCTTAGTGTGTGATGTTCCCACCCTGTGTCCAAGTGTTCTTATTGTTCAATTCCCACCTATGAGTGAGAACATGTGGTGGTTGGTTTTCTGTTCTTGTGATAGTTTGCTCAGAATGATAGTTTCCAGCTTCATCCATGTCCCTACAAAGGACATGAACTCATCCTTTTTTATGGCTGCATAGTATTCCATGGTATATAGATGCCACATTTTCTTAATCCAGTCTGTCACTGATGGGCATTTGGGTTGGTTCCAAGTCTTTACTATTGTGAATAGTGCCGCAATAAACATACGTGTGCATGTGTCTTTATAGTAGCATGATTTATGATCCTTTGGGTGTATACCCAGTAATGGGATGGCTGGGTCAAATGGTATTTCTAGTTCTAGATCCTTGAGGAATCGCCACACTGTCTTCCACAGTGGTTGAACTAGTTTACAGCCCCACCAACAGTGTAAAAGCGTTCCTATTTCTCCACATCCTCTCCAGCACCTGTTGTTTCCTGACTTTTTAATGGTCGCCATTCTAACTGGTGTGAGATGGTATCTCATTGTGGTTTTAATTTGCATTTCTCTGATGGCCAGTGATGATGAGCTTTTTTTCCTGTGTCTGTCGGCTGCATAAATGTCTTCTTTTGAGAAGTGTCTGTTCATATCCTTCGACCACTTTTTGATGGCGTTGTTACATGACTAAAACACCAAAAGCAATGGCAACAAAAGCCAAAATTGATGAATGGGATCTAATTTAACTAAAGAGCTTCTGCACAGCAAAATAAACTACCATCAGAGTGAACAGACAACCTACAGAATGGGAGAAAATTTTTACAATCTACCCATCTGCCAAAGGGCTAGTATCCAGAATCTACAAAAAACTTAAACAAATTTACAAGAAAAAAATCAACCCCATTTGTAAGCTGTCTAAGGGCAGGAATCAATTCTCACTCAGTAACTTTTTAGTTCTTCCCTTGCTTATATTTGTGCCTTGCATGTAACATACTCTTAAATGTTGAATAATTTGAAGGACATAGACAGATTGTCTTTCAATATTCTGTTATATTTTACTGACGACATTTTATTAATTAACTTGCTTAGCCAAAGTTTATACTGTGAATATCAAATGTGTGCTTACTGCACTTTTTTTTGAGACAGGGTCACACTCTGTTGCCCACCCTGGAATACAGTGGCGCCATCTCAGCTCACTGCAACCTTTGCCTCCAGACTCAAGTGATCTACCGGCCTCTGCCTTCAGAGTAGCTGGGACTGCAGGCATACACCACGAGGCTTGAATAATTTTTAAATTTTTCTGTGGAGATGAGGTCTTACTGTCTTGCCTAGCTGGTCTCAAACTCTTTACCTCACACCATCCTTCTACCTCGGCCTCCCAAAATGCTTGGATTACAGGTGTGAGCCACTGAAACCAGCCTCTGCTGTTCTTCTAAGTGTGCTGCTGTATTCATGGGGGGAGGAGGGACAATATAAACTGTTCTTCCTGTTTTAACATTTATGAAGCCCTTCATGTGTACCAGATATGCTAAGAGCTTTATATATGTGAGTTTACTTGATCATCATAATAACCGCTGTGTAAGAGGTATTCTTTATCTCCATTTTAAGCTCAGAAAACTGAAGTACAAAATGTTTAAATACGCATTAGTCAAATATATTGAAAATATATATCCAAGGTCATGATTTATAATCTCTAACCAGAATTTGAACCCACATAGTCTGACTCCAGAGCTTGTGCCCTCCAGTCTCTCACACTGCCCCGCACGTGTCCATAGGTGATAGGGTTTCGTGGAAAAGATAGACATAAACAAATAAAATACAGTATGAGAGTACCCTAAAGGAGGGATGAACAAAGGGCTGTGGGAGCAAAGAGGAGGGGAATTTACTCTGCCTTGGGGATTGGAAGGCTTCACAGCAGAGGTGACATTTGAGCTGGGTCATTTAGTCTTCTGTAGGGCAGCTGCCCGAGTTCTGCCTTGTTTGAAATAAGCACATTTACAAGAGAATAGTGGAGCACATTCCACTTGATGGATTGGATTGACAGATTGAAAGTAACTCCCCAGAATGATGGCTTTGTTAGATATTTGTTCTCTGAGAACCCTACCTGCCACTCCCCTTTGGTGAATTGTGGCAAGAAAGCTGTCACATTAAGCTGTCACTCAGGATACTTGTGAGAGGGGGAGGGAAGAACAAATTATGGGCAGAACTAGGTATTTTCAGAACAGTCTAAAACCCAGAAAGATTATATTTCAGAGCATTTAAAAATGAACACAGCAGCCTTTTTTTAAGTTGTGCAAAAAGAAAATTGAATAATGAAAACTTAATTAGGCTATGGATATTTTTAAAGCTGGACATTCTGATTCTTATCCACCCTAATTATATGAAGCTTTTTAAAGGCCAAGATAGAAAAAGAAATCAATTATAGACCTACACAAAGTTCTTGCAGAGATTGTTTAATTGTAAAAATATCTTTTTTGTGTGTGGTTTTTAAAGGAGTGTTTCAGAAGCAGATTCAATTCCAACTTGTATTACCTTTTGTCTCGGTTGACTAGTTGTTTGCTCTAAGACTATTTCATGTTTTGCTGTTTCTTTCAGTTTGTAGGTGCCAAGCTATTGAAAGGTCTAGAGACTAATCTAGGTCTTTCTAAATTATGGCTGCTTGCAGTTTTATGCCTGGCGAAATGGTTTAACAGCACTTCTTTGAGTTGGCACTCTTCTGCCTGTCTCAGCTTTAACTTTCCCGCCTCCTTCTCAGTAGTCCCTCTTTCACCCTCCACTCCCCAAGCCTGAAATGGAAAGAACTTGCTTTGTTACTGATGATAATATTTAAGCTCTAAAATTTTAACAGTATTTCAGTTGCAAATAAATGGAAATTGTGTATTCTGTTTAATGTGTTTCAGAAAATCCCTGCTATTTTTTTTTCTTTAAATACAAGAAAACAGGCGTGTAATGCCTCATTGAAAAAAGCCTGTAGGGGTGCTTTGTGCAGGTCTTAATTAAGGGCTTTGAAAGACCAAACAAAAGGAAAAAGGAAAATGCTACAGGGTTATTGTTATTCCACCCCATTGGCTCAGCTAGCTGACCATCCATTGGAGCATTTTGTCCATTTTGAAACTGAATGACACTTTTGTTCGTGATTAACAGAGGTGAAAGAAGCCAATTATTGGGCCGTCTTTTTCCATAGAGCAGCTGCTGTTGGATTTAACTGCAGGCAAATATGGCCTTTTACTACCACAAGGATGTTGTGATGACAGTTTATTTTTATAGAACTCTGGCAGAAAACAAAATCTGTCTGACTCCTGTTATGAGTATGCCCTGGAATTTTCATGAAAGGGTCATTTTAATGTTCTAGCTGTCCCAGAGTTCTCCTTAAAAAACAACATATATGTATATAAATACCTATGTACATATTTTTAACAGCTCCTTGTGTATGGATTCAGCCTTAAAGTTATGTAAAGATTTTTTTAATTTGTACGTTTGTAAGCTGCTTCAGCCTTCCCCCATTTCCATTTTAATAAAATCCTCCAAAGATTGTTAAAGTGACCAAGTAATTAGGGGAAAACAGAGTAGTCTTGCTCAAGCTGTTTTGATATACAGGCTACTTAGGTGGGACGACGCATGAGTCTCAGAGACCACCTAACCATTAGTTCAGACTTCTAGCCTCTCTGGTGTTCAGTGGTAGGAATGAGCTTGGGGAGGAATTTCGCATTGTGCAATGGTATTACATGAGCGTGTAATAACAGATGTAGCTGGGAGAGGGGCACATGGTTCAGTTCTCAGGATCCACCCAACTCTGATATGCCCTTAGACAATGGAGTAGGAGATGGGGTTCGGGGACCAGCGATCAGCCAGGATTTCTTTCAGTGAGACTCTAGGCCTTCCATTTTTGAGGCATCCTTGTGCTGTGGATAAAGTGCCCTGTCCAGTGTTTCCTTGGGCAAGTTTCTTAACCTTTCCGAGTCTCAGTTTCATCCTCCAGTTGGAGTTAATAATACCTGTCTCTCAGAATGCTTCTGAGAATTAAATGAGTTGAGCGTGATATATGTCTATCACAGTCCCTGTTATATAGGAAATATTTGATGAATACTAACTTCCTTTATTTCTCTTTTGCTGTGAACAACTCCTTATACCAAAATCTGAAACCAAACTCTGCTTCTTACTCAGTTAGTCTTCTTCCTCTCAGATTTTCAAGTAGCAGAGGATTCAGTTTTCAGGGATAATTTAATGAAAATAAATGGCTTCTCTCTATAGCCCTCTGTTCTTCATTTGTTTAGAACAGAACCAACACAGCTTTGTGTACAATGTGAAGAACATGGAATATTGACTCTTTGTTTGTGATTGATTGTCATAATTCATTTGAGAGTCTTCTCAGGTCTGGTGCTGTTGTGCTCTGTAGTCTTTTGAAAATCACCTGTGTTTTTTTGTTTTCATTGTTGTTGACGACATAGTGGTAACAACATTTAACTCACTACCCCTCAGATGTGTTTTGAAGATGATTATAAGTGGTTTATAAGCCCTCTGTAGATATCATTACATTAAAATGGAAGGATGAGGCCCCTAAAATTGTAAAACAAAACAAAATAAAGTTTTCTGGCAAGGTAGATAACGTAGTTGTGTAGCTGCATGAGACTAAGTTATTAGTTGAACAAGGTGTTTAATAGTGAGGTTCATCTTGTCGCCTATCAGGTTCTTTGGATGGCACTTTCACCCCCACAAAAGAGTGAGTAGTTCTATTTGTAGACCTCCCACAAAAGGTGGTATTGGAGCTGGGTTGCTTGTCTCTTCTTCTCTGGTTTGATTTCCTACTCCTCTTCTTAATCCCAAGCCCTTTCTTGCCCCATTCAGTCTAACCCTCTTCCATGGTTGATACACTTTTCTCCGTCTCAGCCTGTTCACTAGCTCTTCCCTGAGGAACTGCTTCCCCTGCAGACTTTTGGTTAGAGGCTGCTCATCTTCCTACACTGTTAAGAGAATAGCATTGATTCTCACCACTCCTCGTTGCTGCCCATGGGTCACTGGGCTTTCATCTTCACTCACAACCTCTGTTCTGTCTGTGGTCCATGACCTTTAGTTCTGATCCCTCACAAATACTGTCATCTACTGGCTCCTCTGTTGGTCCCCTTTAAAGGAGAATTGGGTGCCAAGTTCATGATCTTATGATTTCTGCCATCCTCTCCCCTGCCTAAGTTCTGTCATTCACCCAACATGAACAATCCTTCCGACACTTTTGCCTCTCATTTCATTTATCTCCATCACATTGGTGAGCCCTGTCTTAACTCTACTTCAGCCTTTTCCTCCCCTGACCACATCTTGGACCTTGTGAACACAGAACTGCTAAAGCACTCTGACTACAACCTCTCTTGCTCTCTTTTTAAGAAAAATTTTAGCTCGGTGTATACAACTTTTTCAGCCTCATTAAACCCTCATGCCCCTTGAACTTTTACTTTCTATCATTCATTTCTTTCTCTGGTTAGATTAAGGTCTACTGTCCATTCCTTTAACCTCAGTGTCGTTAACCCTCTTACCCTGTTTCTTATCAAAGACGTTCAAAGACATTCATTTTTATGTAATGATGAAATCAGTCTTATTTAATCACCCATGCCACTTTTTTTGTGTGTGAAATACTTAGTAGTCCCAAACTAAGTACTTATCACACACAACTTAACTCATCATTTGAGGAGGTAGTTAACTAGTAGAGGCTGACTGCTTAGATGGAATGGTTTGATTGAGAGTGAGGATGGCACTTTGGCAGGAGAAGAGGCTTTCCATTATGGCATGTGTGATCTTGTTCACATCATTGAGCCTCTGGGTTCTAGTCGCCTCACCTGTGCATTGAGGATACTTGGTTACATGATCCCCAGTATTTCTCCAGTTCTATGAATTTCTTATTCTGTTTGTTTAACTGTGTCACTTTAGGTAAGTCAGGGGACTCCTCTGGGCCTCAATTTCCCCATTTGTAAAAGGGGACACTCTCCCAACTCTACCTGCCTTGTAAAGTTGCTGTGGAGTCCAAATAATTTCACGAGCATAAAAGTGCTTTATGAGAGCTGGGCAGTGGTTCCCCATTGTGCCGCCATAATGTGTATTCAGATCACTGGGAGGGCTGTGTAAAATACATTGCTGGGCCCCACCTCTAGGATTTTTGATTCTGTCAACCTGGGTGGGGACCCAGTTACTTGTATTTCTGACAGATTTCCAGGTGATATTGGTGCTGCTAGTTCTGAGAGCACAATTTGAGAACCCCTACTTTAAGGAGTTCTGGATATGTGAGATACTACCTTACCCTTTCAGACAGTTCTATGCGGGTATGTTAACCACACTTCTTAGTCAAAAGTAAAGACAAGCTTCCAGGTCTTTGTGGGAACAAAGTTACAACTTAATTGAAATCCATACTCTTCCTAAGCAGCTTGGACCTACTATTGTCCCACATGTAAGTATGCAAAACTACATTTTGCCAAGAATTAACTTGTGAAAACCATTGAACTTGTATTTAAAGTCAGCTTTACAGTGGTACTGTGCTCTGTAAAACCAGAATCTTTTCCCACAAGATGCATGTAAATAAGAGACCTCAAAAATAGAAAGACTCTGTTTTTCAAAGAATACAAACAGGTGTCGCATAGAAAACTTGAGATGACATGGGGATTATTTTTCTCAGGTTTCACAGACTGCGGTCTCGGGTGGCTTTCAGGATTGGTTTGGAGAAGGGTCCATCTGCTGGGCGGGCAGGTGTATTCCTTCCCATGTGCTCTGTGCCTCTCCACACCCCTCCACTGTGGTCAAGATGCATTGTAGAAATCCTACCTCAAGGCCAGGCGCAGTGACGCACGCCTGTAATCCCAGTACTTTGGGAGGCCAAGGAGGGCAGGTCACCCGAAGTCAGGAGTTCAAGACCATCTTGACCAACATGGTGAAACCACGTCTCTACTAAAAATACAAAAATTAGCTGGCGTGGTGGTGTGTGCCTATAATTTCAGCTACTTGGGAGGCTGAGGTGGGAGAATCGCTTGAACCTGAGAGGCGGAAGTTGCAGTGAGCCGAGATTGCTCCACTGCACTCCAGTCTAAGCAACAGAGCGATACTCTGTCTCAAAAAAAAAAAAAAAAAAAAAAGACATCCGCCTCAAGGAAAACCAGAGAGTGACAATTCATATTTAAAAAATCACTCCCTAGGGTGTCTTTAAGAGTGTCCCAGGTTTTTTTTTTTTTTAACCAATGCAAAGGTATTTAACACATTTTATTTGGTTAAAACGTTAATAGCTATTGTTTGGTTAAAGGCTACTAGGTAAAAAGAAGCTTAAACAAACAGGAAGAAACTGTTATATGATGACCAAAATGACTTAAAAAGCTTAATGTTACAAAATAGCTATTTTATGCACATATACCTATTAATAAATATTAAGAATGGACAAATCAACACTCCGTCAAAGTCCAAAAAAAACAAACTTTTCATCAAGCACTTCATCTTCTTGATACTAGTTATATTTCTGTTTTGATTCCTTATGCTTTGAAAATTCAGAAAAACCAGAATCCATACATTCACTTCATCTTCTCATCTTGTCTCTGAGGCTTGGCTCTTTAAAATGGAAAGGAGTACACCTTCTTCTTCTGCTTGTCCGTTCTGAAGGTAGATCTTCTGACTTATTTTCAGATTCAGCAGTGTTATTTGAAACAAAACTGGTATTTGTCAAGTCCTGTAATGGTCTATCGCCTATTCCTGACTTTTGGGTTCTCCGGTTGACTTTAAATTTCATCTCGTTCATTTTCTCATCCTCATCATCACTTACTTGAAAGGCTGGTGAGCACTCCAAGGCAAAATTTTCTTTTATTATCACATTTTTACTAGAAGAAATGCTCAAAGGTACTAAACCTTCACGAACACTGTGAAAGGAAGAATCTTGTATGTTGGGTGAATATATCTCAGGCAAAGATTTAAATGCCTTTGTGTAAAAGTCTAGCTTATTTTTGACCATTTTCTCATTCTCCAAATTGTTTTCCTTATCAGCTTGTTCAGATGCAGTAGACTTTCCCTGAATGCTGTCAAGTATTCTTTCCATGACTTCATGGCTCTCTGGAGAAGGATCTATGGAGGTCTTCCTTTTCTTTGACTTAGATGTCACTTTATTTACCTTTTTAACCTGACATTCTCCTTCTTTTATTCCTTCCACAAAAGGGGTATCTCCTTTTTTATTCAAAGTGGTAGTGCTTTGCTTCTGAGTCTTACATAGTTCAACCGGGTTTCCTGGATCAGAATCTGCTTCACTAGTAATATGTTTTAAATCAGATTCTAAGGAGATAGATGTCTGTGAAGATTCTGTTAACTGTGAAGCAAGTTTGTTCTTACCTTTTGTCAAAATGTTCTTTGCCTTGCATGATGATTCTTTCCTACACTTTTTAACTACTTTGTAGGAATCTGAAATTTGATCACAACTTTCCTTTTCATTACTGTTGATTTCCATATAGTGTTCATTGATAATGTCTTGGCATTCAGGTTTTTGTTTAGATTTATTTCCTTTAAAATCAAGATCTTTTGTATAGCTTTCTTGGACATGTACATCTTTATCATTATCCTCATATATCTGGTTCATTTCAGAAATTATTTCTGTGTTCCAATTCACTTTATTCCTGAGCTTCTTATTTATTTTTGATTCATTTTGCTCAGCAGATTTCCTATCAGTAACATACTTTTTCAAATCCAGTATACTCTGGGTGTCATAATCACATAAATTTCCATTATCTTTGATGGGAAGATCAACTGTTTGAAATTCATTTGTGACTTGTAGACTTTCAGAAATTGTTTCTTTATCCTTTGGGGTTAGAGAAAAGAAGTTATCTTTTTCTAGGTCATGTATACCTTTGTCATCATTCTCATATATTTGATTGGTTTCAGGAATTTCCGACTTTTGAGATACATTTAGTCGAAGCTTCTTACCTATTTTTGAATCATTTTGACAAGCAGGTTGCCTATCATGGACATGTTTCACCCCCAAAACATTTTGAATCTCAGAATCATACAGGTTTCCACTATCTTCGGTAGAAACAGTAGGTGTTTCAAACTCACTTGGGTCTTCTAAGTTTCCAGGGATGATTTCCTTATCTTTTTGAGTGAAAAAGAGTGAGTGACTTTTAACTGTGTATTCTATACTTTTGTCATTATCTAAATGATTCACTTCAGAAATTATTTCTGTCTTCCGATTTACTTTCTGCCGAAGCTTCTTATTAACTTTTGATTCATTTTGCTGAACGGGGTACATATTGCTGATCTGCTTTTGCAAACCCAACACATTCTGGGTCCTATAGTCACATCGATTTTCATTATCTCCAGTAGAAAGAGCTGGGATTTGAAGCTCTTTGGAAACTTCTATGTTTTCAGAGACAGGTTCTTTATCCTCTTGGGTTTCGAAAAAAAAATTATCTTTTTTTAGGCCATGCACCACATCTTTATCATTATCCTCATACATGTGGTTCATTCCAGAAATTATTTCTGTCTTCCGGTTTACTTTCTTTCTAAGCTTATTAATGTTTAAGTCATTTTGCTCAGAAGGTTGAATATCAGTGACATACGTTTTCAGATCCAATATATTGTGGGTCCCATAATCACACAAATTTCCATTATCTTTGGTGGAAAGACTGACTGTTTGAAATTCATTTGTGACATCTAGGTTTTCATAAATGGTTACTTTATCCTTTTGGTTTGGGAGTAAGTTATTTTTTTCTAATTTGTGAATCACAAATGTCTGTCTAGAAGCTTTCCTTTTATTACAAGTTAGGGAATTCTGACCCTTATCAAGTTTACTCTCCTGGTGAAATTTATCTGAACTTTGGGATAAAGAGTATGTTTCCTCTTGCTCATTTGTTATTCTTTTCTTCTTTTTATTACACTGTATGTTTTCTCTGTCACCTTGTTCAAAGCCAGTTTGAAGGGTCATTTTCTTCAGTTCATTCACCTGAGCCAACTGTTCATTATTGAAAATAAAACCAGGATCTTCAGCATCCCTTTTGCCATCCAGGACATCAGATCTTTCTGGCCTGTTTTCAATCTTTTCCCCGATATCCACATCTAAACTATTTTTAAACTGTCTCTTTGATCTTTCTCTCTTTTTTTCAGAGCTTGAATCTTTCACTTTTCTGAAAGTTTTCATTCCATGTTCATTTGTTTTTTTATTACTTTTCTTTTTAATGCCTGTTGAAACTGTGACAATTTTGCTGACTTCACTAGCAGTTAAATCCATGTCAGCATCATACACAGTTTTCTGCAATTGAAAGTCATCATTATCCTCAACTTGATTCATGCACTCTGCATTAGGTTCTCTGGCAGACTCAGAAGATAAGCCAGGAAGATCCTGTTTATTTCTTTGCATTTCAGTATTTGTTTCATTAGTATGACCATTTATCTCATCATTGCAATTTAATTCTGGACTTAAAATGTGTTGTTGATCTAAAACTGTTGCACAGGGAGTGTCTGAAGAAAGATTATTTGATTCCCAAGATGACCCACGCTTCTTCCTTTCAGTCACATTACTAGGAGATGGTTTCTCCCACCTGTGGCCAATAGATTGGGCGTTTCTCATCTCACTCGTTAGAGAACTCGTAGAACTTTGGTCTGAGTGGGAATGGCTTTCTCTGGGAGGTACATCAACTATAGAAGAAATATGTTCTGAATCATCTAAACCATATACATTTTGATTATTTTCTTTAAGAAATAACACTTCCAAATTATCCTGAGTTGATAAAGGTTGTGTTGTTGATCCTGAAGAGGGAATATCAGGTAACGTCTTTGATTTAACATTGTTGTCACACTGCATTTTCTCTTTGTCATCATCTTCATCATCATTTGAAGGTAATGGAACCCTTGCAAATGGAAGACGCATCAACTTGCACTGTTTACTAATTCGTTTCTTCTTGCTAGCTGACAGTAGAAAGGAACTCTGATGGAACTCAGAAAGACTGCTCATTTCAATTGCAGTTATCAAGTTATTGTTCATGAGAGCTTCTATGTCTATAAGCTTCTTATTCAAGTTATTCAGCTTTAGGCGAAGAAATGTATTCTCAAAATTCAGTTTTTCTACTTCTTTTTGCAATAGCATCTTTTCAGTTGTAATTCTTCGAGAATTCTCTTTTTCTCTACTAAGAGCCTGAGCTAATGCCCTGTTGTTGTGCTTTAAAGATATTTTGAAAATAGAAGAATTATTTAGAATTTTTGTTTTTATTTTTGAAGCAAGAGAAACATTCAACTTAGCAGTCTTTGAAATTCTTTTGTCTTTCACATGTCTCTTAATTCCTGAGGTAAAAAGTGAGCCAGTTTCCATCACTGGGCACGCCATCACTGTATATCAGGTAGCTCAAGTTCCAAGTTCCAAGTTCTCCCCAGTCTTCCATCACCTCTTCGCCTTCAGCCAGCCTCTCCAAAGGAGAGGGCTCCTTCGAGAACTTTGGCACGCAGTCCCTAACATTCATTCCGCAGACACATACTGAGCGCTCACAATGCCCTAGAAACTGTTCAAGAGAGTAGAGCAGTCCCAGAGACAGAAATTTCTTCCCTTAAGTAGCTGACCTAACTGGTGGCTCTCCCTGCTCGCCCTGCCGGACGCTCAAATCTCAGAAACAAGAGGCAGCGACTCAAAGCCAAAACAGGACTCCGTCAACGAACCCCTCGGAGCCGGAGAGGGGCGCCGTCCCGGATCCCGAAGGACAGAGGGCGGAAGACCCCCAGTTTTTAAAGTATTGGCTCACTACCTGCTTCATAAAATGGCCAGGGTACAGGGAGGGAAGTGGAGCAGACAGAGGTAAACAGAAGAAAACTTCTACTATTGAGAGCATTGCTGAGTAAAAATACACCCAAGGGAATGTAAAATGGCATAGCTTCTGTGGAAAACAGTGTGGTGGTTCCTCAAAAAATTAAAATAGAGTTGCCATATGGCCCAGCATTTTCACTCCTGGGTATATGTATTCCCCCCAAATTGAAAGCAGGATTTTAAAAGAAATATTTGCACACCTGTGCTCATAGCAGCATTATTCACAGTAGTCAAAATGTAGAAGCACCCCATGTGTCCATTGATGGGTAATTGGATGAACAAAATATGGCATATACACACATACAATAGAATATCATTTAGCCTTAAAAAGGAAGGCAATCCATCCTGATACATGCTACAAAATGGATGAACTTTGAAGACATGCTAAGTGAAAGAAGCCAGTCACAAAAGGAGAAACACTGTATAATTCCCATTCATATAGGTACTTAGAGTAGTCAAATTCATAGAGACAGAAAGTAGCATGGTGGATGCCAAGGGCTAGGGGGAGTGGGGAATAGGGAGTTACTGATTAATGGGTAGAGTTTCAGTTTTGCAAGATGACAAAAGTTCTGTGTGGATGGATGGTAGTGATGGATGCTACTGAACTGTACATTTAAAATAGTAAATCTCTATTTACCATCATGACATCTCCATTATGAAAATGTCAATGTTCTTATACATCAGGGTTTTTTAACCTTGGTATTGACATTTTGTGCTGGGTAATTCTTGTTGTAGGGTCCAGTATTAGCATGGGTTTTCCAGAGAAATAGGACCAGTGGAATATATATAGGATATATATATATATATGTTTACTGAGATTGATTAAAAGGAATTGGCTCAGGTGGTTATTGGAGGTGTAGTTCCAGTCCACGACTGAAGGCCTGGGACCCAGGAGAGCTGATGGGATAAGTTTCAGTTAGAATCTGAAGGCCCGAGAGCCAAGAGAGTTAATGATGTAAGTTCTAGTTCGAGTATGAGTCAGAAGGCCAATGTCTCAGCTCAAAGACAGTTAGGCAGAGAGAGCAAATTCTCCTTTACTTTACGTTTTAATTGTTTTCTAACCTTCAACAGATTGGATGAGGCCCACCCATATTAAGGAGTGCAATCTGGTTTACTCAGTTTACTGATTAAAATGATAATCTCATCCAGAAACACCCTTACATATATACCAAGAATAATGTTTAACCAAATATGTGGGAACTCCGTGGCTTAGTAAGTTGACACATAAAATTAACCATCACAGGGCCTGTCCTGTGCATTGTAGGAGACTTAACACCATCCCTGGCCCCTACTCATTAGATACCAGTAACCTCCCAGCTTCTGCCTGCCAAGTGGTGGCAACCAAAAATATCCTCAGACATTGCCAAATGTCTCCAATGCCAAATCACCGCTGGTTAAGAACTATTGCTAAACATTCTTCAGAAGAGTATAAATGTCTTAGGTAAGGAAAATAGATATTCATTCTAGACTTGCATTTGTTTTGCCATCCCTTGCAATTTTTAGATTCTGATATTTTTATATAATACACGCTAGTTATCAGGTTGTATTGGGAGAAATGTGGGAAATGCACAAACCAAAATTTGGGTCTTGATTCTGGTTGTGTGGCTTTGAAAAAAGAAATGGCCTTTGATTTACTCGTCAGTACAAGTTCCAACGGTGGGGGTGTGAATGACTTGAACTAGGTCATCTCTATGGTTTCTTTCTCTCTTTTTTTTCCTGGGGCAGGCAGAGAGTCTTGCTGTGTTGCTCAGGCTGGAGTGCAGTGGAGCAATCATAGCTCACTGCAATCTCAACCTCCCAAGCTCAAGTGGTCCTTCCATTTCAGCCCCTTCACCCCTGTCTTGAGTATCTGGGACTACAGGGGCACGCCACCCCTCCCAGCTGTATTTTTAATCTTTTTTTTGTAGAGACAGAATCTCACTGTGTTATCCAGGCTGATTTCAAACTCCTGGACTCAGGAGCTCCTCCTGCCTGGACCTCCCAAAGTGCTGGAATTATAAGCTTGAGCCATTGTCCCTACCTTTATGGTTTCTTTTAGCATAAACACACACGCACACACCACCAGCCCTTTAAAAGAGATTCAAGTAAAAATCCATAAAGACTTTAGAAATAGGACCACTTTCTTTTCATGCCTAGCATTACAAGGATTTGAAGGACGGATCTAGTCCCTGTTCTTGCAGGAAATACCTGACCGGGTGACATGCAATAAAAATAGCCACTCCTTCTCAATTTTAACTCGCTATTTATTTTGAAAGCACTTGATAAAAAGTGCATTTTATGGAAGTATGTTGGTTTTAATGATTGCTTCTAGGTAGCACTTTGAAACTTTTCTCAACACTAGAAAATAGTAGCATGTCTTTGGTCTGTTCAACATACATGGATAATTATAATTTCTTTTCAAAATAGCAATTTATAAAAAAAAAAAGGCCAAAACAGTAGGGTTCCTTGACTATTTTTAGGGAAGAAATTACTAAGATGCAAAATAAGTTTTAAAATATAAACAAGTGTGTGTATATTTGGACTAACTTACATGTTTACGTTGGTTGTCCTGACTCAGCCACATAAGTGGCAGTTTGCATTCCGGGCCAAGCTTTTTAGCCTGCTGGCCCCCAAATTTAAGACCCATCCCAACTTTTTTGGCTCATGTTTCTATCTAAATATTGGGTGGAAACAGCAGAAGAACCAAAGTAAAATGGAAGGGGGGATTATTTGAAATTAAAACTAGTTAGTAACCAAGCAGGCAGATATGTGCCAGATTTCTTAGGACCATTCCTACCCCCTCAAATCCCTCCATCTCCCTTCACCCCTTCCTATTCTCACGATGCAATGCAAAGACTGGTATAGCTAAGGGCCTATCTATCAAACAGATTCAGGATTTGCAAGCATAAGACATGTAGGGTTAGAGTTACCTGTAGCTGTGTGATAGGTGCGTGATAACATTATGAACAAACCCTTGATGACTGAGTGGTCCAATAGCTGTTTTTATTGCCATGTTGTAAGCTATAATGACAAAAATTGTAGGGCTTGTAGAAAATATCTTTACTGCTGTCATGATTTATTTTCCTGGGGTTTTGTTCTTTTTCCTCTCCATATACATGATAAATATGGTGAAAACACTATTACATATATATATTTTAGTTATATAAGTGTTGTCTTCACTTTTCACCAAACCAAGTGAAACATCCATCCTTATAATTTATTCATCCAGGATAAATTTCCTGGATAAATAAGTAGTTTTAGAACATTTCTTAAAATCATTTGTTAGTGCCTGACTGTCCCCTTCCTTCCTTCCTTCCTTCCTTCCTTCCCTCCCTCCCTCCCTCCCTCCCTCCCTTTCCCTCCTCTCCCCTCCCCCCCTTTCTTTCTTAGCATTATGGTGTAGTGATTAGGGAGACAGGATTTTGAAGATGGTCTGGGTATTCAGATCCTGGCTTGACATCATTGTGAGGTAACTTTAAAAAGTTCCATTTGGCTGGGCACGGTGGCTCACACCTGTAATCCCAGCACTTTGGAAGGCCGAGGTGGGCGAATCACGAGGTCAGGAGATCGAGACCATCCTGGCTAACATGGTGAAACCCCGTCTCTACTAAAAATACAAAAAGTTAGCCGGGCTTGGTGGCAGGCGCCTGTAGTCCCAGCTACTCAGGAGGCTGAGGCAGGAGAATGGCGTGAACTCAGGAGGTGGAGCTTGCAGTGAGCTGAGATCCGGCCACTGCACTCCAGCCTGGGGACTCCGTCTCAAAAAAAAAAAAAAAAAAAAAGGAGTTGATGAACAGAAGAGGCACTTGGTCAAATAAGTGTTATCTAGAAAGGATAATACCATTATTAGAATTTGATCATTTAAGAGACTCTGTCTAGTAGCATTGTTATCTCTGAGTTTTTTTGTTGTTGTTTGTTTTTTGAGACAGAGTCTCACTCTGTTGCCCAGGCTCGAGTGTAGTGGCACAATCTCAGCTCACTGCAGCGTCTGCCTCCTGGGTTCAAGCTATTCTCCTTCCTCAGCCTCCCAAGTAACTGGGATTACAGGCATACATCACCATGCCCACCTAATTTGTGTTTTTAGTAGACGTGGGGTTTCACCATATTGGCCAGGCTGGTCTTGAACTCCTGATCTCAAGGGATCTCCCGCCTTGGCCTCCCAAAGTGCTGGGATTACAGGCATGAGCCATCGCATCTGGCCGAGTTTTAATGTATAAGTAGCTCATCAGGAAGGCCATCTGGTGTAGTGATATGGATTTCCAGCTACCTGTTTGACAAATTGCATGGCAAAATATGAAAACCAGGGGTATTGTCGTGATTTTTAAGTGAATCTATGCTTATTCTATTTAATTTCCTATTAAATAGAATAAGAATTTAAAGGGCCATCTTTTTATTCTAAGATCATACCCTTTGACTCTTTAGATTGATAGAGTTGTTTTATAAATGTGCTTACAAGTCAAGTCAAAATAAAAAGTTGACAGCCTTGAATTGGTCTCTCCAGTTGTGTGGTATTTCAGGGGGTGTGGGTAGGCATTGTATTGATTTAAGGTGCCAGAACTCCAGGAGTCACATTAATGGTAGGAAGCTTTTCTCCAGTGTCCTTGACAGATTGTCTTTAGCCACTGCCTCTAGTATCTCTGGCAAGGCAGGGGCTTCTCTTACTGAACAGCTCAAGACATTAACAGTAATCTTTTTTGTTATATTTTGTAACAATTAGCTTCCCAGTTCAGTATAGTGGACAGACCATGGGCCTCTCCTTCACCAAAAATTATTTTACTTTGGGTATGTAAGACCAGAGTTGTGAATATTAAAAGGGGAAATGAGATGGAAACACTAAGCTATATTAAACATTTTGGAATTACTAGTTCCTTTCTTCCTTCCCTTCCCATCAAAAGCATCTATTGATTGTACTTAATTCATGCATCTAGAGCAATGGAGATATTCTTCTCTTATTTACATGAGAGCTCTTCAAGTTTCTTCCTCAATCTTATCTTCTCCAGACTAAATAGCCTCTCTTTTCAGTGGCTGCCCTCGTCAGGTTCCAGATCCCTCACTGTCCTAGCCTTCAGTTTTGGAGGCTGAATACGTGAAGTTTCTATGTTTGGTTCATGAATTCTGCATGAGCATCTAGTATATGTAGAATAGTAATAAAAATGCCTTAAGTTCCCAGAAGACTCTGTAGTTTTTTTTTTTTTTTGAGACGGAGTCTCGCTCTTTCTCCCAGGCTGGACTGCAGTGGCTGGATCTCAGCTCACTGCAAGCTCCGCCTCCCGGGTTTACACCATTCTCCTGCCTCAGCCTCCCAAGTAGCTGGGACTACAGGCGCCCACCACCTCGCCTGGCTAATTTTTTTGTATTTTTTAGTAGAGACGGGGTTTCACCGTGTTAGCCAGGATGGTCTCGATCTCCTGACCTCGTGATCCGCCCGTCTCGGCCTCCCAAAGTGCTGGGATTACAGGCTTGAGCCACCGCGCCCGGCCAGACTCTGTAGTTTTAACGGTGCTTTCCAATCTTCCCAGCCCTGTGGTAGGGGAGATATTTTCCCTTTTGACTGTGAGGAACCTGAGAGCCTTTCTAAGAACAAACAGACATCATTTAATTTTAGAGTTGGGAAGGCTTTGCATGCCATGCCGACCTCACATCTCAGAAGAGAAACTAGAAGATCGGAAGAGTTAAGGGACTTGCTTCAGGTCACATGGCCAAAGTTTGGCTGTGGCCCATGGGAATCGGACTCCATTTTTAAGTCCCATTTTAACCCAGAAATTGAACCACCGCACTGTGCTGCCTCTGTGTTGTGCAAAGGATGAGAGAAGCATAAGGCAAATAACAGGCTCCTTAGTGCAAAGAACTTGCACAGGAATAGAGTGAATTATTTGTTTTGACTTTCTGTTTAGTTCATTAAAAAAATTCCAGCAGCTTACGTGATGATAGGGTACAAACTATAGGAGAAACGTTCACATTGAGTGAGATTGTTCATGGAGGATAGTTTAGAGCACACTCTGAAGAACATTAGGCTGTGGGAGAAAAGAATAGAAGAGTGGGCTTGGCGTGGTGGCCCATGCCTGTAATCCCAGCACTTTGGGAGGCTGAGGTAGGCAGATCACGAGGTCAGGAGATGGAGACCATCCTGGCTAATATGGTGAAACCCCATCTCTACTAAAAAAAAAAAAAATTAGCTGGGCGTGGTGGTGGGCGCCTGTGGTCCCAGCTACTCGGGAGGCTGAGGCAAGAGAATGGCATGAACCTGGGAGGTGGAGCTTGCAGTGAGCCGAGATGGCACCACTGCACTCCAGCCTGGGCGACAGAGCAAGACTCTGTCTCAAAAAAAAAAAAAAGAATAGAAGAGTGTTCTCTGTGAGTGATCTAGGGTAGTGTTCCTTAACATTCCTGTGCTGAGGTGCCAGTTTTGTTTTGTTTTGTTTTTAATTTCCAGTCTAATATGGTTCATATTTTTATAAAATATAAAGATTAATTTTCAGGAAAATAAAATGGAACAAAGAAAGCCTACATAATACAAACCCAAAGTTCTTATTGTTGATTCAAAGTCATAAAATTTGTCCTGTTGCCATGATGTAAACTCTCAGTAGCTCTGCTTGTCTCATTGTGGAATGTTAACAGTTTGCAGACTACTCAGGTTTTGAGTAGCATTGGTGTAGTGGGAACAAAAGTGGGAAGAAACCAGCTGTTGTGGTGCGGAGGATATAGGGGTAAGGAGATCTAGGGGAAGAGGACCTAGCCAGAGCGGAAGAGTATAGGTGAAGCATGCAAAGGAAAAGGTTAAGGCAGTGTAACTGATGGAGAATCTCAATTTCTTCCAGTGGGTGGAGAGGAATTTAAATTTGCCTCTAGAAGCGCAATGGGGGGCCTCTATAAGATCTTAGGCTTGTCAGAGCTATGCTTTAGACACTCTTGAGTGTTCCTAGTAATTCTAAGATATTTACTGCTGTCTGTAAGTTCTATGTATATCCAGAACTTCTTTGTTATATGTCAATTGTTCTTCCATGATTTCTTTTCTCTTAATTTTCCTCTGTTATTTGAAGGGCAGAAATAGGCTGCTATTTCTGTCTTCCTCTTTGAATTTTGCCATTGGGTCTTCTCTGGGACAAGCACTTTGTAGGTCAGCCAGTCTCCTGTACTCCTTATCCTGTGGCTTGACCACCTCTGGGCAATTTCATTCAACTGCAGTCATCTTCCAGGAAATGTCTAATTTGTTAAACAAATAACTTGTTTTATTTCTGAGCATTTTGAAAGCAAGGTCAAAGGTGGTGGCTGGCGAGAGAAGGTGTTCAAGTGGAAAAGGCTACTAGAGTACAGTAGGAAACTGTGGGAAGGAGGATTTAGGGAATTATAAAGACTAGCTCATCTTAAGTAGGGTTAGTGCTCCTGGTATGTGGAATGCCTTTTTATTCCTTGCCTAGGAGTGAGTGGCAATGCTCTGCTATATAGATCAGTATTTCAGTCCTGAACCATCAGGGCCAAGAATTTGCCATCCTACTAGGGATAATAACCAGCAGGATGTGACATATTACAGTCAGTGTGCATAGAGTACTTTCCTTATATCAGCATGATCCAAACACTTTACATGATGAATTACTTTATTCTCACAGCAACCTTGTGAGGTGGATGCCATGATTCATTATTTATAGATGAGGAAGCTAAAGCACAGAATTTAATCCATCTGTTGAATATCACACAGCTAATACATGGTAGAACTTGGATTTGAACTCAGGCAGCCTTGCTGAAAGTCATGTTCTGCTTCTTGAGACTGAAATAATATTGTATGGATATAGTACTCTTGAAGATTGGTCATCTTGCATGGATTAGTAAGTTCTTTGGATGGACAATCCTTTTGTCCTGAGCACCAAGAAATATGGACGAAAAATATAGTGACCCAAGAGTCGTGGAAGAAGAAAAACAGAAGGAAGAGCAAACCCAGGCTAGGCAGTGTCTTTGGGGGATGATGAAAAACAACACCATTTAAACGTCCATGGTGTTTACATAGCTTTAGTTTAGTAACACAAATATTGGTTATGGAATAGGATATCTCCTCCTCGTGAATGTTTATGGTATGTTAGGTGTTGGGCTAGGGGTTAGAAAATTGGTGGCGAACAAGGCAGACTAGATCTTTGTCCTCATAAATGTTCTTTTCTACTAGGGAAGACCATGAACACATAAGGGGCCACTGTAATATACCGCAGTGGTTCTCACATGTGAACGTGCATCAAAATCACGTGGAAAGTTTGTTAATACCCCTAGAGTGTTTGATTAGTTGGTCTGGAGAGGGCACAAGAAAGTGCCTTTCTATCAAATTCTCATTCCCAGGTGACATAGGACCACTTTCTGAGAACCTGTAGCTCAGTGGTTAATGCTGAAGAAAGTTTGTTTTCTAATAAAGTAAAAGGAAAGAAGATAAATCCAATGATAACTAGACAGAGGAAATAAACTGGTTGGTAATATAGAGTTAACTGGTGGCCATTTTAGGGGGGCTAAGGAGAGACTGTGAAGGGGTGACATTTGAGATAAAACCAGGACGTAAGAAGGAGGTGCTATGGGAAGAGCTAGGGAAGAGTAGACCAGGCAGAGAACAAGTGCAAAGGTGGAAGAAGGAGAGGTTTGCGTTCTTGTGGGAGTTGGGGGAGCTGGGAGTGGGGTGAGGATGATTTGAGATGATGTTGGGGAGGATGCAGGAGCAAGTTCGGGTAGGGCCTTGATATAGAACAAAGAGAGGGCTAAGCACTGGATTGGCATGATTTGTCTTCTCGTTTTAAAAAGATTGCTTTGACTGCCATGTGTAGGTTGAATTCAGAGGGGCAAGCATGGAAAGAGGGAGACCAGACAGAAGGCTACTGTCGTGGTCCTGGGAGAGATGGTGATGGCTTGGATTGAGGCAAGGGGTCGAGGGGTGGAGAAACAAGATAGAAGTGAGCTGGAGGAATGCACTGTTTTTGTTTCTACTGGCTTATCACCGCCTGGGGATGTTCATAATGGAGGCCCGTGAAAAGTTTAAATTATATTTCCTATGTGCTGTTTTAGAAAGCAGAGAAGCACAAATAACACATTAGAAAAATAGTCATTATCAAGTTATTTAAGTGTCTGTGCCTCCACCTCCTCCATTCCCCTGAAGGTAAACCTTAGCTATCTGGAAAGCTTGGCTGTCCAGGGCAACTTGTTCCCTGAGATCTCTGATTTAGCCCTATTAACATGGAGTATAATCTGTGTGTGTGTCATTGCTTAATTGTTGGCATGTAGTGACTCAACTGGTAATTTAAATTAAAAGACTGCATATAAGCATACTATTGTTCTTCTTGGATCTCGATGGAGCTTTGATTGGCACTTAAGTGATGGCGTCTTTGAATTAATTACTATAGCTGGGGAAGAGCTGGGAAAACACACAGGAAAAAAATACATAGTTGTGATGTAGGAGTGAGAGGAGTACATTCAATGTGAGAGTGAGCCTAGAATGAACCATACTGGAGTCAGAGAATAAAGGAATAGATGCCAAGTACTCGCAGATGTCTGGGGCCCCGTCTACACCACTGCACCCTGCTGAGGTGTGGTCAGGAGGTAGCCCTACCTGCTCACTGATGGGGGAACTTCCCCCTGCCCTGCAGGGCTGCAGGGGGAACAGTCACATGGAGGTCCCCCCTCTTCCTGTCTCTCAGGATCCCAGCCCAGGAAGATCCACCTCAGGCAGTCTCTTTCTCACATGTTTACACACATCCTCTTCAAACCTTGTGTTTCTTTTCCTTTGCTCTTTTAAATCTTGCCCAGTCACCTCAGGAAATTCGCTCCTTTTCTTTGTTCTACTCCAAAGCCAAAATAAGGGAAAAAAATTTTTAGTCATGGTTAATATGTGTGAGATTCATGCTATGATAAACATATTGACAAATGATCTAATTACTAAATCCTGTGGCTCCTCTATTTACAGATTCCTTTGCAACCTTGGACAGCAGAACACTTTCTGTCCTGGAAGCTTTTCTTTTAGGTTCCTCCTCCGTTTCCTCATCACTCCTGCTTCCCATCTCCCCACCTCCCCTTCCTGTTTCTATTCCTTTTTTTTTTTTTTTTTTTTTTTTTTTTTTTTTTTTTTTTTCTGT
>NC_045446.1:36991166-37106625 GCF_002776525.5 Piliocolobus tephrosceles
TTTTTTTTTTTTTTTTTTTTTTTTTTTTGAGACGGAATCTCGTTCTGTCGCCCAGGCTAGAGTGCAGTGGTGCAATCTCAACCCACTGCAACCTCCACCTCCGGGGTTTGTGATTCTCCTGCCTCAGCCTCTTGAGTAGCTGGGACTACAGGCGCCTGCCACCATGTCCAGCTAATTTTTGTATTTTTACTAGAGACGAGGTTTCACCATGTTGGTCAGGCTGATCTTGAACTCCTGACCTCAAGTGATCTGCCCACCTCAGCCTCCCAAAGTGCTGGGATTACAGGCGTGAGCCACTGTGCCTGCTCTGTTTCTATTCCTCAACTTTGGTTATGTCTAGAAATGTTTTTCTCAGCCGTTTTCTTTATTTTTCTCCTCTTTATCTCTAAGTGATGCCATCCACTTCTGCAGTTTTAATGCTCCGTGTTGCCCACTCCCTCACCTTTACCTCCTCTTTGACATTTCTTCTCAATTCTAGGCTTGAATTTACAGCTCCCTGCTGGATAACAACACATGACCTGACAGACCCAACACACAGTTTCCTCCTGTTGTGTCTCCAGGTGACGGCAGCATCACTCTACCGGACACATGGACAAAAAAACCAACATGTCATCTTCAGAGTTTGCCTTTAAGCTGGGCACAGTGGTACATGCCTGTAGTTCCAGCTACTTGGGAGGCCAAAGCAGGAGGATCCCTTGAGCCCAGGAGTTTGAGTCCAGCCTGGGCAACATAGCAAGAGCCTGTCTCTTAAAAAGAAAAAAAGAAAAAAAAGAAAAGTTCACCTTTTTTTCCAACCTCTAATCAGTAACATTCAGTAACAAAGTTCTACTGGTTCTGTCCCCGAGGGGGCTCTTATCTATCTATCCCTTTCTGTCCCTTGTGCTGCTCTTTTGGTTCAGGATCTCATTTATCCCTCATAGTTGATCTTTCCTTCTTGACTCTGCAATCACCTTTTTGTACTTCCAAGCAAGACATGTTTGGGCATTTGTTGGCGTATGCATGCCAGGCACATAGAGGGTGCTCACAGGATACTAATATAATCCATTTCATTCCAAAAAGAATGCAAGATAGGCCGGGCGCAGTGGCTCATGCCTGTAATCCCAGTACTTTGGGAGGCCAAGGCAGGCAGATCACTTAAGGTCAGGACTTTGAGACCAGCCTGGCCAACATGGTGAAACACAGTCTCTACTAAAAATACCAAAAAATTAGCCAGATGTGGTGATGGATGCCTGTAATCCCAGCTACTTGGGAGGCTGGAGAAGGAGAATCACTTGAACCTGGGAGGCGGAGGTTGCAGTAAGCTGAGATCGGGCCACTGCACTCCAGCCTGGGTGACTACATCTCACAAAAAAAAAAAAAAAAAGAAAAGAAAAGAAAAAAAGAAAAAGAATGCAAGATAGCTTATCAAAAAAATGCATAAGATAAAATGCAAAATAAGTCGATGAGATGACCAGGAACCACCCCCAACCCCCGACTCTTGCCAAACAGGGCAAGAAAATACGAATCCAGGACAGGAATTACTGAAGCTGCTCACCTAATGTATGCATTTGTAAACATTGGGTTACAATTTTGGCTCACAGAATCTTTAGCTGATAGGGAAAGAGGGTCCATTTCTGTGATTCCACGTTGTCCATAAGATAAAAAAGATGAGTCGTGAAGGAGAAACACAGCTATTCTTGGAATTGAGGTCAGAGAGAACTTTTTTTCCCAAGGGCTCTGATAAAGGGAATTCGGTGTAGCTTCCTGAATAGTAACCTCATTGGCATTCTTGGAATATGCATAGCAATCAGTTTCTTGAAGCTGCTACTTCTAACAACACTCATTGTGGGCCAGGAGAAGAGTGCCAATGTGCTGTTTCAATAAAAGTAGTTGCAAAGGTATAGGGAATGTAAAAAATTGTGCCTACCCACCAGAATTTCTTTGTAAAGCAAACTTGGTTATGTTCCTTAAAAAATATTTCATACCTTCTTGTTCCATTCTCAAACTCTGTATTATATGGAACTTCCTTGGCAACTGTAATATGAGCCTGGGTTATCTTTCTAGGTTGTTCAGAGACCCCAGCCTCCACCTGCCAATGTGCAGCCCCATAACCCAGCCATACTTGTCTACTTGCAGTTTCCTGAATGGCTCTGTCCTCTAGACTCTACCTTCGTGCCAGCTGTTCTTTCGTTTCAGAGGCCCTTCCCTGTACTCCTTTACTTGGCTGTCTTCCCCACTTGCATACAGCTGCTCTTTTTCCCCTTAAGATGAGAGGGAATGTTTTGCTCATCACGCCAATAAAGATATGTTGATCAACAACCAGAAAAGCTGTGAGTTTTTTAAGTAAAACTGAACGTACTACCATCAATAATACATCCACTCCTTTTAAAGGTACCCAGAATTCCATGTTATAAATTTTGCCTCATTTTAAATTTATTAAACTTCTACAAGGACCATTATTCTTAATAAGCAAGAAGAGACTTTTCCTGCATTTCCTTGGTTAGGTACTGGTAGTACTGTTTTTCTCTTTGTTTTGATGTTTTGTTGTAACATTAGGTCATTAGTTTAGCTACAGGGAGGGGCTCACCCCGCTCTGACCCATTAACCTCATAGTCTAAGCACCATTTGACCATTGTTTCTGGGGAAATTATTTTCCCAAATTCCAAAGCATATTTTAAAAACATAACTGCAACACAATCCAACTTAAGGTAGTGGAAAGAATCATGGACCAGGATTTATCATTTGGAGTCTGATCTTGGTGCTTTAATTAATTATTTAACCCGTCTGGGTCTCATTTCCCTCATTATTAAAATGAGATGGTTAGATTAGATGGTGATTGCATGTTGGTGGTAATAGAAAAATAATAATAACTGACTCTTTGCTACGAGCTGGGCATTCGCCAGAGGTCATGTCATCTAATCTTTATAGCAGTGTTCTAAAGTCAGAATCGTTATCCCCGTTTACTCTTGCAGAAACTGAGGCACAGAGATTAAGGGACTTGCCCAGGGTTATACATCTAGTAAGAGTTATACAGCAGGCTCTTGGACTGGCTTGGGGAAATTGTTAACCACTATGCTTTCTAGTTCAGTGGTTCTGTGAGATACTATTTATAGGATAAAGCCTGTATTTTGAAATTTTGAGGAAGAAAAATTAGTTTTACTGAAATCCAGTTTTACATCATTCCTCCCAAGCTATTTTTAATGCAGTAACTTGTATTTAAATGAAAACCTTACTCTCTTCCCTGCTTTTTCCCCAGTGTGTTTGCACGTAAAATTATTTGATTGTAGCAATAGACAGGGAGGAAATCTGTTGTTAATGCTCTGTCCATAGGAAATATTGGTCTTTCCCAGAAACTTATTAGGTGTCACATGTAAAGAAGATATTTTATATGTCTTCCCTTTCTTTCCTCCTGCAACCAGCCCTTTGATTTAGATGGTTGGAAAACTGTTAGGCCTGTTTTTCTTTGGAAGTGCCAAGTAAGTACTTGCTACTATTACTGTGTAAAGCATTTAATGCAATGTCTGGCACATCATTCACTCAACAGTTGCTATGACCACACATGGTATTAGAGGCTTGGCATACAACAGTGAGCAAAACACAGACCCTACCCTAACAGAGGAGCATAGGGGTCCAGGAAGAAGAGCAGGGGATCGATCAAAGAGATATTTATAAACTTTACAGATTCTCCATAAGTTTAAGTTTTTCTTAATATTATAATATTGTACAGATGAGGAATTAGCCTTTTATTCAAGCTCTTTTCCCAAGGCAGTCCAAACCAAAAATTTTACCTCTTCCCATCACAACCCACCCAACTTCATTCAGCCATACTACTGCTATTAGTGGGATGGTCAGTTCATTTACTGTCCATAGTAGGATACCTTCGAGAGTGAAAGGGTGTACTATTAATATTTATGATGGAGGCTGGTTATGGTGGCTCCTTCTTATAATCCCAGCACTTTGGGATGCTGAGGTGGGATCTTCACTGAGGCCAAGAGTTCCAGACCAGCCTGGGCAACAAAGCAAGATCCTGTCTCTACAAAAAAATTTAAAAAATTAGCCCTGCATGCCTGTAGTCCTAGCTACTGAGGAGGCTGAGGTGGGATTATCTCTTGAGACCAGGAGGTCGAGGCTGCAGTGAGCTCTGATTGTGCCACATGTACTCCAGCCCGAGTGACAGAGTGAGACTCTGTCTCCAAAAGAAAAAAAAAAAAAAAAACTATGCTGAGACAATAACTATAAACTGGAATTGTACCAGGCCAACCAGAATATATTATTGTTGTCACCTACTTCATGGTATCTGAGTTGAGTTGACCCTCCAACTTACATTCTTTATTTTTTATTTTATTTTTTATGTTGTTTTTTTTTTTTTTTTTTTTTGAGAGACAGGGTCTCACTTTATCGCCTAGGCTGGAGTGCAGTGGTGCCATCTTGGCTCACTGCAGCCTCACCCTCCCAGGTTTAAGCAGTCATCCCACCTCAGCCTCTGAGTAGCCTCCCTCAGGCTCCCAAGCAGCCTCACTATGTTACTGAGGCTTGTCTTGAACTCCTGGGCTCAAGCAATCTTATTTCCTCGGCCTCCTAAAGTGCTGGAATTGCAGTTTGAGCCACTGTGCCTGGCCTTATATTCTTTAAGATTATTCTCTTTATAATGTGTATGTGTGTGTGTATGTATGTGAATCAGAGGTGTGTGGCTGGTTTTGCTGGAGGTTAGAGGAATTAGGTATTCTCTTCCTTGTAGGAGCTTATTTTCTAAGACATTCGTTTTTCTGCTTACTAATTTAGTAACAGCAGCTGCTTCAGTAAAAAACCAGATCAGCTGCAGAATTGAGAAATTTTCTCATGTAAATGTCATAAAGCAGTAACTCTCAGTCATCTTTCTCTGGACAGAAAACTATGTTCTGCTGTGAAATTTGTGTTTGTGTCTGGGTGTGTGTATGCCTCGTTCTCTATTTTTTCTTATTAAGCAAATTTCATGGCAGCACGTTGTTTTCTCCCTAGAGAAAGAAACAAGGGACCATATTATTCGTATTGATTGCAGAAATTAAAAATAATTTAAACTTTTTGTTTGTTTCTGGGACTTTTAGAACTTAAAGACTTGTCACAAGTGGAGCTGTCCAGGAGTATTACAAACCAGGTTTAAGAATATTTGCTCCCCAAGATTCAGGACCTTGTCATGCTCTAATGGCACAGCCTCTTCTATACTGAATAAATCATTAGTGATTTTAATGAGTTATAAGTCATTCCCAAGGGAATATCTCTAGTGACATTTTATAAATCATCATTATCAATGTCTGTTGTCTTACAGTTAATAGAAACAATTGAGTCATCCCAGTTATAATTTTGAGTCATTTCTTTAAGGATAGAATACATTTTTATAAGCCTTTAAAAAATGGCCATCAGAGCAGAGGGGAGAAAGGAGAGAGAGTGTGTGTGGGGTATGTGTTAGGGAGGGGAGTCTGCACGCCTCATCGCCTGAAGGGAAGTGATTGCTCCACAAGCCTGCATTACAGGGATGGTGAAATCCCAGGGAGCCTGCCTTTGGGTTCAGGCCCTGACGGTTGGCAGCTGGTCTTCAGGGTATATAGATTGCCTCATCATTTAGAATTCTTCTCTTGCCTCAACATAATGAGGTCAGTGCCTTAGTGTCTTAGAAACTGGAGCTGCTCTTGCCTAGGTCACTTATTGGATGTACAAACAGTGCTTATTGGAAGGCCCCTTTCAGACTGGGGGCATTAGGAGGGATTTATTGGAGTGTAGGTTTTTTGTGTTTTTTCCCCCTTGTTTTGTTTTTTTTTAATCTTAAAATCAAAATATGTAGGGATGGTTTTATCAAGGTTATGTATAAAAATTTTATGCATAGTAAGTGAAAAAAAGTCACAATGTTATGTATACTTATAAAAACTCAATAGAACCCAGGGGTAGCAGAGTGAAAATAGAGCTATCTCAGTTTATCACCGGTTCTATAGAAACAGTGGAAAATAGAAGTGTAAGAAATTCTCTTAAATACCCCATGGGATCTCATTGGCATTCTCTCATACTGTTACTGTCAGTTTTAGAGAGCCCATGTCACTAAAATATTGAAGATTAGGATGTGGACAAAGAAAAGAGAAACTTTAAAGGTTTTTAAAATCACTGGGCCAAGCTTGTGGTACTAGGAAGGCAGCTATAATTTTGATTCAGTTTAAGTGGAGGAATAAGAAATATTTGACTTGAGTAGGCAATTCCTTGTGAACTCATGGTTTTGACTCTGTTTCATGGACAATATATTCGAACTTGAGGCTAAACCAGGGCATTCAGAGTTTGCAATCAGGGAGAGAGAAGCAGGTACATGCTGAAACAAATTTTCCTGAATTGATACTTACCTTTACAGCATTTGATGCATTCTGGCATTTTTCTGTTCTATTCTTTCCTATTTCAATTTTTTAGAAAAGTTGGCTCTGACCCATTGAAGTGATTTCACAATCCATTAATTGTTGTGAGCCGAAGTTTAAAAAATACGCGTCTAAACAGAAGTTTTCATGGGCGTGCATGTTTGAAGGCAAGGACGGTGAAGTAATGTTTTCCTATCAGTCGCGTTAATAAGTGTAGCCATAATAAAACATAAACCATTTAGTTAATTAGAATATTTACCATACTAAATGCTGTTGGGTTGTTTTCTTTATGAATAGTGCATTTTGTCTGCTAGGATGAAGTAATTCAGTGTTTCCAATTTGCCCAGACGATAATCTTTATAATGCTTCTTGTTGATGTTAAATAGACTATTGAAATAGTATTTTGTCTGTGTGTCTTGGCTGGTAATAAACACTGTTTTGTCATCATAAGGTTACCAGAACAGCTGTTGACACCCAAAGAATGCCTGGGAACACCAGTTAGGTAGGAAGAAAACAAGGAGTATTATAGTTTTAACCCTTATCTATTCCCTATGATGCCAGATGGTAGGGTTCTTGATCAAATTAGAGACAGGAAAGTATTTTTTTTTTTTTTTTTTGTCTTTGGCATTTATTTTTCTTTGCCATTTAATAGACATTACTCCAGAATTAGAGCATTTTATATTTTTCTCTACAACCTATCCCACACTTGTGAAAACTAACCTATTTAAAAAGACCAAAAGAAAAACAGACAAACAAAAAAAAACAAAGCTGAAACTTGTTTTAAAGCTAGAAATATTGAATTAGTCTAACTAGTTTTATTATATTTATTTCTTTGTAGCTGGGCACCATCCAATAGTTTTATTTTTTAGTTACCCTTTTAAGAATTTGTAATTTAAGCCACACATACCTTTTGTTGTGTTGTGATATTTACACACCAGTGTTTTATCCTCACTCTTTTCTACCTTCTAGTGTTAGCATCCTCTTGAAGAACACACCCTTAAATGTCTCCTAGGCTGTATTGCTTCATCAAGAGTGTAAACAATTACAGCATAAAATAGTACCTTTGGAAATGAAGTCATGCATCTTTCTTAATTGCTGAACTCTTATAATTCTGAAGGGGGTCTATTTTAGCCTGTACTTACTCCCATACTTGCTAACACAAGCAAATGGGCCTACACATACAGATAGGAAAAGCATGAATCTAAGGGTTTCTTAGGGTTCCATAATTATGCATGGAATGTGCAGGAGCAGGAATGTCGAAGTAGGAGTAATAATGATAGATTTAGAAAGGGCCTTAGAGGTTAGTTGGTACACAGTATTTTACAGTGAAGGAAGCTGGAATTGAGCAGGTCTGGGTTTTTTCTTCCTAGCTTCCCCTCCCTTCGTCCCATTGTAATATGTGGCTATCAAGATGACGTTTCTACAGCAAACTTGATGTGCATAAACTTTGCTAGCAGCTTTCCACACTTTTAGAATAAAGTTCTGATTTCTAAAGATCATGTATGAAGACCTTTTGGGATGTAGTTTTTGCTTGTCTGAGTAGCTTTTCTCACCACTTGTACACATACTGCCTATAATGATCAAATTCCTTGGTGGTCTTATCTTTTTTGACCATACTGCTTATAATTCTCTAATTCCTTGATGGTTTTATCTCTTTGACCACTGTGGTTTTATCTCATTTGACCATGCTTTCACACATGATATTCTTTCTCACAGGAAGGCGCCCTCCACCTTCCCCCAAGACACACATTATCTAGTTCAGAGGCTTTCAAAAATAAATTTATTTTAGTGTGAACCCAGTGTGGATTACGTTTATATTATGACCGTATACATACATAGGTGTGTGTGTATGAATGTACATGTGTGTATGTATATTATATGTAATATATATTTTATATGTAAATCTAAACAATTGTCATGAACATGCTTATTTTTATATGTGATATACTTAACTTTGATATTAGTGATATCTGTCCTTTGTAATTGCACAGCAGCTTTGGTGTTGGAAGGCTTTTTTGAGCTCGAGGTCTGATTCGATCATCTTCACTTGCTGGGTCACACATGTCATAGTATTTACGTGTTTTGTTCCTCTCACTGCCTCAGACAGCTCTTGAGGGTAGAGACTATGTCTCACTCATCCTAGCACACAGGCACAGACCTAATAGGTGCTTAGTAAAGAGATAATGAAGAAACTGGGCCCAGTGTTCTGCTACAAGTTGATAGCCAAAATCGCAAAGACAGAAAAGAGCCCCATGTTTCTCGATTCTCAAGACAGAGCTATGCATCGCTATTTTTCATTTGGAGCAGGACTTGCAGAATGGCTAGACATAGGATGAATTATTTTTTTTCTTGAGGGGGAAATGTGAGGAGACACTATCATATATGCTCTTTGTTATAAAGGAAAAATCCCACAAAATACAGGTATTAAGGCTTAATTACATACAGCCAAATTCACACAACTGTACAGTTTTGAAAAGTTTTGAAAAACTGTACAGTTGTGTTACTGCTATCAAAATCAAGATATAGATCATTTCTATCACCACATAAATGTTTTTAATGCCTCTTTGCAGCCAGTCTTTTCTCCACCCCCCAGCTGTTGCCACCTCTGATCAATCTTCTGTGTCTATAAGTTCACGTTTTCCAGAATGCTGTATAAATAGAATCATGCAACATGTAACATGTTGCATCTAGCCTCTTTGACTTAGCATAAGGTGTTTGAAATCATCCATGTTGTTGCTTATATCAGTAGTCTGCTCCTTTTTGTGCTGGATAATATTCCATTGTATAGATATACCAAAATTTCTTTATCCATTCACTGATTCAGGTTGTTTCCAGTTTGGAGCAAATATATATAATTTATGTCTAGGATTGCTGGGTCATATAGTCATAAGTATATGTTTAATTTTATAAGAAATTATCAAACTGTTTTCCAAAGTGGTTGTACCATCTTGCTTATTGACAACAGCAGATGAGAGTTCCAGTTGTTCTACATCTTTATCAGTACTTGGTATTGTCAGCTGCTATTTAAAAAAAATTTAGCCATTCTAATAGTTGTATGATGTCTCATTGTGGTCTGATTTGCATTTCCTTATTAACTACTATGCACATCTTTTCATGTGCTTATTTGCCATTTGTGTATCTTATCAAATCTTTTGCCCATTTTAAAATCAGACTTTTCTTATTATTGATTGTAAGAGTTCTTTATACATTGTAATATAAATTATTTATATTTTTGTAAATATTTCTTCCCAATCTTTTTTGTGTTGTTTCATTTTCTTAACAATGGCAGCACACCTTTGAAAGTCTTTGAAGGGAATATCCTAAAAGGTACTAAAATAGAGGTTTTACCAGCCTGGGCAACATAGTGAGATCTGGTCTCCACAAATAATAAAAAAATAATTAGCCGAGTAAGGTGGTGCTTGCCTGTAGTCCCGGCTACTTGGGAAGCTGAGGTGGGAGAATTGCTTGAGCCTGGGCAGTTGAGGCTGCAGTGAGCCATGATTGTGCCACTGCATTCTAGCCTGGGCAACAAAGTGAGACTCCAGTCTCAAAAAAAAAAAAAAGAAAAAGAAAAAGAAAAAAAAAGAAAATGATTTTAATCCACTAAAGTAGATGATCATAAAATGAATTAAATGTTTTTCTGATAGAAACAAGTTTTTAAAATTCATTTCTAAGATTTGAAGGTGACATTTTCTCTAGCCTTTCCAAGTTGGTAAGAAAGATTATACTTAGGATGTTGAAGTACCTTAAATAGATGACTTTACAAGTTGATAACTTGTCTCTGCTGTAATTAATGTTTATTTTTAAGTGTCAATATGGGTGTTGTGGCATCTGTCCCCTTAAGAATTCCAAGGCTGTAGAGAAGCATGTTTTGGATTCCTCTTGCTGGGAAGTACTGAGCCTTGGTACCTGAAAAAAACAGAGAAGATGTCAGACAGCATGGAGCCAGTTTATCCTACTGCTCAAAACTGTTTGTAGTAGAAATGGTGCACAGACATTAGAAGGGTGTCTATTGTGACACTTGGTTGGATTCTAGTCGTGCTAAAACATGTAGGGTCAAAAAAAATATCTTTGGAGCAAAATCTAACATGGCACATACACTGTTTTGGCCGCATTTCTGCAGTTTAAATAGCCATATCTTCATGTAGCTGTTCTTGTTTTCAAAATGAAATAATGCAGTTTTAAAACAGTTAAATTTAATTGAATGTTGCAACAATATCTTAAACAGTAATAGCAAGTTAAGAATAGAATGGACTGATGGAGTTTAATAAAAAAAAAAAAAACCCCTATCTTTTTGCATAAAAGCCTTACTATCCTCGCACAGTACCTTGCACATATGTGCATAATGGATATTTTGTAAATATTTGTAAAATGGATGACAGGGTATCTCCTTTTCCTCTTGTAAAGGAAAGCCCTTAATTAACCTGTATTCCTTTTGACATGGTGGCTTTCAGTAGCAAAGATGTTCCAATCCCATGATGTATGGGCTGCTAAAAATAGATTGATATATATTAGACTTCAATGTTTATACTTTCATTTGAAGGTATTTTCAAGGAAGATTTTTTTCATTTTGCAAATGAAGAATCTTTTTGGTGTCAAGAGATGAACATGTTCAGAACTATACGATTTCAGATTTGTAAAAATATGTACCATACATAGAAAAATTATGTAATGAAATTCATGAAATATGGCAGTGGTATCAGTGGGTGTTGATATTGTGGATGGTTTTCTCTGTATTTCAATTTTTTAAAAACAATTAACAGTGATTACTTTTGTTATTATAAAAAGGTGGGGAAAAATGAGATTACTTTCTCAAAGATATGGAATAGTGTCAGAAATCAAATCCTTAATGAACTTCGATTAGAACTTTGGTGTTAATGTGTGTCTTTACTACTTGTGGTTGAGAGAGACCTTCCCTTCAAATTTGTTCCACCGGCGTCATTTTGCAAAGTTCACTTTTAGTTTTTAGTTTTTGGTCATACTATAGACCCTGGAAAAGTCATTGGGAGAGGTTTTTTTTTTTTTTTTTAATTTATTTTTAAGATTTGAAGGTGACATTCTTGGTCATTATCAACATGTGTTTTTTGAGTTTATGGACATCACCATCATTTTTTTTTCTTTTCCTAGAGAACACTTTAGAGAATCCTGTGTTCTCTTGAACCTGTATATAATTTAGTGACTTTTTAAACTGCCAGGTAATATTTGAGATAAAATCAACAATATAGTAGTAGCAGTACAGTTTTATCTAATACAAATAGGAGGGCTTGTTCAAATTTAGATAACATTGGGTTAATCACAGTATATTTAAAATTAAATAATTCTGTGGCAGAAGGCCCAGACCCAGTAAGGATGCAGTGTTAGAGTCCACAGTGGTACATGCTTAGCCATCAGCAAACTGATTAGGCTCGCTTAGGGATCATTTTACAGGGATCTTAAAAGGTACCTTGTTGAAACATGATATTCTTTACTCTGTAGATACTTTAGCATTAATGAATTTTATGGGGGAAAAAAAGATGAGAGTTTAACCACTGGAGAGATTTGGCAGTTTCAATTAAACAATTGTACCCTTTAAATTTTAATTTTGAAATCAATGACTACTGGTATTTGGGAGTTCATGTTTATTTTTCTGGGAAGGTGGTGTACTTTTGTATTTCTAGTCTTTTGTTTAAATGCAATGTTTGATCTCGAAGGGTTCTCCCAGCTTAAAATCTTTGTCTCCTGGGGTTCTGGAGTTTAATTTTGTGTTTAGGAACAACTGCTCCAAGTTTTAGGTCTTCTGCAACATTTAGTGTCTTCTGTAAAAGTGATTTCTTTCTGAGAAGGCCAACAAAGGCAATGTGGTGTCTCCTGTTAGTCTGGTCTTGGTCCATTGGATTCAGATGGCTTCCAGGAGCAGCAAAAACATGGGATGATGATGAGATAACAGCTTTTTCTTGTTGAACTTATTACACATGACCTGACATTTTCTGATCTTTACAGCAATCTCTAAGATTCAGTTATTACTGCCTCCATTTTACAAATGAAGAAGCCAGGGCACAGAAAAGATGAACAATTTGCAAAGCTCACACAGCTAGTGGTAGTAAATTCATATGTAAACCTTGGTCTGTCTGGCGCCAAAGCCTGTATTCAATGCTGGCTCCAAGTAAGGCCATCAGCTCTCTGGAAATTGCCCTTCTGAGACATTTGTGAGTTAGTGGTGCTTTGACCTCATATGATATATATTTATATTTAGTTCTCTATCCCAGAAGGTGAATTCCTGGGATTTATTACTGATGCCACTGGTAAGATTGTGCTACTCATGTGAATTTGAAGGTACTAATCTGTGGGAGCATCTTCTGGCTGCAAATTCTTTAAACAGCTTCCTTTTATTTATGTATCATAGTAATTTATATGGCTTTTGAGCCTCATATATTTGTAATTATTGTCATAGGTCATCATTTCTAACCTCTTATTTATAAAGTCTGTGTACTTCAGATTCTCTTTATGGTGTTGGTAATGTCAGGTCTAGAATCTACTCTTAAGACTATCTATAGGTTGTTTATCACCATCATCCCTCATTATTTTAAATGGATACCCACACATCTATACTCTGTAACCACAGGTTTCCAGAGCTTCTCCAGAGATAACATCTTGTAGCTTACCACTGCCCCCACCCCCAACTTTTTACTTCATAAATGTTGTAACTGAATCCCAGAAAGTATGAGATAAAACATCTGTAAAGAGGGAACCTCTCTGGGTGTGTGAAATTAAGAAAAATTTAGAAATAAGTATTGCTCATGAATCTGAAGCTTTGAAAGAAAAACTCACTGTGTGTTTTACATATATTAGTTTGTAAATATGGAGTCTCACTAATTGCATTAACAGCTCACAGCAAAACTACCTGTTATGTCTTGTTACTATAAGGAAAAAAATGAGAGCTGTGTGTGTGTGTGTGTGCATGTTTTAAAAAACTGGAATAGTGTGGTGTAAATTGTCTCTAATTATGTGTCTCTTTCTGGTGAGGCAATTAATTGGTTCTCTCCCAGACCTTTTTCTGATGAGGAAATTAATCAGTTTTTCTGTTACAGTGATAACTCACCTGAATTCAGGTGTGCCAAGCTTAGAGGAAACTGTACAGAATGCCTCATTTTGTAAAGCAGTCAGTTATTTTTGTCCTTTCTCTTTTTATTGGAATGACTAAAAAGCACCACAACTGTCTGATATTTTACAGAATGATTGTTTACTCATATCAGATCATTATTTTGCTTTCGATATAATTAAATGTTTTGTTGTATTCTTGAGAAGGATTTTATTAGTTAAGGCCAAATGTATCTCCCATGAGAGTGATTTAGTAATTTAATAATGACAGAGGGATAGTCTTTAAACTGCGTCGTGATAAATTTTTCAGAAACATTCTATAAAATGAATCTCATCTGTTTTTATCTGAAAAGGTGGACTCCTCCATGAAGAAACTACAGAAAAGGGTGAATCAGCATATAATGTCAGTATAAAGGCGACAGTATATCATGTCAGGCCAGGAAGCCACCCAACCAATCAGCTTCAGTTTACTGATGAGCAGATGGAGGCCCAGTATCACACAATGGCTATGTGGCAGTGTGGGAGTTGCGCCTGCCTTTTCTGACCCCTGTTTTGATGCCATTTCTCCAATATCTTGCTAGAGTGTTTATGAAAAACAAAGCATTTCCTCTCCCCTTTCCCCAGGGCTAATGATCACTGACTAAAGTAGTATTGAGGCCTGGGTTTTAAAATAGTGATTCCTAGAGAAGCATAGTAATTTGACTTTTCTTATAAGTTTCTTTAGTAGGACTTGAGTTGTTTTCAGTGATATAAAATTTTAGAGTGCACTTATGTCTCTATGGTCATAAGATTCATCTAAAGGGAAATTTCTTGTGCTAAGAAATGTATATTAATGTTGGTTAATGTTGGTTCCTTAATTGCTAAAGCTATTCCTGGTCCTCCCTTTTTTTTTTTTTAAACCCCAGTTGTCAAGCAAAAGTGCTCTTCCAGAGATTCATGGATAATTATGTGAAGGTATTAGGGGCATTATTCCTCCCAGTTTTTAAGCTTGATGGGACTCAAGTATTTGTTTTACATTTTGACTACCACTGGAGAGAAGTATTAATAACAGGATTCAAATAATACTTAAGAAGACTCATGATTTGCACTTAAAGTCATAGGCTCTGGTGTTTTCTGTTATTCTGCTTGTTGAATGGTCTTGGGGAAGCTTTTTTAACCTCAGTAAGCCTCAGTTTCCCCATTTGTAAAGTAAGATTTTCTGTCTAGTCTTACCATGTTACAAGCATGCACTGCATCTTAGCTGCTGCTCCTGCCGTTTTTGTTGGTGCTACTGTTGTTATTCCCAGGCCAACAACTTTTCCAAACCTGCACTGGGAAAGTCTAGTAAGAAAGGATGTGGATTCCATTTCTAAATTTTAGTGAGAGGAAAGATGGGGAGAAAGGATGTACCTAGCATGATACTGAAGGTGTCGCCTACTTTGAAAGAAAATTTTACCTGATGGAATGGATGGAATAACACAGTATTATTATTGTTAGCTGACTGGTATGCTTCATTTCTCTTCTCCTTCCTCATACCAATATATGTACTGTACTAATGGGCATGTCCCACATGTGAACTTTCATGCCAGGTTCTCGAGAGGGGAGACCCAAGGGCTTAGCCACAGAATTAAACACCATGGAACTGAAGGAGGCGGCTCCACTGCCCCAGCACATGCTGGGACTTTCCCTTATGGGGCTGTTTTAACCTGCCTTTCACGGTGCTGATCTCAAGTGGAGTGTGGCAGAGAAAGCCAGTTCAAAAGGCAGCTGCCAGGGAAGAGGGAAATGGTTAATAAAGTATTTTTTAGCTGTTTGAACTAGTGAATTGTTGAGTTATATTGTTGGGTGAGTTTTCTTTCTGTGGACGCTCTTAAGGGAAAACTGGAAATGGACCGCATACCTATCATGTATGCACTTGTCCTTAGCCTGCATCTGTTCATAGGTGGAACATGAAATCCACTGACAACTGTTACCTGGAGGACTTTTATAGGTTTTGAAGAAAATATGACTAGGGTAGAGCTAGGACATGCTTTTATTGTCCTTGAGTGACTCCAGAAGCCACCCTCACCTGCGAATTCTATATATCGTTCCTAGAGTATTCATTGGTTTATTTTGATAGGTATGTGTACTGCCATGAATACCAGAGCACAGGGAACCCTGGCCCACTTATTGTAGGTAGTTTGAGACTTTTTTTCCAATGATACTTAAGAGGGGAAAATACAGGATCTGAGTATATTTCTAAATTATGCGACATAATTTATAACAAAACATTTAGCTTTTCTGTGTTTTCTGAATATTGCATTCTGAAGCCAAATTGTGACTGTTTCTATGTGTCTTCTATGCCCTTTCACAAAATTGTAGCACCTAGTTAGTTTTCTGTTGGATTAAATGCTTAAGCTTCATGCCACTTAATTAACAATATTCTTAACTTTATGTTTTCCAGGGATATCAGTATGAACAACATTACTCAGTTGCCAGAAGATGCATTTAAGAACTTTCCTTTTCTAGAAGAGCTGTAAGTATTACTTTGAGAAATGTGTGTGTATGACTTTTTCCCCAATTCATTTTGGAACCTTTTGCTACAGAGAAAGTCTGATGTTTTCTGTTAGGAGACATTCTGATAGCTTAGTTTCAGTGGGCTTTGTGAGGAGGAAATCATGTTTCTTGGAGGAAGTCGTGTTTCTTGGGGGAAATAAACTTGGTTTTCTAAGTAGCGTAGTTGCTGAAGCTATTTTTGAAAGCCATAACTTAAAAAATGCTACTTCCACAGGACTTTTTTGCTGCAATTATTATAACTGCAAATGCTGCAGTGACACCAGTTAATTACAGTGTTATTCTGAGATAACAAGGCTGCTGTATAATTACCATTGTTGCCAAGGAGTTGCTATATGGGTAACAGAACCACAAAAAATAACACAAGGTGTTTCAGGGTCATTGAGCAACAATCTCAACAGCAAGACAGCAGAAAACTGAGGGTAGGACCCCTTGGACAATTGCAGATGACCTTTGGAAATGGGGTGAAGGCATGAAACACTGTCTAGGTCTCTACGAGCACCTTTAACTTTGAGAATGTTTCTGAACTTGTCAGTTGCATCTTACATTTCCAATTTAACAGTTTGCACTGTGGAAATATTTTCTCCTTGTTTCAACCTCCTTTTTGTTGTGCTCTCCACACTTTTTTGAAGTCCATGATCAAAATAGGCACTTTTGGGTTTTAAAAGAATTGGGAACTGTATATTATATTTTAAGAATCCCAGTGAAAAAATAAAATCGACTTGAATTAAGTTAATATAGGCTTCTAAAGGCTAAGCTAATGGGTTATATAATATATAGAGGTACGAGGGTGACCGTTTGTGATACTAAGAACATCAAAGAGATATAGCCCTGAAGGAATCTAAATTCATATTATAGATTGTGTCATACAGCCCAGCTGTTGAGTATTAGATCCAAGTCAGCGAATGTCCTCCATCTTTTAGCTTGGCCCCTCCCCTAGAGAATGGGGAACAGGAGTCAAATAAGATATCCAGGGTGTGTACTCTCATAGAATATTGAAATAGTAGTTAAAGATTTAATACAGAGAAATGTTTCCTCCCACACTAGTTAGTCGAATATAATGCTCCCACAGCAAAAGTTGAACAGATTATTCGCCACTTACAAGTTTATGAGCTAGGTCAAATTATTCTCTCTGCTCAGTTTCTTTGTCTGAAAGGTGCAGCTAATAATGGTCCCTCCCTCATAGTGTTCTAGTGAAGACAGAGTGAATTCATTTATGTTAAATGCTTAGGACAGTACATGAAACAGAATGAATGTTATATAAATGCTGGCTAATGTTTATTTTACTATTTTCAAAGTGTATTAAAAAAAAAGCAGAAGAGTATATACCAAATGTTATCTTTGGGTAAAAGTATATGTTTTATTTTTGCCTCCTATGTTTTTTTTTTTTTTCTATAGTGAACATTAATTATTTTGTAATAAATTTATTTTTAATTAAGATTTTTCAATTGAGTTTAAAAGAAGCAAACCATCCATTTGAAGTTTCCACCTCCATCCCCCTTCTCCAGCCTTAAGATGCTTTACCTCTTCCTTTTTATTTCACATACAATTTGACACTATAGGATTAGTCTCTCTTTACAGAAGTAATTATGCAATGGAAGGACATTAACAAATGGTTGTTCAGCCATTGTATAATTTAATCACTATGGGATAGATAATGTACCAGGCCAGCAATGGAGAAGTTCCCCTCATTCTGGATGGGGCCATTGTGTGCAGACCATCTTTGTTGATGCCTTTGATTGCCGGTTATACTTTAAGGAATTTGGAAGTGAAGACCTGGATGTGGAGTCAAACCTGGTTAATCTGCTTAGTGAAGTTCACGTCTTGGATTTCTTAAAATCTCAAATGACCAACCATATGCCAACCTCATGAATTCTGCCAACCAGGACTTTTAATTGGAACCAAATTGAATTTGGCTGCTGATTCTTTGTAGCAAGGTCATATTCTCTCCATATTCTCCTATCATAGTAATGAAACCCATCAAATCAAGTCCATATACTCTCTCTAAATGTTGTATGGTATTTCAGAAATGAATTCAGTTAGGAGAGCAGAATGCTATTTTTAAAGAATACTTCAAAATAGTCTTTAATAACTTTTACAGTACTGTAGGCATTCAAGGGAATTTATTTTTCACATTAATACAAATACTAACATAAATATAAAAAGCCTATGCTTTTTCCTTATTAAACAGTGTAGTTGATTTTGACATTCCAAAATGATGCTGCCATGACTATTGTAATATTTCATAAACAGCATAACTGTTTGTCTTGGAGTCATCTGGAAGTCATTTAAGAGTGATCATGAAGCCAAATGCCCTGAGTAGAAATTATTTGCTGAGGGTTTTTTCCATGTTAGTTAATGAGGTGTGCTTTACAAGATGTGACTGGGTTTGGCAAAATTTGATGTGGTGAATGTTTGAATGTGATAGAATGCTTGGGGTATTGGGAGAAATCACTTCCCAAGAATACAAAAGTATGTATGGATACTTACACATTTCCTTATTCTTTCAATAAACTCTGAATCCTACACTACACAAGGTGGCTGGTGCTGGGAATACAGATAGAACAAGCATGACCCATCTTCAGAGCTGACAGACCCTCTAGAGTTGTACTGTCCAGCATTGTAGCCACTAGCCACACATAGCTATTATGTTTAGATTTAAAATAAATAAAATTAAATAAAATAAAAAATTCAGTTCCCTAGTTGAACTAGCCACATTTCAAGTGCTCGTATAGTTGTCCGTGGTTAGTTGCTACTATATTAGACAGTACAAATGTAGATCATTTCCATCATTGCAGAAAGTTCTATTGGACAACATTTTGATGTAGAGGGAGAAATGAAACTAACACTTGTTGCATCATGGTGAAGACGCATGTGCAGGGACAGAGGCCTAAAACAGTGTATTTTCTTAAGACTGTGGCATTTGGGAAAGTCTTCCACAATAGCTTCTGCTGAGTGTTGAAGGACATGTAGGAATTAACCAAATGAGGGTAGTAGTAAGGGTGTTCTAGGAAGAACTTCATAGCATGTGGAAGGCATGGAGATAGAAAATTTCAGAAGTTTTAGGACACATAAAGTTGTGTCTTGTTATGGCAAGACTAAAGGGTACATATGGAAAGATGTCAGGAGATGAGGCCAGATAATGAAGGGTCATTTTAAGATAAGAAATTTAGACTTGTCCTAAAGGAGTTTAATTTGATATTTGGGTGAGTAATAGGAATGAGACTAGGGTTTTTGCCCCGAATAACTGGGTGCCATTTGCTGAGACTGGGAACACAGAGAGCTGATCTATTTGGGGCCCAAAGAATTCCATTTTATAAAGATAGGATCGTAGATAGTCTGTGTCTAGAGCTTTACAATGAACAGAAGTCCATTCCCATAACTCTGAAAGGAAAGTCAGTTTCACAAAGGTAGACGTTGAGCTGACGAGGTTAATGGCCTTATTGGAGTTCATGAGCCTGGTATGTTGTTTTGCTGGTACTTGAAGTCAGGCCCCTAGAGCCCCGTTCTTTCTGGAACACTGTGAGTGATAATGTATTTGGTCTCAGGAAAATATTCCATCCAACTTTTTCAGTGAAATGTACTTTAGATACTATTGTTGCCAGTTGTTTTGTTTTCACATTTAACCTACTTTTTTTCTCACTCTTTTTCCAGTCCTGCTCCTTCTGTATATTTAACCTACTTTTTGAAAGTTTTATAGTTAGTAAATAGTGTTACCTAGTGATTCCTGCTCTCCCCCAACACCTTTTGGGAATGTAGAAACATAGATTGTGGCCCCAAATTCAGTACATGCAAGGTTCTGAAATCTTTGCACTTTACTTTCCTATTCTTTACAATGGAACTTCTCACAGAAGTACTGTAAAGGGAATATGGGATAATTGATGTAAAAGTGACTTGTGACCATAAAATGCTATGTCGCCGTGAGAAATTTCACTAATCATCGTAAACATTGCAGTCTTCCTTAAAGTTATTTGGAAGAGAGATGGTTTTGCTTGGGGATAGAAGTTGCAGTTTCTGTTTGCATTGTAAAAGGAAAGCCAGATTAAAGAAAACATTCACTTAGCGTTGACAGACTCACAGACTCTGCTGCCTGACCTGACGTTGTCAGACATGGTTTTGGCTCTCCTTTAGGCTTGTTGGGTATCAGTAGTCATTTGGGGGATGGCTGAAATTTGGAGCTGTGAAAATGATTGAGTTAGAAACAGCAGAAGGAATATCCAGCTAATTTTCCATAGTCTGTCACTGAAAAAATTGCTGTGGCTGTTACTTTGATGTGGCAAAGCAGTAGAAGCCATTGCCAGCTTTGGCACTTGGACAGTTATTGTTTAATGCACACTATATGACTAGGATAATTCCAGTCGTTTCAAAACATGATTTGACTTTGGAAGACTTCACAATGCTAAAGTGAAACTTACGTCTCTTCACAAGACCTAAAGCGAAACTTAGGTCTCTGAATACTAATTGAAGATTACCTGTCATTTTATTTCACCTATAAGACAGTTATTTCTAAATGGAATTACTACTTTATAGAAGGGGACTGGTAAATAATTTAGACAGAAAGGTTTAAAATCAAATAAAAACAGGGGTGGGTCAAATTAAATAGTTTAAAATAATTGAATTACATATTTATACACACACATAACGTATGTCAAATACAGCTATTCAATTCATATATGTAATTCAACCCATGAAAATAGCATATACAAAATGTATTTAAAAACATTCTGCACACACATCTATATAATATTCTGTACCAAAGTATTTTCAGACTTAGAAAATATTACAAGCATAATTTTTCATATACCCTTCACTCCGATTTCCCAAATGTTAACTTTCTCTCTCTGTTTCCCTCCACACACATACAAAATATATGTACATTTTTTTCTGAACCATTTAAGAGTAAATTGTAGATAAATCTTTAAATATTGCAGTGTATAGTCCAGAAACGCAAGGATATTCTCTTGAATAACCACAAGACAATTGTCAAACTCAGAAAACTAGCTTTGATATATATTATCATCTGATCTACAATTCTTATTCAAATTTCAACAGCTGTCCCACTGATATCCTTTAGAGAAAAAGAAAAAAAAAATCTGGTCCAGGATATTATCCAGAATAATAAATTATATCTGGTTCCTGTGTTTCAATAATTCATTTTAAATTTCTAAAACTTTTTTCATAGTCTTTACCAAAGTTAATGCTAAAAATTATGTGCTAAAAATATATTCTACTGCATTTAATACTCTTGAGACCCCTATGAGGAGTTTATTATTACTTATTTACAGATGATGACATGGAGGCTTTAGAGAGGTGGAAAACCTAACTGTGCTCATAGAATAAAAGCACAGCCAGGAATTGAATCTATGTTAATCTGATTCAAGTCATTGCTCTTAATTTCTAAGCTATAATGTTGCCTCAAAAGGCACAGAATTGGAGGGAAGCTAAAGGGACCATCCACTCACTATTACCTGCAACTCTAAGTAGGTCAACATCTGACTGTCAAAGGTGATCAGCTGCCCAGTATTTCCTGTAGTAAGTTTACTGAACAAATTTGTGAATAAGGAGTTCTTCCCAGAAGAAAATTTCCTTATCTAGCCATACCGTTTTACAGATGGGAACATCAAGACCCAATAGTAGATAAGTGGCTTGTCCACAGTAACACAGTTAATATGTAACTGAGCCAGAATTAGACCTTACAGAGTTCAATGCCATCTCTTCTATATCTTACCAATTTTTGTATCTCTGAGATGTATAGTCTCAAATAGTCTTTCTGGGTTGTTCAGAGCTGTACAAAGTAGCTATTGTTCTCTTCTAATACAGGGAATTCCCTTTGCTTCCAAACTAAAGTTTGACTCACTTAACGTTTACTCCCCTGAAGTAGCCTTCTCAGATAAGCTCTATTGACTGCAGTAATGTCCCAGAAAAAGCAAAATAATTACTCAGTTGCTCTGGTGATGTTTCACAGTTAAAAATATTAGCAAAGATCACTGCCCTTATTGTTGGGAAGCACATACAGAAGTCATATAGGAGTGTTACTTATCTTACTCAAGCCATTCCCTATAGTGTGTCATTTGGGGAGCTCTCAGAGTAGAGATTAAGGGTGAAAACAGAGAAATCATGAGGGAGCTTGTACTAATATGCCACATAGGCCCTTCTAGAAAACATTGTTTTGTTTTGTTTTGTTTTGTTTTGTTTTTTGAGACGGAGTCTTGCTCTGTCGCCCAGGCTGGAGTGCAGTGGCCGGATCTCAGCTCACTGCAACCTCCGCTTCCCGGGTTCATGCCATTCTCCTGCCTCAGCCTCCCGAGTAGCTGGGACTACAGGCGCCCGCCACCTCGCCCGGCTAATTTTCTGTATTTTTAGTAGAGACAGGGTTTCACCGTGTTAGCCAGGATGGTCTCGATCTCCTGACCTCGTGATCCGCCCGTCTCGGCCTCCCAAAGTGCTGGGATTACAGGCTTGAGCCACCGCACCCGGCCTCATTGTTTTGTTTTAACTCATAAAACTCTGTGAGCTATCTTTATTCCCATTTTGCTGATGGATAGCCTGAGCTTTAATTAAAGAGGTTAAGTGACTGACTCAAGTTTACATAGATCGTTATAAGCTGGGTGTCAATTCCAAATCTGACTATGCCCCTATAGATGTGGAAAGGGGGATGAGGAAGGACTTGCTAGACAATGTATAATACATTCAACAAACTTTTGTTAGCTGAACCACTACGTTCAGTGCACCAAATGGAATTCTTGCCTTCAAGGGAGAGGGATGGTATATTTGTTATGGGAGTTCAGATCAGAAGGGAAATTACTTCCAGCAAGAAGGAACAATGGCATTTCTGGAGAGCCTTGAGGGATAGGAGGAGTTATTCAAGAGAATATGTGCAAGGATCTGCAGAGGAGCATGAGCAAAGATGGGGACAGAGACTGGGATAGGTGCTAAAAATGGTTGGTTTGGTTGCAATTTTGGATTATTGAAAGGAAGTTATGGAAAAGATACATAGAGTTTGGGGGCTAGACTAAGGACATTTTGGCAGACTGACAGAGCTTAAACTCTTGAGTGACTCTTGAAGTTTTTTTGAGCTAGGGAATGATTTGTTGAGATATGACCTTCAATAAATGTAGTCTTACAGCAGAGAGTTTGAAATTGAGAGAGTTCAGGGAGAAATGAAAATGCCAATGGCAATCGTCTAGGTGAGAATTATGAGAATCCGAATTAGGGCAGATGGGAGGCAGGGAGAAGGGGGAGGGCACCTATTCAAAAGATGTTATGGAAACAGAATCAGGAGAAAGTCTTGGCTGCGATAATAGGGGTAACATCATTAACACTGAATTTTAAGATTACCAGGAGTCACTGGGCATGGTGGCTCATGCCTGTAATCCCACCACTTTGGGAGGCCGAGGCAGGTCGATCACCTGAGGTCGGGAGTTCAAGACCAGCCTGACCATGATGGGGAAACCCTGTCTCTACTAAAAATACACAATTAGCCTGGGTGGTGGCGCATACCTGTAATCCCAGCTACTCGGGAGGCTGAGGCAGGAGAATTGCTTGAACCCGGGAGGCAGAGGTTGCGGCGAGCTGAGATCACGCCATTACACTCCAGCCTGGGCAAAAAGAGCGAAACTCCGTCTAAAAAAAAAAAAAAAGATTGCCAGGAGTCTGGTGGTGCTTTGACAAAATTAGCAACAATGCAGAAAGAGAAAGTTTTTTAGAAGAGAAGATAATTAAATGCTGTTTTTAACATACATGTGGAGTTCAGGTGGGATATGGGTGGAGTCATCTGGAAATTCAGGAGTAGAGTCCAGGATAGAGATTGAAGGGCATAGATTATAGAATAGTATATCATGAGTATAGATTTAGGAGTCTTTTATTTTGAGGTCATTACTGGAAACATTAGAGTGAAAGAGCTTGCCAAGGGAAAGAGGGTAGAAGAAAAGGGAAGAAGGCCAAAGACAACTCCTTGGGCAACACTTGAATCAGGGTGTGGGAAGAAGACCAAGTGCCAGAGGAGCAGGAGAACTGGGGCAGAACTCTGCCCCAGGAGCTGTGGGAGGAGAGGTTTTTCACAAAGAAATGAGGGATCAACACTGACATGCTGGAGAAAGATGCCCATGACTAGATACTGAGGAAGGGCCTTGACTTCTTTAGGTATTTTGGAATCATTTCAGTAAGTTGGTGAAAGTGACTTTTGGGTAAAGAAGCTCATCAAGAAACAGGCATTTGGGGACTGCTAATAGGTGGTTTTTGGAGAGTGGCTAAAACTTAGAAGTTGTACTCCATTTGACTGGACTCTATTGGGTTTAAGAGACAGAAACCCAGCTGAGGCATAATAGAGGATTTATTGTTGCATGTAGATCGAACTGGACAGTCCAGAAGTGGAGTTGGCTTCAGATGTTATTGGATCTCGAGGCTTAAAGCTACAAGAGTTTTCTCATGCTTTCCATTTCTTAGCTTCAGTTGTCTCTACTTTTGTGTTTTGGCTTTATTCTTTCCTGTTGCAGACAGCCTGTCTCCATAGAGTGGGAAATATACGTTTCAGTACATTGTTGCATCTAGGCACCCAAAATAAATATCTAAAAGTGTTCCTCACTGCAAAACTCCTAGGGGGATCCTGATTGGCCAGACTGATGCCTATCCTCGCACTCTGTTTGGGATGGTATGGTGCCACCTGGGTTTTGGACTCATCCTGATAGGACTGCTTGGAGTTGAGAAGTCCCCAAAGGAAGCAGAAGAAAAGAGAAAGGAAGACCTGCTGGGCAGAAGGAAACTATAGTTATTCACAGGACACTAGGATCTAGGGTCTAGGCATACTGTGGGAAACATTTGTTTAATTGGGTCAGTCTGAAATGAAGAAAGTATTATTGAAGAATTGTAAGGACCGAGTTGGGCTTAGATAATATAAATTTGCAGTGAAACTAACTAGATCTTTAATTTTGTCCCGTAGTGCTTAGCAGCCCAGGAATGAAGGTGATGAAAGATGTGATGGAATCAGAGTTTGGATTTGATAAATCAGGACTTCATACGGGACTAGTGGAAATCAAGCAGGAGAATCAAGTGGTTCAGTATTACAGTGTTTGGCATGGGGTTCCAAAAGTGTAGAGAGGCAAATGAAACCATGGTTTGCTGGTTCATTTATTTATTTTAATCAATACTGACTATTCTTTGGCTAAATATAGTAGTGACTATAAGTAAATGAAAATGTGTTTGATTTTCTACTAGTGGGATTCAATTTTCCAGCAAGAAAATAGGCTAAGTCATTTCTTTCATACATTGACCACTCTTAATCAAGCCATGCTTATTCAACACAATAAATATGTGCTTTAGTGGGACCTTTGACTTAGAATTTGATCATCATTTTCCCCTGTTCACTGCCTGTTAGTCTGGACTATATGCATACTTCAAAGATGATCATTTTAGATATGCTAGAATATTTGTATCACAGATACATTCAGCTTTTTAAAAAAATCGTAGTTATAAAAATGCTTAATAAAAACTGGACTTAATAAAAATGCTTAATAAAAAATTGTTTTTAAAAACAATTACAAAAAATAAGTGGATACTCAGTTTTTTAAATCTTGAAGATTTATCATATTTGAAAGATATGGAGCTATTATCCTACCATGGAGAGATAACTATGGTTAATATTTTGTACATCCTTCCAAACTTTTCTCCGAGTATATGTATACAATTTCCTTTAAAAATAGACTCCTACTATATTTTCCATTTATACTGTATCTGCCATATTATAATATTTATATATTAATGCATCTAGTTTTTACCATCATTTAATAAATTCATAGTAGTTTATCATTTGGATGATTCACATTTTATGTAACAAATCTCTTGCTTTGTGGTGGCGTTATGAACAGCAGTTTTGGACAGGGTCTCACTCTGTTGTCCAGCCTGGAGTACAATGTAGCTTACTGCAACCTTGATCTCGTGGGCTCAGGCGATCCTCCCACCTCAGCTTCCCAAGTAGCTGGCACATGCCACTGTGCCCAGCTAATTTTTATATTTTTTTGTAGAGATGGGGTTGCCCTGGCTGGTCTCTAACTCCTGGGATCAAGCAGTCCTCCTGCCTTGGCCTCCCAAAGTGTTGGGACTATAGGCATGAGCCATCGCACCCAGCTGTGAAATATTCTTATCCTATCTAGTCTTTGTTTATTAGATGTACTGTCTTTAATTGTGCTGCTTTTATTACAGTGTGGCTTGCCAAATTTAGGTCTCTTCCTAAATTCTTGTATTACAATTAGATTTAACTGTTTATAATGGAAAACTCCAAGTAACAGTGTCTTTAAACACACCAGGCTGTATTTTATTTACATGAATATGAAATCTGCAGCCTGGTGACCTGGAGCTACTATGATGTGCCACAAAGTTGGCAGAGATGTAGTCCCTGATATTCTGCTCTGTAGTTCTTCGTGTATTCGCTTACATGTCAAGATCACTAGATGACTGTGTACTGGAGCTGTAGCCATCAAGACCCTATCCTCAGCAGTAGATAGGATGAAGTAGGGAATAGACAGGGGCATAGTTCCCAGTAGCCAGCTTCCTTTAAGAAGCCATCTTGAAGGCCGGGCGCGGTGGCTCAAGCCTGTAATCCCAGCACTTCGGGAGGCCGAGACGGGCAGATCACGAGGTCAGGAGATCGAGACCATCCTGGCTAACACTGTGAAACCCCGTCTCTACTAAAAAATACAAAAAAAAAAAAAAAAAACTAGCCAGGCGAGGTGGCGGGCGCCTGTAATCCCAGCTACTCCGGAGGCTGAGGCAGGAGAATGGCATAAACCCGGGAGGCGGAGCTTGCAGTGAGCTGAGATCCGGCCACTGCACTCCAGCCCGGGTGACAGAGCGAGACTCCGTCTCAAAAAAAAAAAAAAAAAAGAAAAAAGAAGCCATCTTGAGCATACCACACAATGCATCTGTTCACATCTCACATGGCCAAACAGCAGGGGATGCTGGGAAACAGGACTTTTGGACTGGGTATATCATTGTCTGGACTAAAATCAGCATTCTATTACTAGGTAAGAAAAGAAGAATAGTTATCATTTAGGCAGTTAACGTGCTTTTGGCAGCAAGTGACAAAACTCAATTAAAAGTAACTTAAACAGTAAGGGAGTGTATTATCTTACATTGACAAGGTGGTAGAACTATTCCAGGGCTGATTCATGGAGTTTCTCAGCCACGTCATCAAGAACCCAGGCTCTCTCCTACTTCCTAGTGCGCTCTCCCCAGGAGGGGCTATACCATCCTGTTATCACTCCACATAGAATACTTAGACAGGAAAGCACCCAGAAGGAGAAAAGGGTCATCCTTCTAATGTATTCTCATTTAAGAGTAGAACTGTCTTTCTCAGATACCCCGGTAGACTTCCTCTCACTTCATTAACCAGAGCTGGGGTCACAGGTCTATCCCTAAACCAGTTACCGGAATGGGACCAGCAGGATGGGTTAAGGTCAGTTGGTATTTACTCATGGAGCTGAGTCATGTGGACGAGAGGATATTTGAACAAATAGAGGCTCTGCCAGGAAGGCGTGAATGGGTGTTAGGTAGGCAACCAACAGGGTCTGCCAGAGTACCTCTCTATATTCACATTTTACCCATGTTTATACAGCCATTTGAGCCCTTTCTGCCATGTGAAGCTTTCTCTGATCTTCCTTTTCCAAGCCCCTCTTGCACTCTTTCTACTCCTCACCACTTAGCAGCGTATTGCATGCCTTGTTATTTCGTGCGTCAAGTGTGTCAGTGTGTACTTGTCTCCTCAACTCTATTGACTTTTCTCTAAGGAAGGGCAGGGCCTGTTGTCACACTTCTATATGACCTTGGTGACAGTTACCACATTCTTGAACTTGAAATGGAGGGAGGGATTAAGATAAAGGATTTCTTCTCATTTTGAATTGATTGATGTAAGAAACTTTATCTGTCTATATAAAAATGGAATTCCATTGAAGTTTGTGATTAATGAACTGTCCTTATTTAAAAGAAATGAAACAAGAAATGTCATGGGAGAACTCAGTACCTCCTTTGCCATACCTAGGGTACTTGGCCTGTAGTAGAAACTCAATAAATATTTGTTGGTTGATGTTGGCTGTAAATTTTTTTAAAGCTGGAACATATTATTTCCTCACATGGGCGGATATTGCATGTGTTTATTTCCAGAGGGTAAATGACTAGGTTGTCAGGATAACTTTGCTCAGGAAGTGTAACTGTTGCCTGGGTTTTTACTGATTTACCTATAAAATAAAGTATTCCATGGGTTCCTGTAAGAAGTGGGAGACGCAAGGCCAATTTGGTGCGGGTGGAACTTAAAGTTTCCTTGAATTGAATATAAAGCTCTTTAGCAGGTGGAAGAGTTCTAGATGGCCTGTAAACCAAGTTTTAGCAGAAACATACTTATTTTTTGTTAAGCATTACTGCTTTCATTGTTGTGCGTTTAAATAGAAATATATAATATGAAATATATGTGAAATAACTTCTCCCTTCTCGGCAAAGGAAAGCTATCCTAAAACCTTGAGAATTTCCATAATAAGGGTTTCTTAATTCATGTACATTCTTAAAACATATAAAATTTTTACATATACTTTCATAAGAGTTATATGAAGATGCAAAAGTCTTCCCTAGTATGTGAAGAAATGGGGTAGTACATTGTTAGTTGATGTAGAACTATTCTGATGTGCTGTCTCAGATGAGGTTTATACTGATAGCAACAGTGTCCAAGCAGAACTATAAAGGATGCTGTTAGTTGTTAGCCCTCTTTATTCACTAAGTAACCATATCCTCTGGTCCTCTTGAAGTCAGTGGTAGAAAATAACACAAAACAGGCCAGGTGCGGTGACTCACGTCTGTAATCCCAGCACTTTGGGAGGCCAAGGTGGGTGGATCATTTGAGGTCAGGAGTTCAAGGCCAGCCTGGCCAACATGGTGAGGCTCTGTCTCTACTAAAAATACAAAAATTAGTCAGGCATAGTGGCGGGCGTCTGTAATCCCAGCTACTCGGGAGGCTGAGGCAAGGGAACCGCTTGAACCTGGGAGGTAGAGGTTGCAGTGAGCCGAGATTGCACCACTGCACTCCAGCCTGGGTTGACAGAGTGAGACTCCTTCTCAAAAAAAAAAAAAAAAAAAAAAGAAAAAGAAAAAAGGAATACAATAACACAAAACAACACTTTTCTGTTTCTAGGATTTACATTAGTTTATTTACATTGTTTCATTCCTGGGATTTACATTATTTAGGTGCTGTAGGTCTTTGGGGAAGGCACATAGGAAATAGGCTCATATTCCTTATCTTTTAAAAAAAGAAAAACGAAAAAACAGGAGGACTGGGGGGGCGATAAGCTTGCTTAGCCCATGACACAGGGTGGTTTTGAGGGCCAGTAGGTTCAGTAATCCCTTATTTGAAATACTTAGGACCAGAAGTGTTTTGGATTACACAATTTTTTCAGATTTTAGAATATTTCCATTGCTTGAGCATCATAAATCTGAATATCTGAAATTCAAAATACCCAACGAACATTTCCTTTGAGTGTCATGCACGTCAGCACTCAAAAAGCTTCGAACTTTGGAGCATTTCAGATTTCACATTTTCAGATTAGGGATGCTCAACCTGTATAATAATAGGACAACGAAAATGGAAAGTACTACACAAATGATAGTTTTTTGTTAACGTATATTGATACCAAATGCTCCTACGTGGGAACCAGTATACCTCTTTCAGTCTTTATTTCTCACAGGAGCCAACATAGTTCTGAACACATAGCCCTTGACATATTAATAAATATATGGCTCAGGACTTTAAGGAGTATGTATTTTGCTTTTTAAAACAGTTGCCAGCCGGGCACGGTGGCTCATACCTGTAATCCCAGCACTTTGGGAGGCTGAGGCAGGTGGATCACCTGAGGTCAGGAGTTCGAGAGCAGCCTGGCCAACATGGTGAAACCCCGTCTCTACTAAAAATACAAAAATTAGCTGGGCATAGTGGTGGGCGCCTGTAATCCCAGCTACTCCAGAGGCTGAGGCAGGAGACTTGTTGGAACCCAGGAGGCAGAGGTTGCAGTGAGCTGTCATGCCACTGCACTCCAACCTGGGAGACAGCACAAAACTGCACTGCATCTCAAAAAGAAAAAAAAAAAAAAAAGGCAGTTGCCAAAATTTTGGATCTTGATGATTTCAAATTATATTTAATAAAAGAATGTCACTGGCATCCTGTTAAATGCTTTAGTACAGTTTTGAACTAGAAATGCCTTCTCTGGAGGCAGTGTCATGGGCTGGTGGTTGTGCCTAGTGTGCTTCATACATACGCGGCACTGTGGTGATCCACCCACTTGAGGGAAAAGAATGGCATCTCAGGAGAAGCTGGGATACTTCCTATGTGTGGCTTCAAAAGTAGGTATAGAACAGTGAAACTCCGTCTCTACTAAAAATACAAAAAATTAGCCGGGCGTGGTGGCAGGCGCCCGTAGTCCCAGCTACTGGGGAGGCCGAGGCAGGAGAATGGCGTGAACCTGGGGGGCGGAGCTTGCAGTGAGCTGAGATTGCGCCACTGCACTCCAGTCTGGGCGACAGAGCGAGACTCCGTCTCAAAAAAAAAAAAAAAAAAAAAAAAAGGAGGTGTAGAAATAAACAAGGAGAGCCAGGCCCGGTGACTCAGACTCGCACCTGTAATCCTAGGACTTTGGCAGGCTGAGGGAGGTGGATCACCTGAGGTCAGGAGTTTGAGACCAGCCTGACCAACTTGGTGAAACCCCAGTCTCTACTGAAAATACAGAATTAACCGAGTGTGGTGGGGCATGCCTGTAATCCCAGCTACTTGGGAGGCTGAGGCAGGAGGAGAATTGCTTGAACCTGGGAGGTGGAGGTTGCAGTGAGCCGAGATCCTGCCATTGCACTCCAGCCTGGGCAACAAGGACGAAACTCCATCTCAAAAAAAAAGAAAGAAAGAGAGAAAGAGAGAGAGAAAGAAAGAGAAAGAGGAGAAAACGTTGCTGAGGGGTAGATAAATGTTGCTCAGAAGGGAATGGTGGTGCTCAAAGTACTTTTCAGTCAGGACTTGACGGGAGCACAATACCAGGCCATCTGGTAACCACCTCTGCAAAGGGAAGGTAGGAACATAGTGAATGGGAGGCTGTGGTCACTCTCTTCTGGCTTTATCATCTACTCTCCAACCTCTCCATAAGGGGAAAGGGAAATTGCCATTAGTAAGAAAGTACTCTATTATTTGTGTGCACAGTTGCTGTAGCCTCCCTCTGCTTTTTCTGCCCGACTTCTCCTCACAACAGCTGCTAAAAGCCACTGAATCCTCATGTGCCCTCCCTGCTGCTCAGTCCATATGTCTAATCAGTGTATATATGGTATTTCTTACTCCACTAATTCTTGGCTAGAATTCCAGCCAAATGGCTACAATGAAATTTCTGTAATAGACCACAAGAAACCTAGTCACAGCATTTCTCAGAGAAATAACCCCAATTGGTAAATTCTCTGTTTCACACTTGCATCTCATGTTTCTTAAGTTGCTTCCCAAGGGAAGAAACTAGTGTAGCTCAGTGCATTTCATGAAGAAATTAACTTTGGCCCAGGTTACCATCTGAAATGTGGCCTAGTCCTTCACACACACCCTTGACCAGTGCCCCATATTTACACAGCGCAGTTTCTACTTCTTCCCCCTGCTGGAAGGGAGAGCAGATAGGAAATTTCAGGTCATATATGCATTAAGAGTCGAGAATATTATTGAAAACTCTTGCTTTCCAAAAAGCTTTCCCTGGAAGGAGCCCCTAATGTCAATCCATGGTCTTTATGAGTAATAAATGCACACAAAACAGATTCACAGAGATATTACACACTGAGTCACTTGTATGCCGCTTCCTGGAATGGTTCCAAATCCAATGGGAAAGCGGAAATCTAGAGGATTGCTTTTTGCCTCTCCTCTGCCCTTTCTCTTTCTCTCCATTATCTGTCTTTGCTCTCTTTGCTTCTGGGACTGTTGTAGCAAACAGAATGAGTGGGAGTTGCCTTAAGGTAAACGGTGTCCCCTTTGAAATCCTGCTAGACTTGTTTTAATTCTGTGTGATCACATGCACAACACAGCGTGTGTTGAGATACTACTGTGGACCAGTGGACTGATGTTCCCATGTTTAAAGTTCCTCCCCACCTTTCCTTAAGAAAATATACTTCCAGCATATGTCAAGAAAGAAGATATCTGCCCTGGCACTTGACACTTTAGCCACGTAGTTCTTTCTTTCCTGTTAGGAGAGTGAGGGAATAGAAATGAAATGAAAAAAGCTGCAGAAAAGGGAAGATAATCAGGAAGCTTTCTCACCCTTTCAGTAGTAATATTAGCTTTGCAAATCCAGAGTCTTACAATGGGGCTTAGTGGAGACATTACAGCAAATACCAAGTATCTTCTCTTTTTAAGGGGTCCTACAAAGGAATACAGAATAAAGATGACCTAGTCCCTGCTCGTGAGGGACATGTAAGATCACTGAAGAAGATCAGAGCAGTACAAAGGAACTAAAGGCAGACTAAGATGCACCCAATGAGACAGCTTTGTCTAAGGTACCTGCAGAATCAAAGGAAGGTGGTATCATAATGAGTTCATACTGGTGGTGGTGTACCCTACTTGGACAACTTGAACAAGGCTTCAGTTTGCAGAGGGCAGAGTTGTGGGTATTTCAGGTGAAGGAGATGGTGTGAGCAATGAGGCAGAGGTGGCAACTCAATGTGTGTTTGGACGTAGTAATGGTGCTGAGTTGCAGTAGGGGAAAAGAGAGCCTTTGGGAAAATGCTTAGAATTAGAATTGTGCTTTTTCAGATTAAGTGGTTTGAGGCAGGAATACTGTAGAAGTTCATGGCAGTAGTACAGGAGGAAAAAACATCAGGTGATAACAGGAGGAGTCAAAGAGTGGATGGGTTGAAACCTTGCAGAGAGACATTCTCTGTGGTTTTTGGAAACAGAACACGAAGGGGAAAGAACTGATGCCTGGGACTGTCCACATTTACAAACAGAAAACCATACCACTTTTACCCTGATTTTTTCACCCTGATTGTTATTTTTTTTCTTTAGTATTTCACAGGCACTGGAAAATAGTAAAAGAATATTGTTTGTGGGGCAAAAAGAAAAATATAAATAACATGAGTTAGTCAATGAAAAAGGTTTTCTGGGAGTAGCCAATAGGTCCTGAAGTAGTGAGAAACTAAGAAAACTGTTGGCTGTAGCACTGAAGTGCAAACCCAGGCATGGAATGGGAAGTGGCTGGTCTTTGCTAATAGAGGGCCAAATTCCTCCTCAGGATCAGCCACCTCTTTTTCCTTGGGAGTTGCCTAAAAAAATAAAAATAATAATAATAAAAAACAAACAACAGAGAATGCTGTATATCCTTAACCAAATCTCACTGAGTTTAGGACATGCCCTACCTTTGGGCACTCAGGGAATCCCATTCTCAGCCACTCTTGCTGGTCATCTTTGGCTATGGGAAGGATGGCACTGTAGGTCTGTTGGTAACTTTTCTGTAATAGCAGTTTTGAGCTCCTAATGCATAGTCTCTCCTTACTAGCCTTGTTCTGCTAGGTGACAGCTGTTGATACTCAGACAAGGCTATGAACTTGTCCACTCTGCCCCACGTTTTCTGAGAATTATTTCCTAATCTTTTGGTGACTACCAGAGGCATCACAATACAGGTAGAAGTGGATAAGTATTTCAGCCAGCCAGGCAAGAGAACTTGAATGCTGGCTCCTTTATGTACCAGCTGTGTGACTTAGGCCAAGTCACCTAACCACTCAGGGACTCAGAAAAGCAGGGCGGCTGTCTTGAGATAATTAAAATGAAAGAATGTTTGTGTACCATCTGTCACTATCACAGTGTCTGCAACTACTGTAGGCTTATAGTTTTTTTCTTCCAAAGAATTTGGGATTTTGTTCCTAACCCTGCTATTTATTTACTTTGCTCTTTTCTGAATCTGAGCTTTTAGACATGAAGCATCCCCAAGGTTTGCTGTAAGAAATACTAGCTCATAAAATAAGCAACATGTGAAGAGCTTCTGGAGGGTGCAATTACTGAAGCTGCAGAGCTTTTACCAGGCTGCTGTGCTTGTTACTCATTAACACAGCAGCTCCGTAAACTTAGGTAGATACATTCCTGAAGGCTCCACAGGATATGTTTACTCTTCTAACAAACTAAGTAATCAATGTAGGGTGTCCTCTTGGAAGGCATTATCACTGTCCACCACATACTAGTAGTGTTTATTTCTTCAGATCGTTGGCTTGTATTTCAGGATAAGCCTCATGCAGAGCTCATTTTGTCATTTATATTAAAGATAGAGGACAAAGAGAATGCTTTTTGAAGTTACGTGACTTTAGTTTTCTCATTGTTTATAAAAGGGGCAGAGATTTGGGAAAAGGAAGCAAATATTTTGGCTAATGTGGTCAAACACTCTTTTCTGTTGACAAGCTAATCAGGTGTTCTGCATTTTGCTACTTTTCTTTGTTACTTTATAAAATACTTTTTTTTTTTTTTTTTTTTAATGAGCCCAGCACAATAGGCTGAACTCAAGGAAAGCCCCATAGATACAAGGGCATTCAAGACTCATATTAGACACAAAAGAATAATAAGAATCCTGCAACAGCCTTAGTCTGTTTATAGTATTTCTTTTTTGGAGGACTCTAGCTTTTTAACACTTGGAAGAGCAATCACAGGGCTGAGGCCCTGGGGAAAGATGACTACTGCCTCTTATGGCTCTTGTGGTGCAATTTGATCTTTTAAAATGTGACCTTTTAAACACTTTGCATTACAGCTGTGAGCATTATCAGTTGAATTTAATGAGTGAGACAGGTCCCTTTGAGATTGCTTGTACCAAGCTTGCACTAAGGTAGACTTTGGGATGCTATGGCGTCGGAATGGTGAGCATTTTCAAGGAGGAGCTTCTGAGAAAGCAGTTTCTAGCTAATGAATTGGCACGTCGGTGGGTGGTAACAGAAGTTTGAGATGCACACCCTGCTCTTGAAGGCATTTGTACTTGGCCCACAAGACTAATATACAAGAAACAACCAGTAGACGGTAGCTTGTGACCAAGTTTATGAGCTCTGAGTGTTCGTGCATAGGGCACATTTATAAGAACTGAAGCTTTCAAGAGAAGCAGCATTGCAGTTGGGTGTTTAAGGGGGTACAAATGAGGTTGCTAGGTGAAACATTTAAAAGATGTAGTGCTTTGGGAGGACGAGACAGGCGGATCATTTGAGGTCAGGAATTCGAAACTAGCCTGGCCAACATGGTGAAACCCCGTCTCTACTAAAAATACAAAAATTAGCTGGACGTGGTGGTGGGCGTCTGTAATCCCAGCTACTCTGGAGGCTGAGGTAGGAGAATCGCTTGAAGCCAGGAGGTGGAGATTGCAGTGAGCCAAGATTGCACCACTGCATTCCAGCCTGGGCGACAGAGTGAGACTCCATCTCAAAAAAATAAATTAATTAAATAAATAAATAAGTAAAAAATGTAGTGGTAAAGCTGGCTAGTCTAGAACCAAGAGGATTTGCTAAAGAGAAATATTTTAAAATGGAAGCAACTGAAGAGGCCTTAAAACCATCTTCTTCAGTCCCTTGTTTTACTTCTGGTGGGCCCTGGGAAGTAAAGGGCTACAAGGCTGACGGCACAAAAGCAAGCTGTTGTGAGCCTGGGTTATGGGGAAATGTTGAAAGGCAATGCGGTGTAGAATGTAGGTGCTTGGATGCCTTGTGAGAAACAAAGTGCATGGTGGGAGGACTTTTTAGGAAGAATTTAGTTTAGGAGCATGAACTGTGCTAAACTTGGTGGTATTGCCTGAGAATCCAGCATTGTTATTCTTGCCATTGAAGAAATAATTCTTCATACCCCTTTTCTGGGTCTTTTGACTGTTTGCTTTCCTGTCCCCTTTCCGCCCCCTATCTTCAGTGCAATCGCCTCTGTGTTAATGTTAGGTAAGGATTACACTTCCCAGGGCAATTTGCATTTTATTAATAGGTGGAACACCACTTCAAGAGGAAACAATGCATCTAAAAGTAGAGCTTCAGGCCACAGTGACTTCAGAATTTTTTTTTTTTTTTTTGAGACGGAGTCTCGCTCTGTCCACCAGGCTGGAGTGCAGTGGTGCGATCTCGGCTCACTGCAAGCTCCGCCTCCTGGGTTCAAGCCATTCTCCTGCCTCAGCCTCCCGGGTAGCTGGGACTATAGGCGCCCGCCCACCGCGCCTGGCTAATCTTTTGTATTTTTAGTAGAGACGGGGTTTCACCGTGGTCTCGATCTCCTGACCTTGTGATCCGCCCGCCTCGGCCTCCCAAAGTGCTGGGATTACAGGCGTGAGCCACCGCACCCCGCGACTTCAGATTTTAAGGCCGGTAAAATATCTTTCTTGTATCCCTAAAATCAGGATGTATAAGTGGAATAGATTAGAAGAGGAGAGGGGGGAACCTAAAGATGTTGTGTGTCTGGCACTTACTAGGTACTCATTTTTAAATGAATGAATAAATTGATGAATAAGGCTTAGGGATGCAGAGGTTTTAGGGAGGGAATAGGAAGAATAGTGGAAATGCATACCTTTTAAAGGAGGGATTATAAACATTAAGTTTTATAAATTTTTAAACTTAAAAAATTTAATTATAAATTTTAACAGAGGAATTTTAAAGGAGGACTTGGTGACTATGTGGTCCTGAGACATGTGTGGAAAAGAGCACTAAAAATATATATATACACAATTACAGAATCTAGCTGGTTAGGAGAGTATCCCTGACAGAACCAGGAACCAGGAGTGTCCTGTGTTTGATAATATGAACACACAATCATCATTTTTGAGTACACATTTGAAAACTTACCTTCACTTCACCTGTCTACAAGTTAACTTACGTGAATCACTGCCCTGCATCCTGATTCTTCTCCCTAATATCTTCTGTTCAACTTTTTCTTCTATTTCTCTATGCCCAGGGAAATGGGAGGAAAAGTAGGGCTCAGAATGAATTAGGTGCCCAGATTTCTTACAAAAGGATCCAAAGAATTCTTATCCTTTCCTTATTCTACTTTTATCCCCACTTGAATTTGTCATGTCAATATTTCTTTAGGAAAACCTGTTTACTTCAGAAAAAAAAATATAGGCCATTGTTTGGAAAGTTATGCTTTCAATGACTCACTTTTTGTCTCTCTTTTGCACTGGATATGCTGCCCTTGGTTATGCAGAGATAACAGGCTGACTTGCCTCCCAAAAGCATTCTTCCTTGACAGACTGGTTTGCTCTAATCTGTATAAACACTCTTGCCTGCTGACCAGTAGTCTTGTATTTATGAGGCCCTTAGAAAACACTGCAAGCTGCAGAGTGACCATGAATAGCAAACTTAATTTGGTTTAATGTGTTTTGGCTTGCTTGACCTCACCAGAATAAAAATGTGCCTGCTTAAATTATTGTATTGGGACTTAAAAAAAAAAAATTCTAGAGACATTTATCTCATTGGAAGACTCGCAGGATCATTTTAGCAAGGGTTTAAGTCCACGTTTAATGTCAGATAGACTTGAGAAATGTTTAACATAGAGCTTTAATCACAGATTAGGTTTTTGTAAATTCGGAATTTTAAGTCTGAATCACTATCTTTTTTTCTTGCTACTTTTTTTTTTTTTTTTCTAGACAATTGGCGGGCAACGACCTTTCTTTTATCCACCCAAAGGCCTTGTCTGGGTTGAAAGAACTCAAAGTTCTGTAAGTAATGCAATTTTAGAGTTTCACAGCTGGCTGTGTATTTTCTTTCTGCATAGTCAACATGCTTGGAACTAGGTTAAGCACAGTTTCTTTTAGTTCAGGATTAAAAGATTTAAGGAGTGGCCAGTGGGGAGTGTGGGAGGCTAGAGGCTGATTTGGGCAACCCTGCATCTAGATAACAAAAGTTAAAACTCTAACTAATAGGTATTCTGACCTCCAGCATATTGCAGTTGAATGTTAGACTTTTTGGGTGCCTAATGCATTGAAGCAAACCCATACTTAAGTTTTACTGGTAGGGTTTTGTTTCTACTTATAGCTCTAAGAACTTTGAATTACCTGACCCTAAAAGGGAAAATGGCTTACAGGCGCTCCAAATGTTAAAATAATTTTAGAGCTCAAGGGAATTCAGATGCCTACAATTTATATAGCCAGTGAACGGTGAGGAAATAAATTCCTGGCAGTGATCAGGAGCCTGGAGTGTGGCAGATTAGGAAACAGGGGAACTGACTGCCCCCACTTCTGCCACTACCATGCTGGATGACCTTCAGCAGGTCATTAGACCTCTCTGGTTCAGTGAGCTAGGTGGGACCTTTATCTCGTCTATTCTGTGGTTATGATTCATGTCAGGCAGTCATTTTATTAATGTGACAGGAATGGCTTCAGGCAAAAAATCAAAAGGATTTCATTTTCAGTATGGATCTATGCATCTATTTGGCAGGCCCTAACTAGTAGATGATCAAAGCTCTATTTCTCTTCTGGCCCCACATGCATTGAGGACATTGCTGCTGTTCCTTAAGAGCTTGAGATCTGCCATCCGCTTGGAAAAAATGACTTTACCTGATGTCCATGTTTCCGGGCTCTGCTTTATTCCAATTTGAAAAGGCATTAGGCATTCCAACGGATTTGCTTGTTATACCTCCCAGTTAACTTGTTATAGCTCCTAATTAACATTAACTGATAGTACCCAGGATGATGAACATTAACTAGACTGCCTTAATTACCAGAAACAAAATCACCCTTGGAAACGTGGATTACCCAGCAAGTCTGTGTTAGGGCATGGCTTGGGATAGCAATATAGGTTTCCTTTCTGGCTTTACAACAACACAAGTGCTTCCTAAAGTTTTGCAATTCTCTTGTCTTAGATGCTTTCCGCCTCCGCCTCCCCCCACGTTTTCACATTGGAAATATTTTTTGGAAAAAAAAAAAAAGGCTCTGAATTTTTCTAAGAAAAAAATGTAACTATCACTTGTTACTCACTAACCAAAAATTTTCTTTCAGAACGCTTCAGAATAATCAATTGAAAACAGTACCCAGTGAAGCCATTCGAGGGCTGAGTGCTTTGCAGTCTTTGTAAGTAACTTCTTGATTTCTTGACTCTCCAAGAGACTACTTTGGCTGTTAAGGGTGTAAAGAACTGGAATCCTAAGGAAAGAGGAGATTTATCCTTTCATCTGAGATAAAAACAGAGATAGCTAGTCGATGTTATCAAAATGTCCTTTGGTGAGGGAGAAGGAGGTGGTTCTGTTTACCTCCTCTCTTGTCCTAGAGGCTGAGAGAAAACTACTAGGTATTCACTGCTGGGTGTACTTCCATGAACTTGTGCACAGCTGGTGATCAGCACCTCTTTGGAACCAGTTATATGTGTACAGAAGTTTTAGTGTCTTGTGCCTTGACTATCAAGAAACAGCCACAAAGAGGTTTCTGTTTCATGTGGTAATGATAATCAGAACAAATTGATTGTACTTCCTCAATGTGGTCAAGGGAACTTCTCGGAAAAAATGAAAAAGTATTCTTCAAAACAGGGAACTTCATTAGCTTCTACTAGAATAATGAATACAAATTTGCATTGCCTCACTTCATGTCCTAAATACCAAATACAACAGGACTCGGGGGCATAGTTTCTCTAAGTGTGGTACTTTGACCACGCTTTGCAACAGACTCACTAGGGGGAGATTGCTAAAATGCAGATCCCTAGGCTGTAACATAGAAGTAATGCTGGTTTTCTTTTTAAAGGTAGAATTCAGAAGTCTAATTTTAAATAGCAACCTCCCCAGAAGCACTCTGAATAAAAAATGTTAATAGTTATCACCCTTATGTGTGCTGGTATAAAATTGCATTTTAGTGACATAACGTATTTGTATACGAATTTGTCTCTTAGGTTTTGTATTATACTTTGAAATAACTGCAAATAGTAGGAAATGCGCGCAAGTTAGAAAATATACGGTGAAAATGATTGAGCTGTTTGTCCCATCAGTTTGCTAACATAAAGCCATTTTTAACTGCACCAAAGAGACATCCCTGGAAATTATAAATTATAGCTTACTATTTGATTTTAGATTAGATATTCTAGTAGTTAATGAGCAATGAATGTGAAAATAAAAATATATGCTGTAAAGTTAAACTTTAAACTGTATCTAACCCATAAACAAGGAATATCCATGGTGTTGGCCATTTAATTCTTAGTTCAAATGGAAGTTTAATTTAAGGTGGTCTGTATTGAGTAGCTCCCTTCACTAAAATGGTAAGTTATGGAATATAAGGATTTGTTTTTCACCACAGCTAATTGAGTAGGTTCTAGGTAGACGCTTAAAATGAATCAGTGGGAATGAGTTCCCTTATAGAAATGTTACTTGCTGACTTCACACACTCTCTCACCTCGGATGGATGTACACAGGGCAAGTCATCTAACCTCTCTTGGACCTGAATTCATCAGACATTTTAAATAGTTATATTTTCTTTTGCTTCTTAAGAATGTATTTTACTTCAAGACCTTCATATTGAATTGTCATTTTGTAAGATTTAATAATCAAAATACTCAATTATTTTGTCTAGTTTAAAGGGTAATAAAGAGAAGACTAAAATCTTACTTTCAACTGTAGAACAGAAAAATTACCAAGAAAACATACAAATATTCTCTCTAATTTGTGGTCAAAAGTACATTAAAGTACACGAGGCATTTATTGGTAATGTAGATGATTTAAAGTGGTGTTTTTCACAGAAACCATAGGTTTCTCTTTCATGTTGTGAAAAAGCATACTGTGCTTATCATTCATGGAGCAAGTTGCTTAGTTTAAATTATCTCTAAAATTGGGATGAGTGTATGGAGTGGAGATAAAACAAACTTTTTTTTTTAAGGGCATTGGGATGTTTTCATATATATCAGAAACACAAGGATCTGCTATGTGTCAGGCCTGTTTTCTTTAAGAAGGAAATGTTCATGCATTTGTTAGTAGAGTGGGTGCAGTGGTGAAGTTAGATACAGTTGAAGTTCTCTCATGGTGTAAAACAGTCTTATCAGCACTTGAGTCATTTTGAAAATCTGTTCTTCAGATCTGAATTATGTGAAAGATTTCATTGTGGTTTTGAATATTGCTTAAAAGAAGCAAAGTTCATTAGGGATTGAAATTGATCAGAAGTGGTTTGATGCAAGTGTATGTTTGATAATGACTATAAAATCTGAAAGCCAATTGTTGATACTAATAAAAAGGTATCATAATTCCCTCCCATAAAACTAAAATGACTAAAGCATTACCTCAGCAGAATGTTAAAATGACATGTCATAATTATCTCCTCTAGAAATTTTTTAATATCAGATTACATTTTTATTGACTATTAAAATATCTCAAAGATTAAATTTCCTAGGTTTTTCTCAGTTTTAAAATGTGTTTATAATACTTACATTATTGGTAAGTTAGAATAGAGAGAAAGGAGATCTTTTGATTATACAGGTGTTTATTGATAACAAAGACTTTCAGCAGTTAAATTATCTGCATTTAATATTATTTTGTTACTGTAGTTTGTTTAGACAAGAAATTTAAAAATACATGAGTCTCAGTCAATTGTAAAATTGGCTTTTGAGAATAGAAAATAGAAGCATGTTTTCCAGACAAAAATAACAAAGAAATTGAGTGAATAAATGTTATTCACCGTTAAACAAGAAAGCTAAATAAAGCAATAGTTTATCTCTTACCACATGGAGTTTAAATAGAAAAATACCTTGAATAAACCTTCATATTCTTTCCATTTTGTGAGATAGCTGATGCTTTTCAGCATCTACTTAAAGAATTATAGTATTTTCTTCATCTGTTAGTTAGGATGAATACTAATAGCATAGATCATTGCTACAAAGCCACACTGAGACAGTGCTCTGAAGCACTGGTCTCAGTATAAGTACAGACTCTTCGCTTTTATGGGTGCCTCACCACACCTACATGTGAATTGAGGGATAAGGATTAACCATGTGAGTCACCACAAATTGTTTTTCTCGTTTAACCTCTTATTTAAGAGTTTCATTTTTCCATAGTTCTTTTTAATCTCTACTTATGTGAGACTTCACAATTTTTGGAAATTTTTAGTACAGAGGAAATTGTGTCCATGCTTTTATTGTTGTATTAGGCTATTTTATTGTTGTACCTATGCTATTTTGTATAGAAGATAGTTTTATTACTGTCTTAGCTCAAAACTCACCTAGTTTTCTAGCAGTAAGTTAAGGCCATCTTTTTTCCTTGATGACACAGAATTCACAAGAGTTTAAAGGTTCTATACAGTACGGAATTTATATTAAAAAGGCACTGACAGCTTTCCTTATTGTACTATTTTCTGTATCAGTAGAGGCATTGTAGGTATTTGGAGGTGCGTTACATACTATTTTATTGAATAGGAATATATATCATTGATATGATAAAATAAACAATTTAAACTTTTCAACTGCGGTAACACTAAGGAACTTCAAATTGTAAAGAAAATACAACCCAAACCCCTTACCTGGCCTATAGGGACGTATGGAATGTGGACCCTGTTTGCATCTACAGCTGTGTCTTCCTGGTCCCTCTACTCCCTTCCTGCTGTGTTTTAATCACTCATACCTTCTGGGAGTTGCTGGATCATACCAGCAACCATTCTGCTACTGGGTCTCTGCCTTGGCTCTTTCCTTTGCCTAAAACACTCCTTGCCCAGCTCCTACTTTGACTCATTCTTGCTTTTTCTTTAGGCCTCACTTTAAATGTCACTTTCTTAGAAATACTTTTCTTGAGTAACTACCCTCCTCCTCAGAGTCCATCAGTCTGTAACCTCAGTGCCCTGTTTATCTACTCCAGAGGTACTTTTTAAAGAATTTCGTTATCATTTTGTGACTTGTTTATTATGTTGTATGTTACCTCCGCCACTGGAATATCAGTCTCTTGAGGACAGGCCTCATGCCTGTTGTATTCACTATCTTATCCTTTGTACCTAACAGGATGCTCAATTTAACTGTGTTGAGTGAACTGCAGGTAATTAAGTTATCTACAAGTATAATTTAGCTACATTAATTATTTATATAATATGCTTAATTGTATGATTATGTGTTTAAGTCTTTTTCTTCCTAAGAATGGAAAAGTTCCACGAGGGGGGTGTGTGTGTGTGTGTGTGTGTGTGTGTGTGTGTGCGCGCGCGCACACGTGCACACATGTTTGAACACATTCCTATCTGCTTATTAAAGCAAATCTCCTAAACAGCTCTGTAGGCAGTACTTTGCCACTATGTAGCCAATACTTTGCCAGTCTGTTATGTAAAAGTTACCTGTCTCAGGACAAGTTCTAGAAAGTCCCAAAAATAAGTCTAAAAATGTGTGTTTCTAGATAGATTCTTAAGGCAGCTGCTCAGTGTCCTAAGCTCTCCCTTTTTGACTGTTCTTTGAGATATCTTGACTATTAGAAAGAAAGCTTCCATCAGATACTCACCAGGACCAACGGTCTTTAACCCATGCTATCCCGTCATTAGGAAGGGAAAATGCATCTGGGGCTGGGAGCAGTTAATTGGGACCAGGGGCCCAGAACTTGACTGTGGTGGAAACGGACAATTATGGCAGGAACTGAAGTTGGAACAGCATAAGGAAACAGGAGGCACAAAAACCACTCTAAAACTCAGAATTTCCTCAACTCGAAAGTTGTCAAACTATTTTTTTAAAAAGATGCCGTCATTTTGAATTTTTAACCAGTTTTTTTGTGTGTGTGTTCTGTAATTTTCACAAAGAGGTTCAAGGCTGTGAGGCATGAATATAAGTAATGAAGATGCATCAACAAGGGATTTGTGAGGAAAGCTGTGATTTGCCTGGCACATAGTGTCCGTCATCATATTAATAGCAGATTGTCTTTGTGTTGAAAAGCAATTATTCCAACAATTACATCTCGTTGTGCCAACAATAATACGTAGGACTTAGTTTCCTGATTTTCAGACGGGGACTTAATTTTAAATATTAGTAATCCTATTAGTAAGGTGTTCTTAATTCCAAAATATTTGGAAAAATTGAAGAAGCTTTTAAGCCACAGTAACATTGATTTGGGGAGCTGCTTGATTTTTCCAACAGATAATTTGACCTTTTCTTAATAACTCTTAATTTTAGCACACTGATTTTTCAAAAACACTTAACGGCTAAGAGAAGAGGAAAAAGTTGCTTTGCCTGTACATGACACTTACATTTTTAACTTGCCTAGAGGTAATAAGGATGATTGAAAATCTATTTAGATTCTTTATTGCTATACAAAAATTTTAAGTATTTTCTAATATTTCCCTTTGGTACAGAATCAGAGTAGCAACTAAATTTAATGTCTAATATTAGTTATAATGTAACATTGGAAGTAAAGTAGCTTATTTGGTCAGCTTAGTTTCTTCTTTTTTTTTGTATGTCTGATAATTATGCTCTAAAGCATAACTTCAATAAGAACTTTGCAAGTTTTTTTTTAAAATATATCTTTCTGCTATAAAGTTACTTCTTAGCCAAAGATAGTTGAAGAATGTAGATTTGGATACATGCCATTCTTAATGAAGGAAGAGAAAGAACTGACTTTCATATACGATACAGATCATGAAAAAGTTATTAGATTTTATGAGGACTTCTAGTAAAATTAAAGATAATCATTTTTATAAGTCCTTTTTGTTTTGAAAGCTTTGAGTTGTGAGACTTGAACTGACTCATTTCACTAGAATTTGTTACTGAACATGGTTGTTTCTGTTTCTGTTAGGCGTTTAGATGCCAACCATATTACCTCAGTCCCTGAGGACAGTTTTGAAGGACTTGTTCAGTTACGGCATCTGTGGCTGGATGACAACAGCTTGACAGAGGTGCCCGTGCACCCCCTCAGCAATCTGCCCACCCTACAGGCGCTGACCCTGGCTCTCAACAAGATCTCAAGCATCCCTGACTTTGCATTTACCAACCTGTCAAGCCTGGTAGTTCTGTAAGTATCTAACCCTTCTAATTCCATATATTTGTGATAATTGGGGTACAAAAACAGGCTTCTTCTGACAGATTATTATCAAAGCACCTCACTGAATATGCTCCTGAATAGTTAGTGCTTGAGGGAGCTGCTTTTGTACAAGATTAAACAGAATGGGAGAATTTAAAAAATTAATAGCTGGTGATAATTGTTGAATCTCCCTAAGATAAATGACCAGTGGTAATCATGAGAATAAATTAGGTCATTCAGCACACATTCATACAGCTTTTACTTGTGTCCCAGCAGCGTATTCAATGTTAAAAGAAGGGAAATCATTTCAAGGTGGCCATAGAAGTTAGTCCCAGGGATATTTTGTGTTTTCCACCTGTTTAGAGAGTATGGGATGCAGTGCGTTTTTAATCTTTCAAGACATAACAAAGTAGCACTTTTTTTTTTTTTTTTTTTGAGACGTAGTCTCGCTCTGTCACCCAGGCTGGAGTGCAGGTGGCCGGATCTCGGCTCACTGCAAGCTCCGCCTCCTGGGTTTACGCCATTCTCCTACCTCAGCCTCCCGAGTAGCTGGGACTACAGGTGCCCGCCACCTCGCCCGGCTAATTTTTTTGTATTTTTTTAGTAGAGATGGGGTTTCACCGTATTAGCCAGGATGGCTTCCATCTCCTGACCTCATGATCCGCCCGTCTCGGCCTCCCAAAGTGCTGGGATTACAGGCTTGAGCCACCGCGCCTGGCCTCAAAGTAGCACTTCTTTTAAAATCTGTTAGAGATCTCACTGGTGTAAACTACACTTCCTCCACACTGTTACCCTCATGTCCTCAGTAGGAGAGCTCATCAAATTTTGCTTCATATAATTAAGAGCTAATCAAAACTTTAATTTGATATGAGTAAATATTAAATAATCTTCCATGTACATACCATATTTCCATTAGAGATACTTTCTCTTTCCATGAGGTATTCTATGTTTAGTGGGTGTGTGCAGTGTACATAGCAAGAGATAACTACCCAATGCCACTTGTTTTCTGTGGTCAACTGTTGGTATGTTTAGCTACATCATTCCTTTACACACCAATTCAGACATATAAAACAATGATAATAGTTGCCAATGGGAAATTGAAGTCATTTTATGCTTTTTTTCCTCCATAGGCATCTTCATAACAATAAAATTAAAAGCCTGAGTCAACACTGTTTTGATGGACTAGATAACCTGGAGACCTTGTAAGTATATTCATATTTTGGGCAACTGTATTGTGATATTGAAAGTGCAATTTTGTACTTTATTACAGAAAAAGAAAAAGATATTGGCCTTGAGTTCTGCTCCTTATTCACTTTGATACTTGACTAAATTCTTGCTATCAAATAACCCAATTATGAATACTAATCTAAGTCCATGGCTAAAAATGGCAAAGGGTGAATTGCATATTTTCCCCCAAAGAATACACATTCAAAACAGCTCAATCTACACATTCAAAACAGCTCAATCTACAAAGTGTATACCTTTCCAGAAATGTTGGTTTTGTTAAATGTATGACAGTTTTGGAAGTTAGAAATTTCTAAAATGAATTCTGGATAGTTTTGTTTTTTTCCATGACCTCAGTTGCCTTCTAATTGTTAACACTGGGTTTGAATACAATATCTGCTTTTACATGTAACAAACGTAGATTTTATATTTTGCTGTGATACTTTTGTTGTTGTTTCCACTAGCTAAAGTGTTTGAGACCTCTGGCTGTTTCAGCTGTACATTGCACCACTATATAAGTAAAAGGCATTGTGCAGCTGTGTATAATTGAGAGTAGGATCTTTATTTTTGTTCTTTTAGCCTGTATTAGTTGCCTTTATTGCCTTTATTCAAAAATAATGTAATATTTGCTGTTGTGATGAGTAAATGATTCAGAGAAGGTCTCAATTGCATGAGTGAGTAAAACCTGATTGGAATGCTCAGGGTTTGTAGTATTTTATTTGACTGAATTTTCTGGTTAACTGTCAATTAATGAGAAGACTTAAAACCTTTTAGGACTCTATTTCACTTTCCTATCTAAATTAGAGGATAGGAAACATCAATGGATATATGAAAGTTGAAAATCTTGTAGAAGATAGTTCCAAACTCAGATCTCCGTTGCTAAGTGTGTGAGTTTCAGTGTTATAAATAAAAGATTGAATAGGTTTCCTAATCCTAGGCTGTGTACACTATTTCAATTATGTGAAAATTAAACCTCTTCCCAGTTAAATTACTTGCCATTTTTTCTTCTATGTTACAGAAAGGAAAAGGAAAACAAAATAGGTCTCGAAGGAGCTGAGTTTTTTTTATTTTACTTTCATTCTGAAATCAATCATGCTAATCATATGCCAATGTGCTCTTTATGTTAAAAGAAATTAAACTTTAAACACTCTCAGAGCTAAGACTTTTTTAGTACAGATCACTATGGCTTATCTGTCCCCTAACTAATATAACATTCCCAATAATTCATAACCTATATGAGGATAACAGTTGTGTAAATCTACCCTTGTCCTTCTGTTTATTCTTTTTTTTTTGAGACGGAGTCTTGCTCTGTCACCAGGCTACAGTGCAGTGGCATGATCTCAGCTTACTGCAACCTCTGCCTCCCGGGTTCAAGAGATTCTCCTGTCTCAGCTTCCTGAGTAGCTGGGACTACAGGCATGTGCCACCATGCCCTGCTAATTTTGGTATTTTTAGTAGAGACGGAGTTTCACCATGTTGGCCAGGATGGTCTCAATCTCTTGACCTCATGATCTGCCCACCTCAGCCTCCCAAAGTGCTGGGATTACAGGCATGAGCCACTGCGCCTAGCCTCCTTCTGATTATTCTTATCTCAGGTCATCATGCTGATGGTGGAACTGAGGTCAGCTGCTCTTATACCAGAATTTCAGGAAGCCACTGTGAACTCCAAATGGAAACCTCAGTTTCATGCTGTCATTTACAAATGGATATTCAATGAATTATTTTCTATAATGAATTTTCAGAGAAATACCATTCAGATGATTTATGCATTTAATGCATCAGTAATACATGATTCCGAAAATTCTTTGAACTTGTAAGTTTGTTGACCTAAAAACATCATGGAAGAAGAATGATTTTTCTCTGTTCAGTATTGTAAGAAAAGGTGTAAATTCAGTTAAACTCCTACATGGTTTTGGTTTTGAATGACGATATGGTTGGTAAAGAAAGATTACCATACAGAGGATGTGATTAAAAAATATGTATCTGTAACAAAATGCCTTATGAATTATGACCATTATTTAATATTTTGATATATTTTCACCCATTTTTTTTCTAGAGACTTGAATTATAATAACTTGGGGGAATTTCCTCAGGCTATTAAAGCCCTTCCTAGCCTAAAAGAGCTGTAAGTATTGCTTCATTCTGTTTATGTCTTCATATCCCTGAAACTCACCATTTAATGTTCCGACAATGAGATTTTAGCACATCTTGTTCCATTGCATATAACTGTAATACATGCACACAAACACACAAATAATCATACAATTGGATTGTGTTCAATGGCACAGACAATTTTGAGTATAGATTGCTGTATAGGGTTAGATGCTGGTAAAACAAGAAGGCCTGATATACAGTGTCTGCCTTTAAGGAGCTTTTAGTCTTAGTCTTACTGGGGAAACTGACCATGTTAAGACAGACAGCTGTTTCTAGGTAGAAATAAATGCTGAATGAATGGGATAAATAAATCATTCCAGAAGAATACCTAATTGGAGCTTGGAGTTACTGCAGAAAGCATCACCAAAGGGAAGGAGTTTGACTGAACTTGAAAGAATAAAAATATTTAAACACAGGAATGAGGGAGCATTTTTGTCTGTCTGTCTTTCCTTCCTTCCTTCCTTCCTTCCTTCCTTCCTTCCTTCCTTCCTTCCTTCCTTCCTTCCTTCTTTCTTTCGTTTGTTTTGAGCAGGGTCTCACTCTGTCGCCTAGGCTGGGGTGCCACGGTGCAGTGGCGTGATCACAGCTCACTGCAGCCTTGACCTCCCAGGCTCAGGTGATCCTCCCACCTTAGCTTCCTGGATAGCTGGGACTGCAGGCATGCACCGCCACGCCCAGCTAATTTTTAAATTTTTTCTAGAGATAGGATTTCATCATGTCACCCAGGCTGGTCTCAAACTCCTGGGCTCAAGTGATCCCCTCAGAGTGCTGGGATTACAGGCATGAGCCACTGTGCCAAGCCTGAGGGAACATTTTGGACGTTGGGTTTGTCATGGGTAGAGATAGTGACTGTATATGGCACAACAGGGACTGTGTGTCATGAGCTAGTTAATGGTTAACATTCTAAGATGCATTGCCAAGGGACTAAATACGGGCTACAGTGAGAGAGATTTGGAGGTTAGAACACCTGTTTCTCATGGTCTAAAGCTTTTTTCTATAATGAAGCAACAGATAAATGCATATGAGGGATCTGATAGATACCAGGCTAAGCAGTGGGTTAAAAAAGAATTAGGTATGATATTGAAAAAGATAAGATAAAATTAAAATTTGAGATTTCCTATGTTTTTGAAAATTTTCATGTAGTCATTATCAGTTGTATTTTATATAATGCTGAACTGCAGTAGATACTTGGATTTTATTTCACAAGAGGATAATGCATTTCAAAATACTTTTCTCCTATCTTTCTAGAGGATTTCATAGTAATTCTATTTCTGTTATCCCTGATGGAGCATTTGATGGTAACCCACTCTTAAGAACTATGTAAGTATTTTTGAAAGTTTCTTTTAACGTATAATTATGTGAAGCTATGTCTTTACAATGCCAAACATCCAGATAAAGAATGAAAATTCAGACTTTTAGATATATGTACATTGTGAACATAGATTTAATATTAGAGTGCTTGTAAACATATGAACATTTTACTTTTTTTGGGTATTTTCACAGACATTTGTATGATAATCCTCTATCTTATGTGGGGAACTCAGCATTTCACAATTTATCTGATCTTCATTCCCTGTAAGTATGTGAATTTAAAAATCAAACCTGGATATTTATACAGTTGTTTTGGTAGAAAACAATAATTTGTTACTGGAACTCCAGAAAACAGAATCTTTAAAATTTTTTTCTCCCTTGGGCAGAATTTATTATGGTTCTTATTTTTGTGAACACTTGGCCAAATTATCACACTTTCAGGTACATTCAAGAGATGAAACTAGTTTTATTTTTAGTTATAGTTGCACTGTAATTTTAAACTGTTTAAAAGATAAAATATGAAAAAAATTAAAATTACTTTGTCTTTCTCAATTTCTTAAAGAGTCATTCGTGGTGCAAGCATGGTGCAACAGTTCCCCAATCTTACAGGAACCGCCCACCTGGAAAGTCTGTAAGTGTGACCCTTTGAAGAGGGCTTGTATAAAGATAACACTACTGGACTGCTAGCAGGGTGCCAGGGTCTGTTAGTGACAGTTTATGTTGATTCCTTCAGTTTCCCTTTGTACATTTCATGCATGGAAAAGAATATATTGGGTTTGGGGTCAGTGAGCTTAGACAGAGTAGAGCTGATTATGTGGATAAGATCTGAAAAGTTCACAGAAAATACAAAGCAGCAACAAAGTGCCAAATTAGAAGCAGTGCTTTCAGAATTTAGAAGTGGGAGCAATCGATGTAGACTATCACAGAAGGCTTCACGAACGAGGTGGAATGTTTGAATACTGTCAGGTTTCCCAGAGCTGAGTCTTTTATTTAAGGCAGGATTAGTAAAACTGGAAATACCAAAAGTATTCTCAGAGATGGCATATAGATGAGCAAATATAGCTAGAATTGCATGTTTATAATAGGATGGGGGTGGTATGAAGACATTGGAGAATTGTTTGTGATTAGACTTTAAAATGACAGGCCTTGACCATTGGACATTTGGTTGTGGCAATTTCCCAGTGAGTGGTCTGTGCATGGATTTACAGGTGCACTTAAGATCTTGATGACCTCAGCCCTCCAGACAGTCAGGTGGGGCCTGAGGCAGCTAGGGCCTCTAGCCACAGGAGTCTTACTGCAGCGTGCCATTTAGATGTTACAATGGTCACATGTGACAAGATATTTTTTTAAAAAGAACTTAGGAAGCACTGAGGTAAGGAGTTTAAACTTGACTCTTAAGGCAGTTGGAGATGTTGAGAATGTTTGAGCAGGTAATGTGAGGAGGGTAAGGAGAAAGAGACTAGAGATGGGGAGAACGGTGAGGCAGCCGTGGGAATAGTCCACCTGACCAGATGAACACACTGAATTATGAGAGCTCCAGAGCTTTAATCTATCACTGGATTTGCACCAGGACAAATAGTGTGTGGTCTGTCTGAGATTCCTCCATCCCTCTCCGCCTCACTTCACTCTTTTTCTGAAAGAATTAGATGCTGGAAACACAACAGAGGAAAAAATAACAGGAACTGCTGATAGACTAGAGAAGGGAAGGGAATAAGAGAACATTTTCAAATGCTGACTCAGGTTGACTGAAAGAAAAGACAGAAACAAGATTTGGGGGCAGAATGCAAGTTGGTTTCAAAGGTATTGGGTGTAAGAAGGTGACAACTTGCAATTAACTGTGATCAGACTGTGTGACTGTAGATTAGTGTTTTCCTCTTGGTCCATGTGGAGAATCAAGCCTGTCATCTGGACGATATCAGTATCTAATGTCACAAGTGTTTTTGAGTTACTGTGGAGATGATACCAGAATTGGAGTTCAGTTCACCTTCCTGCATTTCTAACTTTATGGAATAATTAGGCCATGGGATGTATAGAATCTAGTCCATATGTAAATATGTGAGCACATTTTTTCTATCATTTTTCTATATGGGAATAAATTTTGCTTACTATTCTTGAGTTGAATTATTACATGAATAATGTTTTTCCACAGGACTTTGACAGGTACAAAGATAAGCAGCATACCTAATAATTTGTGTCAAGAACAAAAGATGCTTAGGACTTTGTAAGTTGAATTCTTCTTCTGTTCTCCTCATACTTTTTGTTTATGTATTCACACATGTTCAGTTTTATTTTTAAGGATCTACTTTCCATAAGGTGGTTTTGAGGTATAATTACTACTTAGTTGTTCCCTTTCTGTAAAGGAGCAGATATTTGAGTCATCTCTATGGTGGGTAATATGCATTTGAATTAGGTTTTAGGATTATGAATATATCATATACTTGTGACTTTATATGAACAAAGTAAAACCAAGCTAGGCTCTTTCTTTATTTTTTCTCATCCTGACTCTCTGTCTTTATTCTAGTTTGTCCAGGGGTATATCTCCTCATATTCTCCTCTCTTTCATCTGCAACCTAAGCAGAGCCTAAATCTTTATTCAATCAGGAATGAACTAAAGCATGTAGCTTTCTAAAAACTTTAGGCTGACCTAGAAACTAAAAGTAAATAAAGGATGTAAAAATGTCACCAGAATAAACAATTAAATTATTAAGTTGTTAATAAGTATTCAGTGGTGGGAGATAGTAACAAGATAAATGACTGATTGATTAAGCAAGTAAAGTCACACATCCACTTAACAATAGGAATACATTCTAAGAAATGTGTCATGGGGCAATTTTGTCATTGTGTGAAAATCATAGAGTATGCTTACACAAACCTTGGTGGTTTCTTCTACATACCTGGGCTATATGTAATCTCTTGCTCCTAGCCTACAAACTTGTACAGCATAATACTGTACTGAATACTATGGGTAATTGTAACACAATGGTAAATATTTGTATATCTAAACATAGAAAAGTTGGAGCAGAAATATGGTATTATACTCTTATGGGACCATATCATTGTATATGGTGTCTAAACTGTTATTTGGGTCATGACTATAATTTATTGATGTAGTGGTGTATCAAACTTAAACACAATGATCACTGTTGAGGAAAAACTGCAGTGGGACTGAAAGTTAAATAGTTCTGGTGTTTGATGTAATATAAATGTTTTTTAAAATGTTGATAAGCATACCATTTCTCTTAGAGCTTTTCAATAAAAGAACATATAAGTTATTTATGGGACAAATAATATTGAAAAAATACAAATTTTTAAGCTGTATAAATACAAATTTTAAAAAAGTAGCTTTACCAACAAACTTTATATATTTTCTATATTTTTCTATATTTACATATTTAATTTTATATATTTATGTTATATACTTTATATGTATAATTTATATAAATGTATTTTTACATACTTTATGGTGTCTATGCTCAAAAATATATTCTTGAACTTTCATCAGTCTTAGGCTTATTGTATCACGGAGGTATTTGAAAAGTTGACAAGTCTTAGGAAAAAATAATTGCTTTTCTTATTCAGGCATATCTCTTTATTAGTTATCTTAACTCTGCTTTCAATGCTTCTGAGTGCCACTCTTTTAATATAATATTCTGATAACATAGCATTAATCTGTTAATTTCCGTTGTTTTAAGGGACTTGTCTTACAATAATATAAGAGACCTTCCAAGTTTTAATGGTTGCCATGCTCTGGAAGAAATGTGAGTTGGTCTTTAACTTACTCCTTTTGCTGCGGTATATTGTTTGTTAAGCATTTCCTATTTTTAATAGATGGCTTTAATAGTAAGAAATTAGAAATTTCTGTAATTAGATGTTCCCATACATAACATGTCAAATTGAACCAGATGTATTCATGTAAGCAGCATGTATTAGGCACTTACCTATCAGGCATCCCGTGAAACACTATGCGGGGGAAGTTGGTGTTTTTTAAAAGAAATAGAAAACGAAAACTTGTCCAGCTATTGAAGGAAACCAGACATGAATGCCAGTTCTCATCATGTCCTGTGTTGGACAGTTCTGGTGGAAGTTGGCTGGGAGACGGGAAGAGGGAGGCATCAATTCTCCCATTTTGACTCTATTTAGTCCTGTAACTTTATTCCTGTGGTATTTGTTATAGTTGTGTTGTCTTTGTTCTTTTCTCCCTGCATCATCTTCCTTCTCTTATGCCTGAGTGGGATTGATGGGGGAGTTTAGATAGCATACCAGTTAATTCCCAGTATAATATGGGATGAAATACCAATTAGTCTCTTTCATTTTATAGATGAGAAAAGGGCAGTTCTCTTTCAACAAGATCACTGTTACATAAGAATGGTTATTTAAACTTACAAAAAACTCAACTAAGAAATGTTATAATGTTATTTTTCAAAATAGAACGTAACTTTTTTCTCTCTCTATCCCTTTCTCTTTCCTCCTCCTCCTCCTGCTCTCTTCTTCATCTTTGTCTTCATCTTCATCTTCTTTCTTCTTCTTTTTTCTTTAGTTCTTTACAACGTAATCAGATCTACCAAATAAAGGAAGGCACCTTTCAAGGCCTGATATCTCTAAGGATTCTGTAAGTTTGTCTATGATTATTAAAGACAATAAGTTTTTTCCAAGCTATGTTAGTATGTTGTTATGATTTCCATGTTACTAGATATACTTAGAGATATAATTTTAATTTCAGCCTGAACAACATGGTGAAACCCTATCTCTACTAAATACAAAAAATTAGCCAGGCGTGGTGGTGAATGCCTATAATCCCAGTTACTTGGGAGGCTGAGGCAGGAGAATCGCTTGAACCCTGGAGTCAGGTTGCAGTGAACTGAGATTGCGCCATTGCACTCCAGCCTGGACAAGAAGAGTGAAACTCTGCCTCAAAAAAATAGATAGATAGATAGATAGATAGATAGATAGATAGATAGATAGATAGAATTTGTGTTCAGTAAATATTATTTTTAGACTTTTCCTAAAATATTATTTTACGCATTGCAAGATTTTTAGACTTGCAACTTTATAAATAATCTACTTTCAATATTACTTTAGCTAATTGTTCATTGGCAAGTAGAAAAATGTGTAATGTGTATAACTGAAGTGATGTAGCTTGTTTGTTTTCAAGTTATAATAGTGAGGTTTGCCAATTCATTAGGGCAAGGGTAGGCTGACTACAGCCTGTGGACCATATCCAGTCTGCTTCCTGGTTTATCAATTAAGTTTAATTGAACACTGCCAGGTCTTTATTATTAAAGTGCTGTCTAAAGCTGCTCTCACCCCACTATAGCAGAATTGGGTAGTTGCTCTCTCTGTAGTTGCAGCAGAGAGTATATGACCCACAAAGGTAAAAATATTTACTATCTGGCCCTCTACAGAAGAAGTTTGCTGACCCCTGCACTGGAGTATCTATCATGACAAATAGAGTTCATAAGCCACAGAAGCACTTATTTAAAAAATCATTTGTATTTGACTACATATTTGTTCCGGGTACTCTCATAGGTACTTAGGAATATAGAGGTGACTGAGACAAACATTGCCACTCATTATATTCCTAGAACTTTAGTGCAGAAACATAGTACACTAAATTAGTGAACATTTTTCTTTGTTTTTGAGACAGGGTCTCTCACTCTGTCACTCAGGCTAGAATGCAATGGTATAATCACAACCCACTGCAGCCTCCAACTCCTGAGCTCAAGCAATCCTCCTGCCTCAACCTCCTGAATAGCTACAGGTGCACACCACAGGTGCACACCACAATGTCAGCTACTACAGGTGCACACCACAATGCACAGGGACTACAGGTGCACACCACAATGTCAGCTAATTTTTTTCTTTTTCTTTTTTCCTTTCTTTCTTTCTTTCTTTCTTTTTTTTTTTTTTTTTTTTTTTTTTGTAGAGATGGGGTCTCCCTATGTTGCCCAGGCTTGTCTCAAACTCCTGGGCTCAAGTGATCCACCCACCTTGGCCTCCCAAAGTTGTTTGGGTTATAGGTGTGAACTACTTTGCCCAGCACAACATTTTTCTATTATAGAAAAAGTTTGAAAAATTGACAATGAAGTGAAATTACATGTATTGAATATGGTTTTTTAGTATATCCCCTTTAAGAAATATGACACCTACTCTACTAGAAAATATGTAATTGGTAGTTGAGTTGCTGGATCATCGCAAGTCGTAGACTAACTTTCTGGAAGCCTGGGCAGTCCTAGGGAAGAAGACTGGCTCCTAGTTGCCATCACTTCCAGAACACTGATAAGTGACAGTAAGAGGCTGGTCTTTTCGTAATTTGGAACCAAGTGTGTTGAGTTTCCTTGTTATCTAGGAAATGTGTCTCGGAATGAATTTATTCACTGTTTAAATTTCCTTTAAGGTTCAGTGTAAGTGTGTTTGTAGATTATTTCTGTTTTATTAATTCTATAATATCAGAATTTCTCAGGGTGTGTTCCTGAATATGGAGCTGGCTCTACTGTTGATACAATGTTTATTTCCTGCTTAGGAAAAGAAGGGTATCTGCAGCCCTCCTGGAATGCTCTTGTTTGCATATTGATTGTTTGTCTTCTCTCAGGGCCTTATCAATAACCTTTGAGAAGGCAAATAATATGAAGTCTGTTTTTATTTTCAGCTTTTTCAGAAACTGGGCTTTTCCTCACTGAGTTAACAGTACCAAAGGTTATATCATATCATTTATATTTTTGAATTGGTATCAGAATGATAAAGTGGGAAAATTCACAACTGTTTTGAAACAGACGCCAGCTAGAATTACTGCCGTACGGAACATATTCCAAGAAATAGATTGTTGTGAAGGAGAGGCATTCAACATAAACATGAAAAAAAAATTGCTGGGCGAGATTGAAGATCTTTGTTATCTTATCAGCAATATTGTGTTACTGCCTCTAATTCTAAAGTATAGTCTAAGTAAGTGGCATTTTGAGTGTTTATTTGAAAGATTAACGTGTTATTCTTATAATTGCAGAGATCTGAGTAGAAACCTGATACATGAAATTCACAGTAAAGCTTTTGCCACACTTGGGCCAATAACTAACCTGTAAGTAGATGATTATGCAATAATGTCATGAAAGTAGTAACTAGTGCTGTAGAAACATCTGTTTTAACATTGTCAAATCAAAATGTTTTTCTGTTTAGTTATTCCCTTGTATAAATGGTAAGCTGTATTTATATTAAAATCTCAAATGGCAAGGTACATGCTAGAACTATCATTTTAGCACCCCCACTTGAACTTCATCTTAGGGATCTAATATTTATGATGTTAATACATGTACAGATGTTTTCATGTGATTTCTATCTTGGGCATTAACTTGAAGTCTCATTCATATTTTAGAGATGTAAGTTTCAATGAATTAACTTCCTTTCCTACGGAAGGCCTGAATGGGCTAAATCAACTGAAACTTGTGGGCAACTTCAAGCTGAAAGAAGCCTTAGCAGCGAAAGACTTTGTTAACCTCAGGTGTGTTTTTGTTTATTTTTCTTTTTTGTTGAAGTTATGGTAGGCTTCAAAATTATAGAGTGTCCTGGTTTTTTGTTGTGGTTCTCAGATTTTCTGATAGGCTGTAATTTAAAGGTATTTTCTACCTCAATCTTTGCAACTTTGGTAAAAAATAGAACGTGAACATTATTCGATAGTTTTTAAGAACGTGAACTGGAGCCCTTGATGGCCTCAAAGAGATAATAGAGCTATTAGAATGGTTTTTTAATACAGTAGACTTTTCATTAGCAATAAGATGGCAGAAACCATGTAAATATGAGCCTGCAGAAAACTGATACAATGCTGTAATACTTCATGAAGATTTTAGAGTTATGGGGGACTACATTAAATATAATAGAGGGAGAATATTGTTATGAGGCCGAGCATGGTGGCTCACACTGCAATCTCAGCACTTTGGGGAAGGCCAAGGTGGGTGGATCACTTGACACCAGGAGTTCAAGACCAGTCTGGGCAACATGCTGAGACCCTGTCTCTACAAAAAGTACAAAAATTAGCTGGATGTGGTGGCACGTGCCTGTAGTCCCAGCTACTCAGGGGGCTGAAATGGGAGGATCACTTGAGCCTGGGAGTTCTAGGCTTCACTGAGCTGTGATTGCACCATTACACTATAGCATGGGTGACAAGAGCAAGACCCTGTCTCTAAGAAAAGAGAGAGAATATTATTGTTGCAGAAGAAAATAAATATTTTCATTACATTTATTTAAACAAAGTAAATGTATTTAATGGTATAAATTCACGAATGACCTGGGGCATTAATTTTAACTGAAACTATCAGTTTTGTATGATAAAATGAGCATAGTTAATACATTTATAAAAGGAGTCATAAGATATTACTTTAAATTGCAGTACTGCTGTTAAATTTTAAACAGTTTGATTTACATCCAACTGTTAAGTGAGATCTTATAGAAAGGGAGAAAGTCTCGGTGTCATCTGATACCAGAGCTGTTTTCACCGATAAGGAAACTGAAGCCCAGAAAGGATGAATGACCAGCATAAAGCACATGACAGATCTTTCTGACTCCTAGGCTGGAATTCTCGAAGTTCAAAATCCTTTTACAGAACAAAACTGTATCTGTGGAGTTGCTATTCGGTGTAGATTTTACAATTTTTTTTTTCCAGGTCTTTATCAGTACCATATGCTTATCAGTGCTGTGCATTTTGGGGTTGTGACTCTTATGCAAATTTAAACACAGAAGATAACAGCCTCCAGGACCACAATGTGGCACAGGAGAAAGGCAAGTGCATGACTTTTAAAAAACAGAATACTCCTTTAAGGCATTGATTAAAGTTTCTGTTATTATAATCCCTTTGTGAATGATCAATAGGAAATCTGTGAGAAAAATGGCATTCTCTGGCCAGGCGTGATGGCTCATGCCTGTAATTTCAGCATTTAGGGAGGCCAAGGTGGGAGGGTCATTTGAGCCTAAGAGTTCGAGACCAGCCTGGGCAATAAAGCGAGACTCTGTCTCTATAAAAAATTTTAAAACTAGCTGCTATGTAGTGGCATGTGCCTGTATTTCCCACTACTCGGGAGGCTGAGGTGGGAGAATCCCTTGAGCGGAGCCCAGGAGTTCAAGGTTGCAGTGAGCTATGATTGTGCTACTGCATTCCAGACTGAGCAACAGAGCAAGACCTTGTCTCTAAGAAAAACCAAAACCAAAAAAACAGTGGCATTCACTATGCTACCAGCATCTTCAATATGTTACTGAACCTTCTATAAGGAGAACTCACACTTATATACAGAGAAAATCGCAGGAAAATATGGTTCTTTTGAGTTGCGTAAGGTTTTAATTAAACATGCTTTGTGTTATATGTTTAGGTTCTGCTGATGCAGCAAATGTCACAAGCACTGTTGAAAATGAAGAACATAGTCAAATAATTATCCATTGTACACCTTCAACAGGTATGCCCAGCCTTTTTCTTCGCAGTTACTCATATTAAAAAACATTAGGCAAATATATCTAAATATCCTGGGTATAGATGTAATTTCTGTAATAGGGATGGTACTAGAGGATCCCGTGAAGCCTTCTGATTTGTTCTTTGTGTACCAACCAGCAGCTTAGGAATCTTTTGCAGAATCTCAGGCCCAGACCTACTGAATCAGAATCTGTATGTTAACAAGCTCCCCCAGGTGAGAGTTATACACATTAGAATTTCAGAGGCACTTTCTTAATGCTCCTTTAACTCTGGGACTAATTCTATAAGTTAGTAGTCTGTGAAGATTGTATGTGTGTGCTTAATGTAGCCTTGCCTTTCCTTATTTCCCCTCATTTACTTTATTGAACTTTGTAGTTTTAGGAAAGTTATAAAACTGGCACCACATATTTGGTCATGATTGTCATAGTCTGCCTAATCTACTAGAGAAGATGTATTTATAATTTTACTGTAAAAGGGAGGCTTAAATATTTTAGTTAAATTGTGTGCTACAAAATAGATTCCTTTGTTAATATAATATCATAGGATCATCTGGACATTAATTTTATGACTCGGAATTATAAGTATTATGGATTCACTAGTGATTGCTGCTGAATCGTGAGCTTCTTAAAGGGCTACATATGTATTTTATGAATACTTTCTTCTGCAGAAAATAAGCTCTAAGTTTACCAGATAAGTGAATGCGATTGGCAAGAATCATCTAAGTTTATATAATTTATTTTATTGTGTGTTAGTGTGTATATTAATTTTTAAAGGTTGGGGTGCAGCTTGCTTACTTGTCTCCCTGGAGTTCATGTGCCAGAGAATGTACATAAAGAACTGATGATCCAATGAGAAGGGAACAGGTTTATTAAAGGGGAGGCTGGACTTGAACGTGAGGCATTTCCATTTCTTCCACCCCGAATCTAAACTTGGAGATTGGCCAGGAGGAAAGCTGGTCTGAGCTCATCTCCTTGGGCTGCCATGGGAATGAAATGCAGGCCTGCCTCCCCCTACTCAGTTGTAGTAACACCCAGACACGATGTGCTTGCTGCAGAAGCAGGAAGTGGAGGAGAGCTGGGATCCTTCTGTTAGCACCAGAGGAGGCAGCAGGCTTCCAAAGACAGGGATTGGGTGGAGGCTGCTTCCCAGGCTTTTTTGGAGAAGTAACCTTTCTCACCCATAAAAGTGTTCTCAAAAGGTCTCCTGTTCTCTCAGATAGATGAGCTATCCCTCCTTCCATGAAGGATGAGTTTAGATAACAGAGATAAAGATGATAACGAGCTTTCTCTTAGCACTTCCTGAAGGGTTAGTAAAAGGGAAATTAAAATAAGAGTTTCTTACATTATTTGGAAGTCAGATAAATGGTGCAGAACTGGCTTTTGAGGTCTGTGAATATCCTAACAATTTAAAATATTTTATTGGATATATCATTTTCATGACAGTTCATAGAACATGTTTTTTAGACGATTGTAATACATAGTTTTCTTGTGTTTCATAGTCAAAATCTTGTTTCTCTTTTCTAATTTTTCAGTAAAACAGTTGTAATTCGTGTCATAACTAACATGTGAAAGTCATTTACTGGAACATACAGTTCAGCCACTGAATGAGTTCTTGCAGTGCTAGTTTGTATTATGTAGGATTTTATTGTACATAGCTTTGTATGAATAGTTAACATTCACCGAGGTGTAGTCCTAGCTATATTATCTTACTGAATGGCCTTTGTCAGGCCAATCAAATGATTTGAAATATCAGTTTCTCTGGATGAAAAATGGGGATAATTATACTATCTTAACCTGCTTCATCAGGTTGCTTTTGAAAGCCATAAGAAAATGTATAAAAAATATGTGTGGATACATCCATATACATACATGATTGTAAAGTATATTGGGGCTAGAAAGGAAGAAGAAAAGGGAGCTAATGTTTATTGAAATCTAACTATATATCCAGCTTCCTGCTTAGTTCCTTATGTGTATAATTTTACTTAAGCTGCACAAGTATATGAAACAGGCATTATTATTCACAAGTGAGAAAATTAATACAGGTTAAAATTTATACAATTTTAAGTTGCTTTCTTAAGGTAAGAGTAGCAAGTTATGAACCGTCTCATTCCAGACCCTCAGTTTATCAAATACCTCTTATGCCCTAGACATTGTGCTATGTAAATTAGCTTAGATGCAAGAAAAAATGAAAAATTTCACCTGAATATCACTGTTTATCAAATATTTAATATAAAAGAGATATTTATAGCCTTATCAAATATTTAATAAAAGAAATTAAAGTCAGTGTATTTTAAAAATAGCCTGGTCCATGACCAGACTATCTTAGAAGTAGTAATCAGTTCAGTTTTGGTCAAGTAGAAAGCAGATTTAATTAGTCTATATCATTAGTTTTTCTATCAAGCCATATCATTTTCTAAATTGTTTTCTAAGTTATCTTTTATTTCTCTCTCTCTCTCTCTCTCTCTCTCTCTCCCTGTGTGTTTTGTTTTAGGTGCTTTTAAGCCCTGTGAATATTTACTGGGAAGCTGGATGATTCGTCTTACTGTGTGGTTCATTTTCTTGGTTGCATTATTTTTCAACCTACTTGTTATTTTAACAACATTTGCATCTTGTACATCACTGCCTTCGTCCAAATTGTTTATAGGCTTGATTTCTGTGTCTAACTTATTCATGGGAATCTATACTGGCATCCTAACTTTTCTTGATGCTGTGTCCTGGGGCAGATTCGCTGAATTTGGCATTTGGTGGGAAACTGGCAGTGGCTGCAAAGTAGCTGGGTTTCTTGCAGTTTTCTCCTCAGAAAGTGCCATATTTTTATTAATGCTAGCAACTTTTGAAAGAAGCTTATCTGCAAAAGATGTAATGAAAAATGGGAAGAGCAATCATCTCAAACAGTTCCGGGTTGCTGCCCTTTTGGCTTTCCTAGGTGCTACAGTAGCAGGCTGTTTTCCCCTTTTCCACAGAGGGGAATATTCTGCATCACCCCTTTGTTTGCCATTTCCTACAGGTGAAACGCCATCATTAGGATTCACTGTAACCTTAGTGCTGTTAAACTCACTAGCATTTTTACTAATGGCCATTATCTACACTAAGCTATACTGCAACTTGGAAAAAGAGGACCTCTCAGAAAACTCACAATCTAGCATGATTAAGCATGTTGCTTGGCTGATCTTCACCAATTGCATCTTTTTCTGCCCTGTGGCATTTTTTTCATTTGCACCATTGATCACTGCAATCTCTATCAGCCCCGAAATAATGAAGTCTGTTACTCTGATATTTTTTCCATTGCCTGCTTGTCTGAATCCAGTCCTGTATGTTTTCTTCAACCCAAAGTTTAAAGAAGACTGGAAGTTACTGAAGCGACATGTTACCAAGAAAAGTGGATCAGTTTCAGTTTCCATCAGTAGCCAAGGTGGTTGTCTGGAACAGGATTTCTACTACGACTGTGGCATGTACTCACATTTGCAGGGTAACCTGACTGTTTGCGACTGCTGCGAATCGTTTCTTTTAACAAAGCCAGTATCATGCAAACACTTGATAAAATCACACAGCTGTCCTGCATTGGCAGTGGCTTCTTGCCAAAGACCGGAGGGCTATTGGTCCGACTGTGGCACACAGTCGGCCCACTCTGATTACGCAGATGAAGAAGATTCCTTTGTCTCAGACAGTTCTGACCAGGTGCAGGCCTGTGGACGAGCCTGCTTCTACCAGAGTAGAGGATTCCCTTTGGTGCGCTATGCTTACAATCTACCAAGAGTTAAAGACTGAACTACTATGTGTGTAACTGTTTCCCCTGTCAACCAAAATCAGTGTTTATAGAGTGAACCCTATTCTGATCTTTCATCTGGGAAGCACTTCTATAATCACTGCCTGGTGTCACTTAGAAGAAGGAGAGGTGGCAGTTTATTTCTCAAACCAGTCATTTTCAAAGAACAGGTGCCTAAATTATAAATTGGTGAAAAATGCAATGTCCAAGCAATGTATGGTCTGTTTGAAACAAATGCATGACTTGAAAAGGATCTTAGGTGTAGTATAGCAATATAATGTTAGGTTTTTCTGATCCATAAGAAGCAAATTTATACCTATTTGTGAATTAAGCATAAGATAAAGAATAGCTGTTAATATTTAAAAAAATATATTTTAAAATGTGATTTTCTATAACTGAAGAAAATATCTTGCTAATTTTACCTAATGTTTCATCATTAATCTCAGGACAACTTACTGCAGGGCCAAAAAAGGGACTGTCCCAGCTAGAACTGTGAGAGTATACATAGGTATTACCTTATTATGTTTTCAATCGCCATCCTTGACATAAGAGAATCATAAATTGTGTTTAAACAATTTATAAATCTAAAACCTGAAGATGTTTTTAGAACAATATTAACAGCTGTTTGGTTAAAAAAAAGCTGGACATTTGTTTTCAGTCATTATACATTGCTTTGGTCCAATCAGTAATTTTTTCTTAAGTGTTTTGCGATTACACTACTAGGAAAAAAGTAAAAGACTAATTGCTGTGTGGGTTTAGTCGATTTGGCTAAACCACTAACTAATGTGGGGGTTTAATAGTATCTGAGGGATTTGGTGGCTCCATGGAACATTCTTATTAATGAATACTTCCTAATATCATTGGCTCTCCTGATATTTTCCAATTTGTTGGTATGTCACCTAGTAATAGTTTAGATTATATAGAAAGTAAACTGTGGTCAATACTTGCATTTAATTAGAAGAAACGGGGAGTAATTACGACACAAAGTACTTATGTTTATTTCTTAGTGAGCTGGATTATCTTGAACCTGTGCTATTAAGTGGAAACTTCTATACATCTTCCCCATACTATTTTTTACAAAAGAGCCTATTCAGTAGCTCAGAGGTTGAACTCTGGTTAAACGAGATAATGTGTTATTAATAAAAATAGAAGAAGAAGGAATAAAGCTTAGTCCTGTGTCTTTAAAAATTAAAAATTTTACTTGATTCCCATCTATGGGCTTTAGACCTATTACTGTGTGGAGTCTTAAAGTTATAATTGTTCAAGTTATAAATGTTTTTTGAACAGTGTGCTAAATCAGTAGCAAACCCACTGCCATATTAGTTATTCTGAATATACTAAAAAAATCCAGCTAGATTGCAGTTTAATAATCAAACTGTACATACTGTGCATATAATGAATTTTTATCTTATGTAAATTATTTTTAGAACACAAGTTGGGAAATGTGGCTTCTGTTCATTTCGTTTAATTAAAGCTACCTCCTAAACTATAGTGGCTGCCAGTAGCAGACTGTTAAATTGTGGTTTATATACTTTTTGCATTGTAAATAGTCTTTGTTGTACATTGTCAGTGTAATAAAAACAGAATCTTTGTATATCAAAATCATGTAGTTTGTATAAAATGTGGGAAGGATTTATTTACAGTGTGTTGTAATTTTGTAAGGCCAACTATTTACAAGTTTTAAAAATTGCTATCATGTTTGTATATTTACACATCTGATAAATATTAAATCATAACTTGGTAAGAAACTCCTAATTAAAAGGTTTTTTCCAAAATTCAAGTTATTGAAAATTTTTCATTTTATTCATTTAAAAACTAGAATAACAGATATATAAAATGTGTTAATCTTTGTGCTGTATGGTATGAAATACAGTATTGTACTCAGTGTTTTGAATTATTAAAGTTTTTAGAAAGCAATCTATTTTGCCTTAATTTAAAACTAGGTATACTAATGAATTTAGTTTTAAAGTAAGCAAATTAAGTATTTCTAAGTGGACAGTATTAGAAGAAATGTTGGAAGTAACCATTAGAAAACACCATTTTGATATTTATTTGTAAATATATAAGAACATTTTGCTGAAATTTGGAAAAAGGCTTTTATCCTAAGTCTGAACTATACTTATGGAAAACAGATTATGAAATTTCAGAAAAACCATTGATTCAATCTTTATCTAAAAAGCAAATGATTAAAAAGTCTGTATATTACATGTAGTCAGTTGCCCAGATGCTTAGAAATACTTCAGTATTTACAATCACTAAGTCCTCATTTTACAGATGAGAAAACAAAAGGCTTAATGAAATTTAAGTGAGTCCCTGAGTCACAGCAAATCAGAACCCAAACCAGAACCCAGTGCCTCTTCATTTGGGACATAATTTTGTGTGTGTGTTTGTTTTAAACTTCATATATGCTTGAAATTTCCATAACAAAAAATAGAGTAGTATAATTACCTCACCTCCCCACCCTTCACCCCATACCTGTCACTGCTTTGACAATTATCTGCAGCACGTAGTGAACCTTGTTTCATCTTCATCCTATTCATTGACCCCCTCCAATCCCTCCGCCCCTTGCATTATTTTGAAGCAAATTTAAGACATCATATTGTTTCATCTGTAAATACTAATGGCTACGGATAAATTTTTAAAGTTGCATAATATATTGCCACAGGGCTAACTGGTGATGGAATTATTTAAGCAAAAGTCCCTCTTATACAAGTTTCCAGAGCCAGCAAAACATAATTATCTCAAATATACCATGGTCAAAGTACTAATTGTATGAAAAGATATCACTAAGTGAATACCCTAAAACTTAAGGGGAGAGACACTCTTTTACATATTTGTACATTTATATATAATTCTACCCATCTCGATTATGGCTTCTCAGTTCCAGTAATGAAAAGGCACTGTAAGAAATGAGACCGCTGGAGTTAATTATGTTCAAACACCAGCACCAGCACCATCTGACTCTGCCTTATAGCCTTGGGGGTTCCAGCATTGCTAGTGCATAATGTCACAGTTGGTCATAATGGTGACCCTGGTGCATCAAGAAAAGGGTATACTTTGTTTAGGAAAACATTTTAAGGGGACAAAGACGTATATGACATTTAGATTCCTATGCGAAGAGGTTAAAGTGAAGAAGTTCTAGAGTTTACACACAATTTTTCATTGTTTGTGTCCGATCCTGAGCTTAGAAACTTTGAGAATTAATGAGATAATATGACCCTGTGAGGTAAATTTTTCCCCCCATTTTCAGAGGAGTGTTAGGAATGGAAAACCTATCAAGTACCAGGAAAACCACTGATTCCAGGTCCCTTTCATACTAGTGTTTTTTCCCACTACAGTTATGTTTGGTTATATCTATTGGAAAACAGCTTCTCAAGCTTACCTCTTTATGAGGCCCTCACACAGCCCAGTGCCTTTTGATGTTACTGACTCTAGAGATGTTCTGATAAAAGGTTTTTAAATGCCAATATTGAAATAACTAGGGTCGACAACGAAAACTCCATTAGGTCAGTGTTATTCCTTGATCAACTTTATTACTCATTTGGAGTGCTCCAATTTTCTTCCATTTTCATTTTGTTTTCACCGAAATTTTGAACAAAATATTCCATTTAGATTTAACCAAGTCATATTTTATTAATTATAGCTCTGCCTTCTGAATTGTCTTTGGTGGCTATTACTTCTACCATAGCTATTTCTCCTGTGTTAAATTTTGCAGATCTAGATTTCGTCAAAGATTTTTGTATCACTCCGGTCCCTAAAGAGTTTTGTGTGCTGTGGTAGCCATGGTCAGTTTTCATTTATGATATTTCTACCGGTAATATACGACAAAAGCCCTATTTATTTACAAATGTACAGTTTTGTCAGCATGAATAAAGCATCCACCTCTCCTTTACTACCTTTATCCCCATTCCCGAGAGTGATCCTAAGATCCTATATAAAATGCCTATCAGCATTATTTTATATTTACTGAGATGATTTTTTCGCCACAAAAAACTTAAGGGAGAGACTTTTAATAATCTATCCCTTGTGCTTTACGCAGACCCTACCGTACACTAGAGGCTTCGAAGAGGTCAAAAATTCACACGTGTAGACAAATTATGTCCCTTAACATGCCAGGCAAACGAAGTGCTACCAAACACGCAAAGACTGCCCTATAAGTGCGTTCTGGAATACACCTGTAAACTTGCATCTAGTTCGCTCCCCTCTCCTCAAAATATATCGGCTTGTGCTGAAAGAAATCAGACCGATGCTCATAATTCTGACTCCTTATATAGGGGGTAGTTTTGGTTTCTGCTACTTTTCCTGATTCAGTGACAGGTAACATACTTCATGTACCAAATGAACTGCGACACCACAGCAAACAAGCGACAGGCCCTCAAAGTTGTCGGTAGGGAGCCAGGACCCCGCCCGTGGCGTGGGGAGGTACCGTGCTAAACAAGCTTGCAAACAGCAGGCATCTTCCTGCTACAGAGGAGGAAAGGCTGGCCAAGAGAGGCCGGGGGAAGAGGAAGCCAAGCTCTGCAGGCCCAGACAAAGCCCTCCCGGCCTCCACGCGTCGCCATGGCAACGCAGGGTCTGTGCCGGCCGGGATTGGCCGGTCTGGCACACGCAGTGCCTGCTGGGAAAGCGCGTCCCCGCCGCGGCTCCGCCAGTTTGAACTTGGCGGGCCAGATGTGGGCGGCGGGGCGCTGGGGGCCTACTTCTCCTTCCTACGCCGGTTTCACGGCTGACTGCAGACCCAGGTCACGGCCCTCCTCGGGCTCCTTCTCCGTCCCTATGACGGGCACTCGTGGGCAGGGGTTGGAGGTGGTGCGCTCGCCGTCGCCGCCGCTGCCGCTGAGCTGCAGCAATTCCACCAGGTCACTGTTGTCTCCCCTTGGCCACCAGAGCTTCCAGTTTGACGAGGACGACGGTGACCGGGAGGATGAGGAAGACGTGGATGAAGATGCCCATGATTCAAAGGCCAAAGTGACGAGCCTGAGAGGAATGGAGTTACAGGGGTGCGCCAGGTAAACCCGAGACTGCCCGGCCGATTCAGCCTTTTTCAAGATTCCTTAGACCCTTTTAAGTACCCCCTTCTAACACCCTCCTGCCCTCCGACCCAAAGGCAGAGCAGGCACTTGCAGACTGAGGTGCCGTGTTTTTTGTTTTTTGGTTTCTTTTGCACATAAAGAGTCCTGTGCAAATTCTTGCAAATGACGGCAGATTTCCTACGGCTCTTAATCCTTTTTTCCTGAGATATGATTGCTGCAGTCTCACTTCCCAGAAAAACTCACATAGTCTCAAACACACAAAACTTTGCTACCATTTCAGGCGTTCTATGAATCCTTAAAAGCCAGATTGTGAACTCCAGAACTCTTACCCCAAACCTGAACATCAGAACTTGGTTTACTGCACCTTAGTAGTACCTGTGGTTGGTTATTCTGAAAACATACTGATGGCTAGTGAAGTAGGTTGTAGTAAACAGGTCACTTTTTATAACACAGAGTGCTGAAGCACAGAGATTAGCAATGTCAACCTCAGCATGTGGCGACATGGTTAGATAGGATCTGAGTACGCACAGAAGAATGTATGTCATTGTATCAAAAAATGTTAGGACCAATGGGGTTATTAAAACTATCTTAATTTGTTTATTTCTACTGTTATTCACTCAGCAAACATTGTGTGCCACATGTTAGTCTAGGTACTGGAAACCATAAACAAGATACTGGTCTCTACTCTCATGGAATTGAATCCTAAATCAGTCCACTTATTTTACAGATAATAAAACCATGGCGCAGAATGCAAAAAGTGACTCAAAGGCATGCCCCTAGTTATTAGCAGACGTGGGTCTACTATGAAGATAGACCGATCATGTTCTCTTTCCTAAACTGCATGCCTAGTACTGGGTATATAGAAATGGAGCAAAGGGCCTATCCCTGTAGAAATATTTCTGAGACGGGCCCAGTAATGCAGCTCCATTCTGGGATAGACTTACTGCGTTTTCTTCGGAAATCATTTACAAGTTTCTGGTTGCCAGGCTGTGTAAGGCACAGTACAGGAGGTCTGAGAAATACAGACCAGAGAACCCATGCTTTATGTGTAAATAGCAAGATACCCACTTCAGTATAGGGTGTTCATATCTAGCATGAGTGAATGGAATATGGAACCCGTATGAAGTAACCCATATACATGGTTACAGGAGTGAATTAGTTATGGATGAAAGTGAAAGTAAGTACATTGGTGGGAATGGAGATCAGAAAGAGTAACCAAGCAAGCCACTCATCCAGGCTGGTTGTAGCAACAAGAAACAGGCCTGCTCTGATCAACCTGATAGTAAAATTTAATGGTGGAGTTAGGGTTTCAGTAATCTGTTTTCATCTGGGCCTTTGCAGGTATTCTTCAGGACTGAATTGGTCTCAAAGGCATTTAAAGTAAATTTGAAGGCTTTGGGAAATACTTTCTGAGCATAATCAACTGGACTAAGCAATCTGGACACAAGTTAGTGACCTGCAGAATAAATGACCATCAGAACTATCGCTCAGCTACTGAAACCTTGCATTAGTTTCCAAGAGCCAAAGCCCTAACTAAATGGAGCCTGCCAGGGGAGGAGGCAGACGTATGTATGTCTCACTTATGCAAAGCCAGAATCAACTGGTAGCACCATAGGGCTAAGGCTGCCTTCCTTATCACATTTCAGTCCCTATGAATCAAAGGAGTAGCTGGGATGTGGGTTTGAAAAGAGAATGCTGAAGTTATCAAGCATTGTGTGTGGCAAGTATCAGACACTTATTAGGTGCTCAATAAATGTGCTGACTGCATGCCCATTTCCCACTTCCTAAAGAACAGATACATGCAGTGATTATTGTCAAATGCTTTAGAAACTTAGCACTTCCTTTCAGGAAAGGTAGGTGTTTAGAAAATTTCCTCATTCCTCCTCCTTACTATGCTGACCTCTGTTTGGTACCCTGGACAGCTTGGGGGTGACAGGATGAAGACAGCAGGCAACCTAGTCATAGCCCTTTCATTATTCTGGGCTGCGAGTATTCTGTGGAGCAGACAGCAACCTAGAGCTGTGTGGGATTTTATGCCTTTTCTCTATGCCTCACCTGTCACACTGATCTAACTGGCAAAATGAATCGGGTAAGGCTTCTTTGAGCTAGACTCAGGCATCAGCTGCACATAATGGATGTTACCTCAAGGTATTTTTGGTATAAATAGTGCCATGTTTAGAAGATGCATTGACCTTCAAGGGTATTGGTCAGAACTGAGATTAAGCTCAAAGTTAGCTTCAGAGAAGATAATGAGAAGCGTTTTCCTAGAATATTTTATAATGTGCTCTGGGCTTGCTGTTTGTCTATTCAGCTTTATCCTGGTTTTTCTACTACTATACATTAGGAAAACCATGCTGTAATAAATATCTTGTTCACAAATAGCTGCTTGTCAAGCCTTTCTTGATTATAAGTAAAGCTATAGTGTGTGCACCACGCAGTTTGAACACATTTGTTATAAATATTAAGGCAGAAAATTTAACATTTAAAGTGTCATTTCTTAAAAGAAAAACCCACTGATCTGATTGTCTTTCAACAAATGTTTCCTAGGACTCTACTAGATTCTAGACCATAAGCCAGGCTCTTGAAATAAAAAAAAAATGAGTTAAGATATGTTTTCTTTAAGGAACTCATGGCCTGTGGCAGAGATGAACAAGTGACAGGAAGCCCAAGAGTTTTACTGGCAGTGCTGGAGTTGAATTTTGAAGGGACAGTAGGAGTTTGTCATAGTAATAATAGTAAATGACTTACTAAGTGCTTACTGAGTGCCTGGAACTATATTAAGTGCTTTAGCATGGATAGTTTCATGCAATACTACCTGTAAGGGAGCCAGCCACAACTGTCATCTCCATTTTGTAGACAAGAAAACAGAAGCTTAAAGAAGTTTTTTTTTAAAGTGTACGGAAGCAGATAGGATTTCACCCCAGGCTATTTTACACCCAAATCTAAGCTCTTAATCTGACCCTATGTGGAGGTGGAAGAAAGGGATTTCAGATTTAGGTGAAAGTTACAGGGCATGGGGTGTGGCACATTCATCAACCTGCAGGAGTTCCTAGTAAGTGAAATGTAGAGTCTGGATCAGCTATTGGTGAAAGAAGAGGCTAGAAGTTAGGCAAAGGGCCAATTCATGGGTGTCAGGCTAAGGAATTTGGATTTTATCCTGTGGGTAAAAATGCCATTGAAGAACTTTAAGATGAGGAGTGATATGATAGAAGGATACATTTGAGGGATGAATCTGGCAAAAGGTGTGGATAATTGTTTGAAAGGGAGAAAGGGAGGCCAGTTTTGTCCGGATGGTGGTTGTAAGGTTGGAGGAAACAAGAATGGCTTTCAAAAATGGAAAGAGGAATGAACATGACTAGGTGATCATGTGGGTATGGGAGGTGGGCAGTCCAGATGTTGACAAGGAGCAGGTGGAGTCAGAGAGCTGGGGCTTCTGGCTTGAGTAACTGGCTGGAGGGTGATACCATTCACTGATGTAGGATTGTAAGAGGAGTACCTTTCTTGGTGGGAAGGGTGGTGGGTGGATGGTAGAGGATGATTAGATTTGTTTTCAACTGATTGGTATTTGAGTTGAGTTATGTATCACGTAGTTGGAAATCAAGATCTGGAACTCAAGATGAAGATCTGGCCTGGAATTCTTAGTCTAGGCATCATCATGTAGTGATAGTTGAAACTGCACTACAGTGGGGGCAGATGGGTTCCTTCTGCAAGACTGAGAAGGAAAGACGTATGTAAGAAATAACATATTAACAGTGTCTCTTTCCCACTAGAATACAAATTCCATAAGGGCATGAATGAATTAAGAAATAATAGTAGCAGAAAATAATGAGTAAGCTGAATCTATGAAGTAGAAAAGTTGTGCAAAGCAGTGGGTGAAGCAATTGGTTGCTAGAAGCAGGAATGTGAAAGAGACAAAGAACTGAGTCTATAAAACTAGTCTTTAGAGCTACCTTATGTCCTGAACAACCTTGCTTTCTATGGCTTGATGGTTAAGCTTTTTCTAAGTTTCATGAGGTTTGTGGATCTGGCCAAGTCCTTGTGTTCTTTATTTATGTATGTACTTATTTCCCTGCCCCTCTTCTCTTTACCCTGAATTGTTATTTTTCCTTATACCCAGAAGAGACAGACTGACAGAGGTGTATGGTGGAGATGGAGACTATGGTAGGAGGTAACCAGACTGGAGAGTCATATACACCCTATCTAAGGATTGGCAAAAGGGAGTCAACCAAAATGTTAAAGAATGTTTTGTGGCTTCTTATTTCAAAACAATTTCAAACTTATAAAAAAAGTGAAATGATATAAAGAACTTTCATTTACCCTTCACCCACAGTCCCTAATTGTTAACATGGTTGCTTTATCATTTTCTTTGTGTGTACTACATAATCTTTTTTTCCTAAACTACTTAAGGGAGGGAAAGAGAAGAGCCGGCTTCAGGATCTGCTTAGGATTATATGTTGTGATGAGTAATTAGTTATCCAGGTACGATTTTTAGAAATAAAAAAGTGTTGGCATTGAGGCAAATGGATAGGGTGTGGATTTTCCCAATGGGGTTTTAAATAATGTGGTTTTAGAAGATGAAGGAATTCAAAGGCAGTTTGTTGGATAAACTAATTCAAATATTAGAATTTCTTTTCATGATTTCTTAAATGTGTGCTTATGTATAATTCGTGTATGTTTGTAAAAATCACAATATTGTAAATGCAGTATTAAATTTTGCTTTTACTGTACAGTTAAGTGATTTGGACTAGGAAGCAAAAGAGGTTCTTGCACAAGTACTACAGTAGCCTCTCTTTTGTAGCACTGAGGTTGAATCAGAAGATAACCAAGAACAACAGAAACAGGTGTGCTTACCAGAAAGCCGCCTGACACCATGGGAGGTGTGGTTTATTGGCAAAGAAAAAGAAGAACGTGACCGGCTACAACAGAAAGCTCTAGAGGTAAAACTAGACAGTGTTCTTTTTATTTAATCTGTGAGCTCACAAAGTAGAACTGCAGTTGTAAATTAAAATGTTAATGTTATTATTCCTGAAACAAAGTCTTTGCATGTATGTTAGTTTACTATATCAAATTTAATAACTAAGTTATAATATAATAATAGAAATATGTTCATTGTTAGAGCGTTTGGAAAATACAGCTAAGCATAATTAAGAAAATTAAAATCTCCTCTAATTTCACTGTCTGAAGATAATCATTGTTAGTATTATGACATAGCTTTCCAGATTTTCTATGTAAATTATTTTGAAATAAATATGTACAAATGTATATATATGTTGTATGTCTACATACACTGGAGCATCAACATATATACATTTAACTAAGGTAAATTCAGCTGTATATACTCAGTAAAATTTTTAACTTTACCGAAACAAAAGAGAGGCAGGAATCTACCTGCCCCTCCCCGCCCATCCCATCCTACCGTGTGTCACTCAGTGAGCATGTGCCCTGTGTGCTGGGCGATGGGAAACTGCTTGCTAGTCTTTCAGGGTGTTTCAGTTTCTCTGTGCCTCCCTCACTTATGGACATTTCCATGCTTGAGTCTCTTTTGAACTTTTACTATATGAACTCAAAAAACAAATAGTTTTAGATGCATTTTCACATCTCTTCTTTAATGAGAATATTCACATATTTTTTTGAACTCTTACTGTTTCAGAACATGGCAACCAAATAGATTTGGATAAATTGGCATCCCCTAAACTCACTATCCAGACTCACTATCGGAATTCTTCCTATCCAAACACTGAAGCCAAATAGATTTGAATAATAACGAGGGACACTTCTTGTTTTTAATGAAACAGGATAAAATTCTTTTTCTCTATCATTAAACATTTTTATAACATTTTAAAATGGCTCTCTAATATTATTAAAATATATTTAAAATGTATTACATATTTGTTAAAATATAGTTAACTGGTTCACTCTTGTTGGATATTTCAGTCTATTAGTAACTGTTGCTAAAAAAAGTCCTGGGAATTGGCCGGGCACGGTGGCTCACACCTGTACTCCCAGCACTTTGGGAGGCCAAGGCAGGTGGATCACCTGAGGTTGGGAGTTTGAGACCAGCCTGACCAACATGGAGAAACCATCTCTACTAAAAATACAAAATTATCTGGGCATGGTGGTACATGCCTGTAATCCCAACTACTCGGGAGGCTGAGGAAGGAGAATCGCTTGAACCCAGGAGGCGGAGGTTGCGGTGAGCCGAGATCACACTATTGCACTCCAGCCTGGACAACAAGAGTGAAACACCGTCTTAAAAAACACACACACACACACACACAAAATCATGGGAACAAAAGCTTCATGATCTTCCTTAGAATAACTTTTCTGTTAGTTTTGAAACCAGTTATTATTTGATAAGTTTCTAACCAGGCAGGCAGTCACATGTTTCAGAGGCTTGGCATAATTCAAATGATTATGAAAACTAGTACTGCTATTTTCCTATTGTATGGTACTTTGTATTCTAGATTACAAATTTATTCCTGGAAAAGTGCGCTGTGAGAGTGGCACTTATTTCCTCTTGGCAGTGCACAGGGCTTGAGAAAGACCTTACGGTTGATGTTAGGCAAGAATAATAAAAACCCTGGTTCTTTTTATTTGCTGGGTGTAAGCAAGTTATTTAAACTTTTATGTTTCCATTTTCTCATCTGCTTAAGAGGAATAAAATAATACCTGTGTCACAGGGGTTTTGTGAGGATTAAGTGTAACAAAGTATAAAGATGCCTGGCTTTGTTTTTGTTTGTATTGTTATTTATATCATTACTGTTCATAGCCTTCTTAAAGCTTTTTCATTTACTTTCAGAATTAGGGTGTATTTTTGAATTCCCAGACTTTCTTCTCTTACTTCAATGACTAATTCCATTATTTAGTTAGTAGCTTTTAAGAATATTGGTTCACAGTGAGCACTCTATTTTTTTGTTATAAAAACACGTACCTACATATATATCTATATATGTGTATTTATATTTATGTATGTGAAATAGCATCCTAATTTTGTGTAAAACCTGGTGTTCTTTTTTCAAAAGGCTGGTCATAATTCATTAAATTGGTTTTAAACTTACAATTTGGAAAATACTGATCCAGTGAGTTAATGGTAGAACAAAGTTCAATTTCTGGTATTGGGCTTTATCTGTAGTCTCACAAGAAGTTACTTGCTATATTAAGAAAAGGCGGGTCACTTCAAGTCATTTTTAGTCAGTTTACAGAGAAAAGTTAATCAAATTTCAGAGATAGTAAGAGAGCCTGGGCTTGGTAGTCACACAGAACACGGCTGAAATTTTAGCCTTGCCATTCTAATTCTGTGACATTAATTAACCTCTCTGAGCCTCAGTTTCTTCATCTATAAGCCAGATTTTAGAGAGGCAATAGGGGAGTAGTTAAAAGTGTAATTTCTGGGTTTTGTTTTGTTTTTTTGAGACGGGGTCTCGCTCTGTCACCCATGCTGGTATATAGTGGCGCGATCACAGCTCACTGCAGCTTTGACCTCCCCTCCTTTCCACCTCAGCTTCCTGAGTAGCTGGGACTGTAGGCACACACTACCACGCCTGGCTAATTTTTGTTTTTGTTGTTGTTTTTTAGAGAGGGGGGTTTTGCCATGTTGCCCAGGCTGGCCTCCAACTCCTGGGCTCTAGCGACACCTCCTAAAGTGCTGGGGTTACAGGTGTGAGCCATGGTGCCTGGTTTAAAAGCGTAAATTCTTGAGCCATACTTCCTGCATTCAAAATTTGGACTTTGAGCAAATCCTTAACCTTTCTGTGTCTCAATTTCCTTATCAGTGAAAGGGGGAGAATAATATTTACTTCATAGTGTTGTTATGAGGACTAAATGAACATTAGGATATGGGCTCATATGTACAAAGCACTCGATAAAGTTATTATATGTGAAAGGAGATCATAATAACTGCTATGAAGAAGATCATAAAACTGCTATGTTTTGAGAAAAGATTAAAATAATAAATATAAACCCTACCACAATGATAAGCATGTAGCAGGGTATAATTATTTGTAATTTGATTGAAAGATTAAAACCTTTTTATGTATTTAGTAGTTTGACATTTCTTATGGCTACTTTATTACTTAACTCTGAAGTGATTCCATTTTAGCATGACTCTTATGTATCAGTTATGCCAGGGATATCCTAACATATAGGCCAACTACTCAGCTTGCTGTAAACTCTTGTTGAGCTTTTGTGTTATTCACATTCTTTCGCTGCCTTTTCCTTTATTTTGTTTTTATCTCATGTTTTCCTTATTTTTCTGCCTTTATTTACTGTGTTCTCTAATTTGTTTATAAACCATATCAAATTTTTAACCATAAAGAATAGTCATCTCAGATCCCTATTAAAACTAAAAAGCATGAAAGGCAGAAAAGTAGTTTTGCCAAGGCTTCATTCGTGGCAGAACTGGGACTGGCACCTAATTCTTTGACTTCCATTTAAATGCTTTTCCCATAATATCAAGATGTATTTTAGAAATAATGAGTCAGACTTAGTATTTATTTTTTAATGAACTCTGGTTTTCTAATTTTCTTCCTTTAAGATTTAAGAGAGCATTTATAGGATAGTTTAATCATTAAAAAGATCATCCACACTCATAAATTTGATTTGAGCATCAGACATTTAGGTTTGTTTCAGACATCTCTGTGGGACTCAGGTTAAGAAATTATTTTAATTCATAAAATTACCCATTACAGAATGTTATACATTTGTAAGTTTTGTTGAGATGATAAATATGGTAAACACTGAATCAGTTATCAAGCATTATGAAAAACTAGTATATTGGTTTTGTAGGTCATTTAATTTTTGTTTACTTTTTAATTATTATAAATAATCCTTTAGCCAACTGCCCCAAGTTCTCTACAGTCTTTGGCTGATTCTAATTTTTAATATTTGCTTTAACATATTATTATAATCAGTTGTAAATTATAAAAATTACCTAGTTTGTGAATAGTCCTGGTGCCTTCTTTTTTCTTTTTTTAAATCATCTTGCCTTTCCCCATTTTATTCATCAGTCCTTAATGAAGGAATAGGGTAGGATATACAGCTGTTGGAGAAACTCAAAGCTGTCAGTTTTTCTAATATTACCTTCAGTGGTAAAAAATTATTTGAAAGTAGGCAAAACCTATTGAAATACAAATACATGTTTAAGATCTTCTTTGGATTTTGGTTTTCCCTAATCAAGTGTTGTATTCCATGGGAAAATATTAATAGCTATCTCTAATCCTGTTGAAATTCAGTGGTATACCAGAAGACCATGTAGGGGCCTTTTGAAGGAAGACTCCAGCTGTGTCCAGAAGGAGATTGGCCTTTGTGGTAAACATGGAGTCATTCAGGGTGGGGAATTCTAAGTAGGGCCAGCCTTGGAAGGGAGGGTTCTGTCTCAAAATATGATGTATATTCTGGTTTGGCAAATTACTTGAACAGACATCCTGAGATTCGAACACTGCTTGGGTTATTGGTAGCATTTTCTAGGTACATTTTGACCCTTTTTCTTTAACCTCTCAATCAACTTTAACTAAAATTTGTTAACCATCAAATAGGAGTCAGAGTTTATTTTTTTCTGATTTTTCAGTTTAGTTAAATGAAGAGGCCGGGCATGGTGGCTCAAGCCTGTAATCCCAGCACTTTGGGAGGCCGAGAGGGGCGGATCACAAGGTCAGGAGATCGAGACCATCCTGGTGAACACAGTGAAACCCCGTCTCTACTAAAAAAAATACAAAAAACTAGCCGGGTGAGGTGGCGGGCATCTGTAGTCCCAGCTACTCGGGAGGCTGAGGCAGGAGAATGGTGTAAACCCAGGAGGCGGAGTTTGCAGTGAGCTGAGATCCGGCCACTGCACTCCAGCCTGGGCGACAGAGCAAGACTCCGTCTCAAAAATAAAAATAAAAATAAAAATAAATAAAAAAATGAAGAATCTTAAAAAGGCACATAAATATATAGTAAATCATGTCTTTATACATTTAAATAATTACTTTTCTTGAAAATAAAATTTAGGACTATTTTGGAAAAGTTTTGATATATAGTTGTCAGGTCTATAGCCAATTAATCAATTAATGTCTTTCATATTTATATATTTGTATATATACATATATAGACATGCATATATACACACATATTTGTGTGTGTACATGTATATATATATATGTATAATTTTTCCCCCTTTTGTTTCCTAAGTCCAAACCCTCTTCTCCTTTTCTTTTTCTTTTTTTTTTTTTTTTTGAGAGGGAGTCTCACTTTGTCATCCAGACTGGCGTACGGTGGCGTGATTTCGGCTCACTGAAATCTCTACCTCCCAGGTTCAAGCAATGCTCCTGCCTCAACCTCCCTAGTAGCTAGGATTACAGGTGCCTGCCACCACACCTGGCTAATTTTTGTATTTTTAGTAGAGACAGGGTTTTACCATATTGCCCAGGCTGGTCTCGAACCCTTGACCTCAAGTGATCCACCCGCTTCAGCCTCCCAAAGTGCTGAGATTACTGGCATGAGCCACTGTGCCTGGCCCAGAGGCCCAGGCCTTCTTTTTCTTATAACCCGTATACTATGGCAAACTCAATCTTCCTCAGAATAGTTCTCTTCAAATGCAATCTTCAGCCTTTGTCATTAAGAGCTCTGAATTTTCCCTTTTGCCAGGTATTTTTGTTTCATAACATTCACTTTACTTTGCCTGTCTCAAAAGACCTTCCTCACCTAGCTGGTACCACACTTAGTTTCTGACCCCTCCCACCTCTCAATCTCTCTCCTTTTGAAGTCATCTTTTCACTATTCCTCATATGGTGCTCATTTCTTACTAGCCTGGTATACTAGCTAGGGGGAAGGGAAGATGGTTCTCCTCATCTTCCCTTCCTTTCTCTGAACTGTTATAATATGCAATAACTCACAATATAGCACTTACTTCTTTGCTGTATAGAGAATCACATTAGATCAGAGACTTCTGGGATTTCATCTTTATGTCAGTTCTTGCTAAGTTCATAGTAGCTGTACCATAAAAGTATACTGAGTAAGTAATCAAAGAACAATAGTTGCTGAAGTGATGAAAAATCCTTAAAACAAAGATGCATATTTGCTTTTAGGGGTATAGTGTTTAAAAGTTGGAAGATTTCCTGAGTGAGGGCAGCTATCTTCTATGCAGCAGAATTTTAGGATGAGAGGTTATGGAAGACAGATTTCCTGTGACCAGTTGTTTAAAATGCAAAAGAGATGTTCTTGGTGTCAAGTTTTATCTTCATTTAAGACACTGGAATTAGTCTGAGGGTTGGAAAATTGTCTTTCCCACTACCACCCATGCCCAGGTAGGTAGGTCTTTGGGAAACAGGGGCCTGGGGAGGAGAGTGGAGACCAATAGAAGATACGTAAGGTATCTGACTATTAGTATCTAAAGACAGAGAAGAAAAATAACCAGTAATTATGGTTGTGGAGCCCTAGTGAAGTCTAGTTTGAACAGCATTCTCAACCAATGGAGTAATTTAACTGATGAGTGACAGAGTGGTGGCATTCAACTTGTAGTTTTATTTGGCCATACCTTTCACATTCTTTTTCCTGAGGAAATGCCCAAACGTGTAGATTCGAGTGACAGCAAGGCAGTTAAATAATCTGGGATATGAATGTGGTTTTGTTTTACACTTCAGCAGCTATAAAATCAGTGAAGAAAACTCTGGGTTCTTTTTTTCCCTAAGGAAAATTGAATGGTTTCTTTGTATTTCTTTTGTGTAACTCTGAATTAAATTTTTAATATAGGGATTATTTAATTCCTATGCTTTATCTTCATCAGAAATCCAGAAGCTTCTTATAACTAAAAAAAAAAAAAAAAAAGAAAAGTTACAATTCTCTTGAGCTTCTGCCAGTAGCTTAGAGTGATGCCAAAATTTATGTGTGGGAAAGTTGATTTCAATGAGGGTAATTTAGCTGAAGTTTAGTCTAGGAAACTAGTGTTTTGCTGCCAAGCAATTATTTGCACATTTCTAAAAAATGACTTACACTTTTACCAATGCTTTTTTTCATCATAAACTGGTTACTTAAGTTATTGCCACTAGTGGCATATGCTGTATAAAGGAGACTATATTCTTGTTTAATTTGGTTAATAACCTCAGACTTTTAAAATATACATATTATTTGGGTACTTCTATTAAATGTTGCCTTTTGTCTAAATAAAATCCACAGGAATTAAATCAACAACTAGAAAAAAGAAAAGAAATGGAAGAACGTGAAAAAAGAAAGATAATTGCTGAAGAAAAGCACAAAGAATGGGTTCAGAAAAAGAATGAGGAGGTAAGGAGGGAAAAATGCATACACATGTTGATATCTCTTTTGCAAAATCTTCTATTACACTTCATTACCTAGGTTTTTAAAAATATTTCTCTTAGAGTCTTTCTTCTCTGGCTTCTTTTATTTTTTTATCCTGGTAGACATTTATCAAGTCTCTGTCTTCTGACCTTTACCCTCTACTTTTCTCCTTTTTCCCTCCTGTGGCTTGCACTAATATTTGCCTGCAGGCAGTCACCAAGTTTGTATCTCTAGGCCTGGCCTTCTGAATCCTTATGGCAAGTGCCTCCAAGTCTGCAAATCTAAAACAACTCATTTTGCCCATTCCTCCTTCATAAAACCATTCTGCCATTTCTCTGTTTCATTCAGCTGTCTTCTCGGTCACCAAGGCTTAATTAGAATTCTTCTGTTGTTCCTAATTGTCTCTTCCTTTTCTTTACAATTACTACTTCCCTGTTTGTGATCTCTTTCCATTACATCTTTCAATTTATTGTTTACTTCTTATACTGGATTGTAAGCTACATAAGGGCAGGGATTTTTGCCTCTTTTGTTCAGTTTGCCAGGAGCTAGATGAGTACCTGCACATAATAAATGTACAAAAATAGTTGAGTGAAGATGTTCATTGAATGGATGCATTTTTTCCTTTTAATTTTAATATATTCTTGTATGGATCACACACATTAGAAATTCTAAAAATACTTATTCTGTGGCCAATTTGTCTTCTGTTGTGATTTTTACATATTTAGAATGGTATTGCTTTTATTATTATAATCCAATCTTACAGATTTGGAAAAATGTTTAAATTGCAGAACAATATTTTAAATTTTAATTCTAACTTTTTATTGTTGATCTAATGCCCAGTGGTATTAATAAGTGTACTATGTAAATAATTTCAGTAAATTGAAAATGATATAACCTTCTTCATCCAAGTATTACAAGAAGGAAATTGGTTAGATGTATGTGAGTGTTATAACCATATTTATTTTAGAAGTCAATTACTTTGTTTTTTTAAAAAAAGTTTGCTTCATCCCATGATATAACACGAAAGAGATCTTTGTGAATAAATCCAAAAATCAAAATAAGTCTCTGTGACTGTTATAAAAGTTTGGGTAGTATCTTTTTGAAATTTGTAACTATAAAACAATTATTTTATACATGCAGAATAGTTTGCTCTTTCCTCTAAAAGTCCCTCTTATCTTCTAACTCCATTAAGCTAATTTTACCATGCCAGTCAAACCTAGTTGTTGTTTGTCTAAGAATGTAAGATACTGCTGGGAGACAATATATTCACTGTTTTAATTAGTGGCAGTAGACCTAATCCAATTATTGGAAGAAAAAAAAATTACTTCTTTTGGAGGGAAGTGGCTTGCCCTGACATGAATCACTAGTTATTGAAGGCAAAATTCCATAATGTTGAGAATTATTTAAAAATAAAACTGAGAAGTTATATTTACCTGTTCTGCAGAACTTTTGTTCATGTTAAGGAATAATTGATTATTCTAAATTTTTTTTTTCCTTAAGACCTATCAGATTTCTTCTTTCAGACATAGTTACATTTACCTCTATTTGTAAAGACTGCTCTCCTGGTTCTTCTCTTCCTGTCTGGCATCTAGCTTTTTTCTCCTCTGTTTACATTTCATGGTGTGTGGTCCTCAGCTGCCTCTAGCTTCATTCACATTTTAGCTGTATCTGTGGCTGCTATTTTCTCTAAATCATTTTCACTGTGTTCTATCAAAAAATCAGACAAAAAGAATTTATGCATTCATTAGCAAAGCTAGTTTCTTATAATATGACTGTAAATTCTTAAGTGCTTTTAAAATAAATGTTCTATCTCATCTGGTACTCCTAACATTTGTGTTACCGTGGTAATTTATTTTCTGGACGTGTTTATGACAGTGTTATCACATATTTTGTAAAAAGGGCCTTTACTTTTAATGTTTTAAAAAATTATTTAAAAATAAAATCGTTTTTAATTCTTAAAACACAACTGATTTTCTAATGTAAGACATTCAGATCAACAAGGTGTATGATTGATAACACTGTTATCACATTATTCATGCTTTCAACAAATATTTACTCAGCTTTTACTATGTGGGAAGCACTATTGGATAAAGCAAAATAAAAATCCAGAAACTTAAAGTAGCCAATTGTTATATTAGTTTCCTTTAGTTGTGTGAAACAAAGGTTCTCTCAGTGCAGCGTCTTTAAAGAAGGAAGATTTATTGTTGTGCTTTGTGTGGTGTAGAACTAACATGCCAGAAACTCTGAAGCCAGTTAGTGGCTGCTTCCTCTCTCAGTAGTAGTGACTACACTGAGTGCCTGCTGTGTCCTCCTCTTGCTAACTAAAGGCATTCTGTTCACTCTTCTTTAGTTTAAATCCTACAGAAGTCTGTCTGATTTTTTTCAGAATTAATTCCATTGAGCTGTAGTTTGCATATAATAAAATACAACTATTTAAAATTTGATGACTTTGGCAAATTTAGGTACCCATGTAACCAGCACCAGTAAAGATATAGAACATTTCCATCACCCCAGAAAGTTCCCTTGTGCCCCTTTGCATTCACCCCCACTCCCTGCCCCCAGCCAGCCTCAGCTCCAGGGAAACTGTTAATCTGCTTTCTGTACCTGTAGATTAGAGTTGCCTTTTCTATAATTTCATATAAATGGAATGATAGAATATATACTCTTTTGTGTCGGTCTTTTGTTTTAAAACTTACCCTGCTATTTCATGTCTTATTCCTTTTTATCACTGACTATAGTATTCTATGAAATACATTTCATAGAGTATGTTTATCTGTTCACTAGTTGATGGACAATTGAGTTTTCAGTTTGGGATATTATGAATAAAATTCTGTGACCACTCATGTACAAGTCTTTTTGTGTACACTTGTTTTCATTTCTCTTGGGTGAATGCCACCCAAGAGAATGCCACCCAAATAACTGGGCTATATGATAATTATGTGTTTAACTTACAAGAAATTGCCAAACATTTGTTTAAAGTACTTGTACCATTTTACATCTCCACTACTGTTCTAAGAAAGTTCCAATTATTCCACATCTTTGGCAAATTTGGTATGGCCAATCTTTTTCATTTTAAGTCCTTCTAGTGAGTGTGGAGTGGTATGCCATTGTTTTAATTTTCATTACCCTGAGATCTAATGATGTTTAGCATATTTTCATAAGTTTATTATATTAGTCTTCTAGAGCTTTCATGACAAAATACCACAAATCGGGTGGTTTAAACAACAGAAATATATCTTTACTCACAGTTCTGGAGACTGGAAATCAAGATAAAGGCGTCTGCAGGTTTGGGTTTTCCTGAGGCCTCTCTCCACGGCTGTCTTTTTATGTCCCCACAGTGCTTTCTCTGTGCACACATATCCCTGGTGTCTCTTCTTCTTCTTGTAAGGACACCAGTCCTGTTGGATTAGGGTCCTACCCTTATGACCTCATTTAAACTTGATTACCTCTTTAAAGGTCCTATCTCCAAACACAGTCACATTGGGGATTAGGGATTTAACATAGGAAATTGGGAGAGGGGCAGGAATACAATTCAGTCCATAACACATATTGACCATTTCTACATCTTTGTTGTTGCCTTGTTTTGTGTTGTGTTGATTTAAGTCATTTGTCCATTTTTTGAAGGAGTTGTATGACTTATATGAGAATTATTTGTATATTCAGACTATAAGTCCCTTTCCAGATATATGTGATGCAAATATTTCTTCCCATTTAATCCTTCCTTCCCTTCCTTCCTTCTTTCCTTCTTTCCTTCCTTCCTTCCATCCATCCATCCATCCATCTTCCCTCCCCTTCCTCCCCTCCATTTCCCTCCCCTCCGTCTCCTTCCCCTCTCTTCTCTCTCTCTCTTTTTTTTTTTTTTTTGAGTCAGAGTCTCACTCTGGTTGCCCAGACTGGAGTACAGTGGCATGGTCTTGGCGCACTGCGCCTCTGCCTCCCAGGCGCAAGTGATTCTCGAGCCTCAGCCTCCTGAGTAGCTGGGATTGATTATAGGAGTGCACCACCACACCTGGCTAATTTTTGTGTTTTTTTGTGTTTTTAGTAGAGATGAGTTTTGCCATGTTGGCCAGGCTGGTCATGAACTCCCCATTTAATTTTTCTTAGTGGTATTTTTTTTTTTCACTAACAAGAAGAAGCACTGATTAATGGTATTTTTTAAAGACCAGTTTTAAATTTTGATGAATTTCCATATTTCAGTTTTTAAAATAGTTGGTGGTTTTTGCATTCTATTTAAGAAATGTTTGCCCACCACAGGAGGGTAAAAATACTCTCCATTGGCGGGGCGCGGTGGCTCACGCCTGTAATCCCAGCACTTTGGGAGGCCGAGACGGGCAGATCACGAGGTCAGGAGATCAAGACCATCCTGGCTAACACGGTGAAACCCCGTCTCTACTAAAAAATACAAAAAACTAGCCAGGCGAGGTGGCGGGCGCCTGTAGTCCCAGCTACTCGGGAGGCTGAGGCAGGAGAATGGCGTGAACCCGGGAGGCGGAGCTTGCAATGAGCTGAGGTCCGGCCACTGCACTCCAGCCTGGGCCACAGAGCGAGACTCCGTCTCAAAAAAAAAAAAAAATACTCTCCACTGTTTCCTTCCGGAAGCTTTATAGCTTTAGCTTTACCTGTATGTCTATTTCAGTTTAATTTTAATGTATGGTGTGCATTAAACATCAAGATTCGTTTGTTTGCATGTGGATATCCAATTGTCCTAACAATATTGACAAGATAATCTTTTCCCTATTAAAGTACTTTGGCACCTTTGTCTAAAATCAGTTGACCATATATTTATAGGTCTGGATTCTATTCTATTCTATTGATTTATATCCTGTGCAGTACCACACTAACTTGTTACTATAGTTTTATAGTTCTGATTTTATTATTGTTGAAATCAGATAGTGTAAATCCTCCAGGTCTTTAATTCTTTTTCAAACTTGTTTTAGTTGCCCTGCATCTTTCCATATACAGTTTAGAATCAGCTTATCAATTTCCCTAATAATGCCTGTTCTAATAGTGCTTGGCCCTATTGGGATTCTGCTAAATATAAATACATAGATCATTTTGGAGAAAATTGCTATCTTAATAATATCAAAGTTTAAATCTATAAACATGGGTTTTCTTTCTAGTTATTTATGTCTTCTTTAATTTCTCTCAGCAGTGTTTTTTAGTTTTCAATGTATAGCAGTATTATCTTTTGTTAATATATTTCTCAATATTTCATGTTTTTACTGATGAGGGCAGTTATCTTGCCTTGTTTCTGATATATAATATATATTTTTATATATACATATATAACATACATATGTTTATAACATGTATGTAACATGCATATGTTTATAACATGTGTGTTTATAACTTTTTTTTTCCAGTCACACTCATATAGAACGTTTCTGATATTACCTTGTAATTTCCGTGCCTGGTTTTGATATCAGAATAATGCTGGACTCTTAAAATGAGCTTTGATGTGTTTACTTTTTCTCTGTATTCTAAAATCAGTTTTTTAGGGTTTGATACTATTAAAATATGCCACAATAATATTTTATATTAAAATATGGAATATCTTTACTAGTGAAGCTTTCAGTGACTGGAGTTTTTGTAGGAAAGTTTTTAATTTTGAATTGTTTTTGTAAGTAGAGGGTTATTCAGACACTACTTTTTCTCAGATTATTTTTGGGAAGTGACATATTTTAAGGAATTTTGACATTTCATTTAAAATATTGAATTTATTGGCATAAAATTGTTTTTAGGATTCTGCCATTTTGATTTCTATATGATGTCTGTAGTGATCTGCCACTCACCATCTCTATGACCTTAGTCAAATTACCCTCCATGTGCCTTAGTTTCCTCCTTTGTAAAATGGGACAATAATAATATCTACCTCACATCATTATTGTAAGAATTAATTGAGAGTGTGTACAAATAAAGTACGTAGAATGGTAACAGGCATAGTTAGCACTCAATAAAGGTCAGCTGCTATAATTAAAAACAATGTAAGAACTGGTTGATTCCTTGTAGGTAAAGTTGTGGAGGACAGTCATGAGTCACATGGAAATTAAGCAAGATATGCTCCAAGGTCCTTTTCAATTTGTAGATCTTCTGACAGTTTGAGGTAGTTAAAATCCAGTATTGTTCCAATGGCTATTGAGTTCTCAGCATGAAAAGATTCTGTTTCACAGCTATTGGCTGCCCAGCAAGAAGGAAATACAGCAGCTTTGATACAACTTGGGGCAATTACTTGAGGTTTTTTTTTTTTTTTTTTTGAGATGGAGTCATGCTCTGTCTCCCAGGCTGGAGTTCAGTGGCACAGTCTTGGCTAAGTGCAACCTCCACCTCCTGGGTTCAAGCAATTCTCCTGCCTCAGCCTCCCAAGTAGCTGAGATTATAGGCGTGTGCCACCACGCCGAGCTAATTTTTTGTATTTTTAGTAGAGATGGGGTTTCACCATGTTAGCCAGCCTGGGCTCGAACTCCTGACCTCAGGTGATCCACCTGCCTTGGCCTCCCAAAGTGCTGGGATTACAGGCATGAGCCACCGCGCCCGTCCTGAGCTTTGATTTTTAAGACTTGTCTTTTCCTGCACAGCCCTAGACATACCTTGTCTATAACTGATGTTTGTCGGTTGAGTCTTAATTGAATTGCTTATATTAATGTATTCTATTAGCTGCTTTCAAGGGAAAAATTTCTTTTCTTGGCTCATAATTATTTGCCTGGGTGATGTGTATGGCATTTATTTTGCATATACTTTTTATGCCTTGCAGATTTGTTTCCAAACCTTTGATAAAGAAGACTAGCTATGTCATTGGTTATTTAGAATTTAGGTGTGTTGGTAGATTATCTTTTAAATAAGGAGGAAAAAATAGGGGCCGGGCGCGGTGGCTCAAGCCTGTAATCCCAGCACTTTGGGAGGCCGAGACAGGCGGATCACGAGGTCAGCAGATCGAGACCATCCTGGCTAACACGGTGAAACCCCGTCTCTACTAAAAACTACAAAAAACTAGCCGGGCGACGTGGCGGCGCCTGTAGTCCCAGCTACCCGGGAGGCTGAGGCAGGAGAATGGCGTGAACCCGGGAGGCGGAGCTTGCAGTGAGCTGAGATCCGGCCACAGCACTTCAGCCTGGGTGACAGAGCGAGACTCTGTCTCAAAAAAAAAAAAAAAAAAAGAAAAAATATTGAGTTATAATCTGTGTCAAGGATCAATATTTTTTTTTTCTATAAAGGGCCAGTTAATGAATATTTTAAACTTTTGGGGTCATGCAATCTCTGTTGCAGCCATTCAGCTTTGCTATGATAGTGCAAAAGCAGCTGTAAACAATAAATATGTAAACAAATGAGTGTGGCCACATTCCTATAAAACTTCATTTACGAATACAGGTGGATGGTGGACCAGATGTGACTGGCAGTCCTTAGTTTGCCACCCTCTGGTCTATGGAAGGATTATATAGCCAGAGATTTGTCTGGATGTGCCCTTACATACAGTGTTTAATGAGCATTATTCATTTCTCCTCTCTTAATTCATTGATGGCAAAGAATTATGCAAATATTAATACTGACAAACTGTCCTGGAAATATGTGTGTGTGTGTGTATTTATATATATTTTGATTTTTTTGTATATATATATAAATTGTGTGTGTATATATATAGCCCCTGTTTTAGAATGAGAGTAAATATCCATTAAAAAATACTAAGATTCAGACCGTCTAGCAGATTGTAATTTTTATTCACTGTTATTTATTCAACAAATTTTGATTGAACACTGTATTAGTCTGTTTTCATGCTGCTGATAAAGACATACCTGAGACTGGGAAATTTACAAAAGAAAGAGGTTTAATTGGACTTACAGTTCTGTGTAGCTGGGGAAGCCTCATAATCATGGCAGAAGGCAAGGAGGAGCAAGTCATGTCTTACATGGATGGCAGCAGGCAAAGAGAGAGAGCTTGTGCGGGGGAACTCCTTTTTTTAAAACCATCAGATCTTATGAGACTTATTCACCATCGTGAGAACAGCATGGGAAAGAATTGCCCCTATGATTCAGTTACCTCCCACCAGGTCCCTCAAAGATGATATTTGGGTGGAGACACAGCCAAACCATATCAAACACCTGCTGTTCACTCAGTACTGCCCCAGGCTCTGAGTGGACATTGGTGAGCAAGATCTTTGTCACTGACCTCATGAAACTGATAGCCCAGCAGGGAGACTGACATTGAACTGTTAATTGCAGGTATGTTATATATTTTTATAAACCATCTTGTGCCAGCTGTCATGATACCATGTCTATTTTAGTTTAGAAAATTGCTGGATGCAACAATCTTTCCTTAGATGAGGATCATTACTGGTATTACAATTAACATTTATCTATTTTTATTTAAGAAAAGAAAAGAAAGAGAACAAAGAATTAGTAAAGAAATGGAGGAAAAAATAGCAAAGGAACTGGAGAAAGAATACTTGCAAGAAAAAGCAAAAGAAAAATATCAAGAATGGTTAAAGAAAAAAAATGCTGAAGAATATGAGAGGAAGAAGAAAGAAAAGGTATTTTTATTAAAGTGACCAGTTAGAATACATAACTTTGGTGTTCATATGTGTCAACTACATCTTAGAAAAAGTATCTAATAGAAAATTGGCACTAGCTTAGCATAAAATAAATGCATGAAGCTATCCCAGTTAATCCTGTTATGCTGTGTGTAAGTTTCAAAAATGAATATGCATTTGTAGTTTTCTTAAGTTGAGAAATAGTAAGCCTGTTGATATTTTTTTAGTCAGGTTTAAAACTTGTTGCTGTTATTCCTTTTAAATATTTTTCAATGCACTTTATGGGAAGTCTTACTACCATTTTACAAATTACTATTCTTTGAAAACAGCAAATAGTTTTTTCTTTGTGGATTTGATGTCTTATTGTTTTTCAGAGCTGGACACCTTAACGTATATCCCTGATCATGTTCAATATTCTACTTATATTATAAAAATATGATTCAGTATTATGGCCAGTAAGCCATTGGAGGTAGGAAGCTACTGGAGAAAAAAAAAAAAAAAATCAGTAGCATTTCAATGGAATATATAGTTACAGAATATCCCTGGAAATATTTTGGTCTTGTCATTTTAAGGAAAAAGAAAAACAACAGCAAGCTGAATTACAGGAGAAAAAGGAAATAGCAGAAAAAAAGTTTCAGGAATGGTTAGAAAATGCGAAACATAAACCTCGTCCAGCTGCAAAGAGCTATGGTTATGCCAATGGAAAACTTACAGGTTGGTTTTTATGTTGTGTGGCTTACATAAATATGGTTTGCAGAAGCAAATATTATACTCCTTTTGACAGAAATAGAAATGTGTAAAAATTATTTTTCTTTCAAATTACTATTTTCTGGAAGATTATATTATAAACATACCATGTTCCTATGGAGATGCTACAAACGTACTGTCATTCTCCACATTTGTATTTCTTAGAAGCAATAGTTACAAAACTGCAAACTTATGCTTTAAAGTAATGATTCCTAACATTAAGAAATAAATAATGTTCTCATATTTTTTCGATGATAAAGACTTAATCAGGATATATTTTAAGGGGTTGTTTTGCCTCTTCTCTTTTTAACCCTTTCTAAGGCAGAGTTTCCCATGTCCTTGGCACATTCTTTGTGTTAGGTAGAATACTAGACAGCACACGAACCAGACACAAAACCGATTGGCCTTTAGTCTTGGTCTGATTATAAAGGGCAGTGCATGTTTTTCTTTGTGCTTCATGTTGGAAGCTCATACCTTGCTGACAGCTGCCTTCACTTGTTTAAGTGATTTATTATTAAAATACTCCCATTCTGTTTTGTTCACACAATAGAACATATTCCAGACTTTGTTTTGACCATCTTGGTGAAGTGAGTGTTGATATATCTATGCAAAGTGGGTTGCCAGTGTCTGAAAGACACATTCCTGCTGTCAGGATTAGGCCTCTCTCATGTGTCACGAAGGTCATCTGTTTTAGCTATTGAGCATGGCCTGCTCCTTTTTGTTTCTTGCTTGAAAAAAAGAGTAATAAGCAGTGGCTTTAACCCAGTAATTGAGTAGTAAAGTTAAAAGTTTAGGTGGGAATACTAAACATATTGACTAGAAGTTAATTACTAAAATAATGGATTGTTTTATTAATTTTTGGCATCTTTAATGAGTTTAATTCTAACAAGCAGCATATTTGTCTGCAGATGTTATACTTAAGTTTCTTTATTCTTTATGCTGATACCATTTTTATAAATTATGAAATAAAGGAATTTTTGTGCCAGTAGTGACTGAAGGATGTGGAGATGATTTGTAAAATGTTCTTCCTTCAAATGTGCTTATTAGATGTCAGACATCACAATACTTTAAACATTTCATATACATTAGCAAAAGAATGCTCCATAACTCATAACATAATTACAGTGATATTGTGAAATCTTATTGACACTGATTCGGAATTTCTGTGATTCTAAACAAGAATCTTGATTTACTATAACTTCATATGAAAAATAAATATTTTTCTGTAAAATTCAGTATCTGACAAGAGGAAGCTAGTACACAATCAGTAGTTTCCCAGACTGAGTTAAGAAAATGAAAGTTTTGTTCAATTTAAGGATTGTAGAATTAATTTCTTAGTAAAAATTTTATAGGAGTTTGCATTTACATAGGTTTTAACACTAATGTTATTTGGATTCTTAGAATTATCATTTATGTTTTAATTTTAACTGTAATATTTACTGTATTTGGAAAGTGTTACTTCTTTGAAAATATCAAGGAGTTTGAGTTTTAAATAAATCACATTGGCTTATTAGTGATAATTTGTCCACTTGACATTTTAACATTTTTCTAGAAGTTTTAAGTGGCTTCTTTGATGTCAAGAAGTTTTTCCTTGTTTTGATCTGATTTTTCAATAACTTTAGGTTTTTACAGTGGAAATTCCTATCCAGAACCAGCCTTTTATAATCCAATTCCATGGAAACCAATTCATATGCCACCTCCCAAAGAAGCTAAGGATCTCTCAGGAAGGAAGAGTAAAAGACCTGTGATAAGTCAGCCACACAAATCATCATCTCTGGTAATTCATAAAGCCAGAAGCAATCTTTGCCTTGGAACTCTGTGCAGAATACAAAGATAGCATATGTGGAAAATAACATGCTTTTATCTGGAGCTATTTAATTTAAAAGTCAGAAATTGTTTTTTACTGCTCAGTCAATAACTCAACACTTAATGTGATTATTGACAAATAGCAATTTTTGCACTTGTATATGGAGTCCTTAGAGTTGAGGAAGGTATTTTCTGGATTTTGGTTTTTATAAACTTTTCAAGGTTGATCTTGTCATGTTTTGCAGAATAAGTGGCTGAATATGTAAGAATTGTGTTTGTATTTAGCTTGTATTAAAAGTATATTGTAATACTAATAAAATTAACAATTTTTCTTGTATTGTTTTATACTGTTACTAGTTTACATTTATGAACGTAAGATTAATTTGTTCAAAACAAGCACCTCCAAACTGCATGCTTGAGTAAGCTTTAGAAGAATTTAAAGCAAAAAAAAAGGAAATAGAAAAAGAAGTTTAAGGGATGGCAGGTTAGAATTTAAGTGGGTTAGCACCCTAGAGTAATCAAAAACAGTCTTTGCTGATGGGTTTTGGCATATTTTTCCCTGTGTAGATATTTTAATTTTATTTATATTATATTAATTTAATTATTTATTTTGAGACAGGATCTCCCTCTGGGTCTGTTGCCCAGAGTGATAGTGGCTTACTGTAACCTTGAACTCATGGGCTCAAATGATCCTCTTACCTCAGCCTCCTGAGTAGTTGAAATCACAGGAGCATGCCACCATGTACAGCAATTTTTCTTTTCTTTTTTTTTGGCAGAGATAGGGTCTTCCTATGTTGCCCAGCCTGGGATATTTTTAAATTAATTAACTGAAGGCATGTTTTGTTACAAATAAATCAGGGTTGGGATTTCCAAAGGAAATTTTTTTTTTTTTTTTTTTTTTGATGGAGTCTTGCTCTGTTGCACAGGCTGGAGTGCAGTGGCGTGATCTCGGCTCACCGCAATGTCTGCCTCTCAGGTTCAAGTGATTCTCCTGCCCCAGCCTTCTAAGTAACTGGGACTACAGGCGCATGCCACCACACCCAGCCAATTTTTGTATTTTTAGTAGAGACAGGCTTTCACTGCCTTGGCCAGGATGGTCTTGATCTGTTGACCTTGTGATCCGCCCACCTTGGCCTCCCAAAGTGCTGGGATTACAGGCGTGAGCCACCGTGCCAGCCTCTAAAGGAAAGTTTTAAAACATTGTTTTTATACACCGGCTGGGCGTGCTAGTTCATGCCTGTACTCTCAACTTTTAGGGAGGCAGAGGCGGGAGCATAGCTTGAGCCCGGGAATTCAAGACCTACCTGAGCCATATAGTGAGACCCCATTCTCCACAAAAAGAAAAAAAACAAAAGACAAAATCATTGTTTTGTACTCTGATCTTAGATTAATGTGTAGTAATCTTGAGAGACTGATAATATTTTGCCACACTGTAAAAATACGTAAATATTAATTATAATTAGGTTGCTAGTTTCAAAATTAGGATTATTGCATTATTTTTTAATATTAAAAATGTTAAATGTTGTTATATTTTACTGAGGTAGAAATCACAGATCTTATTAATAAATATATTTTAAGAATAATGGTTCAAATGATTACCAAAACAATGCCTAGCGTTTTTTATTAAATTTAAAAGTCTTTTATCTTTTTTAGAGGATGATCAAGACATGAAAATTTATTGTGGCAGTATAAGACTCAACCAGTTCATTTAAAAGTGACTTCTATTTAGAATATATTCCATGTTTCTGTCAGATGAGTCATCTGCCAAGTTTCTGGTGATCTGCGGTGGTGTTGGTCAATGCAAGAAAACAGCAACACACTCTTTGAAGGGTATTCATGTCATCAGAAGTCTAGGAAAATTTACTTCTAAGCAGAGAACAGTGTATTGGGAATCAGTAGGGTTCAATGGGTCCAAATGTTGCTGAGATTTAGAGGCATGAGCATACTTCTCAGAACCTGTCAGATACAGTGAAACTTCCAGATGATCATTCTACTTGAGCAAATTCACCTATATAGAGAGAATATAGAGTTTGCCTGGGTAGCAATAATCTTGTTTATAAGAAACATATGGCATACATATTCCTGAATTTGTGAGGGTTTTAGATACAGTTGTTACATCTTACAAACCAATTCTACAGAGTAGATTAACTTTCAGCTATAACTATAATCCTAATAAGTCTTTACAGTCATTCAGTCATTAATCATTCATATGTATACTGAGTTCACTAGTTTGAATTTTATTCTAATAGTAATAGGAAGTGTCTGGAAGATTTTAAGCAGGCAATTGATAAAATCTGGTTTATCCTTTGAGATTACTATGGCTGCTCTGAGGAAGCTGGCCTGTTGGGGGCAAAGAACGGCAGCAATGAGACCCATTAGGACGACTTTGCAGTATCCAGCAGAGAAGTCATGATAGCTTGGATTAAAATGACAGCAGTGACATGGTAAGAAGTAGAGATAAATGTGGGATTTATTTTGGAGGTGGAACAAACAGGACCACTAACATTTGGATGTCAGATTGAGAGGAGGAAAAATTAGATATGACTAGTGTTTTGGCCTGAATACTAAGTGAATGATGATACTATACCAGAAATAAGAAGATTGAGAAGAGCAGATGTATGGGCCGAGATGGGGAGAGGAAAGTCTTTAAGAATTCTGTCCTAGATTTGTTAGGTTTGCGATACCAACTTAATAACCTGGTGGTTAAATATATGATGCTCTGAGGAGAGCCAGGATAGGAGATATAAATTTGAGCAACATCAGCACATACATGGTATTTAAAAGCGCGGGACTTGATCAGGTTACCTCGGAAGAGTTTAGATAGTAAAAAGGGAAGGCTGAGTATTCCAATATTTACAGACTAAGCAGCCAGCAAGGATCCTGAAAATATGCAGCCAGTGAAGTAGAAGGAAACCCAATAGAGTAGGATGTCACAGAATCCATGAGTAGAAGTGAGGTGTGGACTCTGTCCAGTGCTGCTTGAGAGAGAGGAGCCTTCATTGTTGGATTTCATAAGATGAAGGAGGGTCATTGTTGACTACAATGGCAAGCATGTCTTGAACAATTTCTATATGACTGGTATTCTTGTGCTTTTATATGTGCTATTTTAATCCTCACAACAGCCCTATGAGATAGTTACTTTTATTATCCTCATTTTATTATTGGGGAAACTGAGGCACAAAGAAGTTACATTGCTTTTATACCTAGTAAATCACAGAACGTGGATTAGAACCCATGAGGTCAAAGCCTAAACTTAATAACTGTGTTTCCTCTCCTATATAATATATATGATAAGAAAAACAGGTATAAAACTACAATCAAGTAGGCTGGAGAGAATGGAAGGTGAGAACGAGCCCATACCTAAAGACATTCTGGAAACGTTTTATAGTGAAGAAGAGAAGAAAAGTGGGATGGGGCCAGACACAGTGGCTCATGCCTGTAATCCCAGCACTTTGGGAGGCCAAGATGAGAGAATCATCTGAGGTCAGGAGTTTGAGACCAACCTGGCCAACATGGCGAAACTCCATCTCTACTAAAAATACAAAAATTAGCTGGGCGTGGTGCCAGGAACCTGTAATCCCAGCTACTTGGGAGGTTGAGGCAGGAGAATTGCTCGACCCCGGGAGGTGGAGGTTGCAGTGAGCTGAGATCACACCACTGCACTCCAGCCCAAGCAACTGGAGCAAAACTCTGTCTAAAAAAAAAAAAAAAAAAAAAAAAAAAAGGTGGGATAGGAGCTGAAAGAGAACATAAGGGTCAAGGACATTTTCTGTTTGTTTTGCTTAAGCTGGTTGATACTGAATATGCTTCTCTGAGGCTGGTAATGATCCAATTGAAAGAGGGGACCTGAAGATTTAGGAGAGATTAGGGGTGATTTTAGGAATGCAGTTCTTAAATAGCAAAAATGCTGGTTTATATAGAAGCAAGGAAATTTCTATTCACAGGGAGAACAAATTGTACATATAGGTTCTGATGTGGCTGGATTGATAGTTTTGGTGGCAGGAAGACAAGACAGACAGTTCTTGTCAAATCACTTCTTGTTTCTCAGTGAGGTGTGAAGGGAAGGCAAGATCATCAGCAGAGGGATAGAATAGGATGTTCCAAGTTTGAGGAAAAGGAAAAGGTAATAGAAAAGTAAGCATTTTGGAGAAAGAAAAATTTGCCAGAGAGATTACTGAGACTGATGGGCAATGTTGTTTGCCATTTGATATTTTTGGCCATAAAGACCAATTAGTGAAGTTCTGTCATGTTTCTCTTTATTTCTGGAGAAAAATTTGGCTAATTAGATGTAGACCCAGATTCACTTATAATTGGGGTTGGACAAGTAGGATGGAGGGAAAAAGGAACAAAACAGTTGAAGTGTTCTCAAGGGAGTGATTATAGTACTGAAACATATTACTTAACACAGGTGGTGAGGAAGGGGTCTTCCGTAGATTTCCTGTGCTGTTTTGAGGTTGAGTAGGGGGTGCTTGAGGGAAGCTAGAGAGATAGGGGCTTTTGGTCAGGATGTTGATGACAAGAACCAGAGTATGACCATGGCCGTGAGTGGCCCAGATGGAACATAACAACAAAGTTGAAGAAATTAAGAACGTTAGAGGCCAGAGCCAGGTGCAGTGGCCAGCCACTTACAGTCCCAGCTACTCAGGAGGCTGAGGCAGGAGGATCACTTGAGGCCAGGAGCTAGAGTTGCCATGCACTGTGATTGCACCTATGAATAGCCACTGCATTCCACCCTGGCAACACAGTGAGATCCTGCTCTAAAAAACAAAAAGTATGGAAGTAACTTTTTAATGTGGATATTGAAATAGCCAAGGTTGTGATCGAAGTTGTGGTAGAGGCAGATGGCAAGCTGGGTGCTAGAATTTCAGCAAACCAGAGTAACTGGCTAGCCAGATGATAGTCAAAAGGAGCAATATTGGCTAATATGGTCAGATGGAAAAATCTTCAGAAGAGTGGGAAGTTTTGAAGGAGGAAGGAGATGAAGTGGTTTGGAGGTGCCAGTGGGGAACAGGATGGGTAGGGAAAACGCCTTCCTACATACCAACTACAAGCCCCTGGAGGTTGGAGGCTACAAAGGGATAAAAAACTGTTCTCAGGAGTCCATTGCAGACATGAAAAACTTTTAAAAGCATGGCCATAGCAAGGTGGTTTTGAGGGACAGAGACCAAAGACAGAGCTACCGGTAATGACATTATGGAACATTCCAGGAAGAGGTGATTGAGGATCCAATGAGGGTAGTAGGGTTGAAGAGAAGAAATGTGTGAAAGATCCATCAGAAGTAGAACTTACGCCAGGTGTGGTTGCTTATGCCTATAATTCCAGCACTTTGGGAGGCTGAGGTGTGAGGATCACTTGAGCCCAGGAGTTTAAGACCAGCCTGGACAACATAGGGAGACCACATCTCTACAAAAAATTTAAAAATTAGCTTGGCATGGTGGCTTGTGCCTATAGTTTCAGCTACTCAAGAGGCTGAGGTGGGGGGATTGTTTGAGCTCAGGAAGTCAAAGCTGCAGTGAACTGTGATCATGCCACTGCACTCCAGTCTGGGTGACGAGCGAGACCTTGTCTCAAAAAAAAAAAAAAAAAAAAAAAAAAGTAGAACGTAAAGGGCTGTTTTGGAGCTAACGGGTGATAATATTAGCAGAGAAAGGGAATACAGAAAGGAATGACAGCTTTGGGGGTAAGAATCTGAGGGGTTTTTTTCCCTTTCAAATTGTTTATCAAAGTAATATATGCACATAGTTAAAAATTCAAATAGTACCAAATGTTGTTTGATGGAAAACAGGAGCATTTTGCTTTATTTCTCACTGCCTCACAGTCTTGCTCCCAAGGGAATGTCTTATTGTATTATTTCTTTGATAATTTCCTCTCATAATATTCTGTGGTCCCTTTTTTCTAGAATCCTGTTAGGCAATTACTAGTCTTCCTGAATTAATTCTCTAATAATTTAAAAGGAAATATTTTTCTCCTGTCTTACTTTTTTCCCCCTACCCAGGTGAGGGGGACCACTTTCTGTGAGATGTCCTTCATGTTATTTTCTAATTCTTGAATAATTTTTTATGGCTACTTTATTTTAAATTCCAAACATTCTTTTCTGTTTATTCCTTTTTCATAGCCTCCTATACTTACTTTATGGGTGCAATATCTTTTCTCATCTCTAAGGACATTAGTTGCAATTTTTTTTCTTTTCTTTTTTTTTTTTTTTTTGATACGGAGTCTTGCTCTGTCGCCCAGGCTGGAGTGCAGTGGCCGGATCTCAGCTCACGGCAAGCTCCGCCTCCCGGGTTTACGCCATTCTCCTGCCTCAGCCTCCGGAGTAGCTGGGACTACAGGCGCCCACCACCTCGCCCGGCTAGTTTTTTGTATTTTTACTAGAGACGGGGTTTCACCATGTTAGCCAGGATGGTCTCGATCTCCTGACCTCGTGATCTGCCTGTCTCGGCCTCCCAAAGTGCTGGGATTAGAGGCTTGAGCCACCGCGCCCGGCCGTAATTTTTTCTTAATTGGCTCTGTTTCTTCCAGATGCCTTTTTTTTCCTTCATGTTCTCTTTTTCTGAGATTTTATTAGAGGCTTTCCTCAAACGTTTGTTAATCTTTGTCTGACATTTATATTTGTAATATGAATTCCTGTCTGTTCCTATTTAAGAATAGGGCATTAAAAGGCTGAATAGAAGCTATGTGGGCATAGGTAGGGCTTGTTGATGGTGGATTTTTTTACTGTTGTGGGTAGACTTCCAAATACCTGGAAGTCTTTACCCCTTAGGCTGTTCATTTTCTCAGAGAAGGATCTTCTAATCTTCCGGAGAGATATAAGCCTAGCTTCCAGCATTCCTGAGTTGGAGCTGAGAATGTAGTTCTGTATATCATAGTTCATTTCTTGGTAAACTGTCACTTCCTATGTTTTCAGTCTAGCTAGTTAGTGTATCAGCTTCATTCTCCTTAGTATCTAGTGCTCCCCTATGCTGAGCCCTTCCAGGATTCTACAGGCTGAGTTTTTGTTGTTGTTGTTGTTGTATTTCTTTCAGTATTTAGAAACCTTTAAACAGTAAAGGAGAAAAAGAACAAAAAGTCACTCAGAAGAAACAGAGCCAATTGAGAAAGAAGAAAAAAAAATTGCACCTATCATTAATGTCCTTAAAGATGAGGAAAAAAACTACATCCATACTCTCCTAACTCCAGTACTCTCCAAAGTCAGTTGTTTCACCTCTATCCTCTTTGCACCATCCCAAAACTTGTAGGAATCCGTGGTTAACTATTGTATTCTCTTCTGTTTGCCCTTGTGGATTTGTACTTTTTTTCTTAAAAGAAATTTCTTTGCCATCATCTTAGCAGAGATTGGAGTGGGAAAGGAGATAATTCTGTATGATTAATCTGCTATGTTTAATTGGACATCCTAAATTTAGTTATGAACATATTGACATAAGGGGGCTGTTAGAGACACAGGTTTGTTGTCCAGATGAGAAGTGTAGTTTTGGGCATATTTAGACCTTATCAGTTTAACATAATCATTGAGATGAGTAGCATTTCTCAAGGAGAGTCTGAAGCATGACATTATTTTATTCCTTCATTCCACCCATATTAAGTGCCTGCCATGTTTGGCCCAGAGAAGATAGACTAGGATGGAATGTAGAGGTTGAGTATAAAGGTAAGGCGGAAGGAAAGAAGCCACTGGAAGACCAATGAAAATGGTGGGAGTCGCACAAGAGGAGAGTGTGCCACAGTGAGAGAGGGGAGCTTTCAGGAAGGAGAAGTAGAAAGTCTTCTAGAATAACAAATGCTGCGAAAAGGGTCAGGTAGAATGAGCAAGGCGTTCTAGTATGTATTGAATTCCTAGCACTATGCTAGAACCTGGGGATTCTAGTGGTAAACAAGACTGAACTAATCCTGAATCTTAGCATTTACATTCTAGCAGAGATTACAGTTAAAGCCATACTTACCTTAAAGCACAAGCTATGAGGGCATATGAGGAGGTAGCTAACCTTTGTTGGAGTCAGGAAAAGCTTCTGGGAGAAAGTGATTAAGCTGAGACTCAGGCTTGAGGCACCTGAATAAACAAAACTTAGAATTTAATCATTTTGGAGGCTGGAGAGTAAGGAATGGACTTAGAACACTGGTGGTTCCCTATGTAACTTTACTTTCAGATTCCAAGGATAGGTGATATGACAGTTTTTGAACATCAAAGGGACTTTCAGACACTTGTATATATTGACATATTACTACAAAGTTACAAAGGAAATTTATAAAATCCTGGTTATTTGTAAAGGGATAAATATTTGTTATATTTTCCATGGGAAAATATACTTTGAGGTTTGATGACAAAAATAGGCCATCTGTGGCCTCAGAGTAATACAGTTGGGGCTTCTTATTTTGAAAATAGATTGCTAATGATCTAATTAGCAATTCAAAGCATATTCTTTCATGGACTTGCTTATTATGATACCTAAGGCCCAGCTGAATCAAGAATACAGTAGTTATGTTACACTAACAAATTACACTGTGATTTAAATGTAATACCTCAAACTAAAAATCCTAGAAGAAAACTTCAGAAACACCATTCTGGACATCAACGTTGAGAAAGAATTTATGACTAAGTCCAAAAGCAATTGCAACAAAAACAAAAATTGACAGATGGGACCTAATTAAACTAAAGAGCTTCTGCACAGCAAATGAAACTATCAACAGAGTAAATAGACAGCCTACAGAATGGGAGAAAATATTTGCAAATTGTGCATCCAACAAAAGTCTAATATCCAGAATCTATAAGGAACTGAAACAATTGAACAAGCAAAAAACAGCCCCATTAAAAAGTAAGCAAAGGACATGAACAGACACTTCTCAAAAGAAGACATACAAGTAGCCAAGAAACATGAAAAATGCTCATCATGACTAATCATCAGAGAAATGCCAATCAAAACCACAATGAGATACCGTTCTCACACCGTTAGAATGGTTATTATTAAAAAGTGAAAAAACAACAGGTGTTGGTGAGGCTGTGGAGCAAAGGGAATGCTTATACTCTGTTGGTGGGAATGTAAATTAGTTCAGCCATTGTGGAAAGCAGCTTGGAGATTTCTCAAAGAACTTAAAGCAAACTACCATTTGAACCAGCAATCCCATTACTGGATATATACCCAAAAGAAAACAAATTGTTCTACCAAAAAGACACATGCATGTGTATATGTTCATCACAGCACTATTCACAATAGCAAAGACATGGAATCAACCTAGGGTGCCCAACAGCAGTGGATTGGATAAAGAAAATGTGGTACATGTATACCATATAATACTACACAACCATAAAAAAGAACAAAATCACGTTCATCCATGCAGCAACATGGATGAAGCTGGAAGCCATTATCTTAAGTGAATTAATACAAGAACAGAAAACCAAATACTGCATGTTCTCACTTATAAGTGGGAGCTAAACATTGGGTGCTCATGGACATAAAGATGGGAACGGTAGACACTGGAGATGACTAGAGAGGGAAGGGAGGGAGAGGGACAAGAGTTGAAAAACTAAATGTTGGTTACTATGCTCAGTATCTCAGTGAGGGGGTCATTTATACCCCAAACCTCAGCATCATGCAATATACCCAGGTAGCAAACCTGCCCGTGTACCCTGAGTCTAAAATAAAAGCTGAAAAGGAAAAAAAAGAGTGTTTTCTCAAGCTCTAAAAAAATAATAATAATAATACACTTTATGACAAAAAAACTAATATTTCTTTCTCTAAAAAAATATAGTAAATGATACTCATGTATTTACTGTGGTCATTAATATCATAAGTTAACTTCATATGTTGGCTTGAGGGAAAAAACACAGTTACTTTACAGTGAATATTTACCTACTACTGTTGATAATGGCAGTCTGCCTAAGAGAGCAAATTTTTCAGAAAGGGCAATTGTATCTTGAATTACCTTTTAAAATTGAGAAGGGAAAATATTCAATTATCTGCCATTTGGGAGAAAGCTATGCCTTACGCGTAGAAATCAGAGGGAATACTACCCTTTTCTTTGCTAGAAACAACAGAGCTACCTCTCCCTTTTCTGTTCCTGGGCTCTTAGCTGATAGAATGTGCATATGACCTTGGAAAAAGAAAGAACCTCTCCCTCCTTGTTTCATGTCCCTGGGAACCACCCGAGGGGCAGCAGGAGATGGAAACTATCATTGTTTTTCTGGTGGTGGCAGCACAGGGTGGCGTGGGAGTGGAATGTGTTCTTAGTTGAAAAAATTTACCAAAACAACCATCCAGTACATACCAGTCTGCAACTCCCTCTCCCTGGGCCAAGAGTTTTCTTCCCTTGGTATAGGCTGAGATGCAAAGTGCTTACATAGGTAAATCTAAAACGTAAGTCCTGAAAGATATCTCTCAGTAAAATAGAGGAAATGCTCACCAGTTTATTGGTTCAATGAAGATGTTAGGCAGATCTCAAAGGCCCCTTTCTATTCTAAAAATTCTATTTTGTATGGTTGATTTTTTGTATTTTTAGTATGTGAACATTGGTCACTGCTTATCTCTAGTAAAGGCGGTGAGGACAATGTCATTCCCATCTTAGAAGAGTGGGTGTTTCATAAACAACTGACTCCAGGAAGCCTTCTTATGGGCCAAGCCCAGTTTCTGCTGGGAGGCAGCCTGGCTCAGGAGAGCTGTAGGGACTCACCTGAGGTTAAAAGCACGGTCTAGGCCAGGCACAGTGCCTCATGCCTATAATCCCAGCACTTTGGGAGGCCGAGCCAGGTGGATCACCTGAGGACAGGAGTTCGAGACCAGTCTGACAAACATCATGAAACCCCGTCTCTACTAAAAATACAAAAATTAGCTGGCCGTGGTGGCGGGCGCCTATAATCCCAGCTACTTGAGGGGCTGAGGCAGGAGAATCGCTTGAACCCTGGAGGTGAAGGTTGCATTGAGCCAAGATCGTGCCATTGCACTCCAGCCTGGGCAACAAGAGTGAAACTCCGTCTCAAAAAAACAAACAAAATACATGGTGTACTACCTACTCTGTGAGAACTTAGACAAGTCTCTTAACCTCTCTAAGGCTCAGTTTACTCTTCTAAAAAATGCGCTTAATAATACTCGCTTCATAAGGTGATTGCAAAGATTAACAAACCACATAAAGTACTTCATACAATATTTGACACATAGAAGATGCTTAATAAATCATTTTGTGTACTTGTTAATAACGGCAGTAGCATATGCCTACTGACAGATTATATGATGCTACACATTTTCCAATACATGATTCTTTAGGGGATTTAGAAGCTTTAATGCAATCAGTTTCTTTGTTATGATTTTGCAGAAATCTTCCATATGAATTCTTGAGGGAAATGCAGACATATTTTGGTTTTCTCTGGCTAGATTGGTTTGCTTAAATAAATTTGATACTTTTTTTTTCTTTTTTTAAAAAATTATACTTTAAGTTCTAGGATACAACGTGCAGGTTTGATACATAGGTATACATGTGCTATGTTGGTTTGCTGCACCCAACAACTCGTCATTTACATTAGGAATTTCTCCTAATGCTATCCCTCCCCCAGCCCCCAACCCTACGACAGGTCCTGTTGTGTGATGTTCCCCACCCTGTGTCCAAGTGTTCTCATTGTTCAGTTCCCACCTATGAGTGAGAACATGTGGTGTTTGGTTTTCTGTCCTTGTGATAGTTTGCTGAGAATGATGGTTTCCAGCTTCATGCATGTCCCTGCAAAGGACATGAACTCATCCTTTTTTATGGCTGCATAGTATTCCATGGTGTGTATGTGCCACCTTTTCTTAATCCAGTCTATCACTGATGGACATTTGGGTTGGTTCCAAGTCTTTACTATTGTGAATAGTACCGCAATAAACATACGTGTGGATGTGTCTTTATAGTAGCATGATTTATAATCCTTTGGTTGCAGTGAGCCAAGATTGTGCCATTGCACTCCAGCCTGGGTATATACCCAGTAATGGGATTGCTAAGTCAAATGGTATTTCTAGTTCTAGATCCTTGAGGAATCGCCACACTGTCTTCCAGAATGGTTGAACTACTTTACACTCCCACCAACAGTATAAAAGTGTTTCTATTTCTCTACATCCTCTCCAGCATCTGTTATTTCCCGACTTTTTAATGATTGTCATTCTAACTGGCATGAGATGGTATCTCATTGTGGTTTTGATTTGCATTCTCTGATGGCCAGTGATGATGAGCGTTTTTTCATGTGTCCATTGGCTGCATAGATGTCTTCTTTTGAGAAGTGTCTGTTCATATCCTTTGCCCACTTTTTGATGGGATTGTTTGTTTTTTTCTTGTAAACTTGTTTGAGTTCTTTGTAGATTCTGGATATTAGCACTTCTTCAGATGGGTAGATTACAAAAATTTTCTCCCATTCTGCAGGTTGCCTGTTCATTCTGATGGTGGTTTCTTTTGCCGTGCAGAAGCTCTTTGGTTTAATTAGATCCCATTTGTCAATTTTGGCTTTTGTTGCCATTGCCTTTGGTGTTTTAGTCATGAAGTCCTTGCTCATGTCTATATCCTGAGTGGTATTGCCCAGATTTTCTTCTAGGATTGCCCAGATTTTCTTCTAGGTTTTAGGTCTAACATTTAAGTCTTTAATCCATCTTGAATTAATTTTTGTATAAGGTGTAAGAAAGGGATCAGTTTCAGCTTTCTACATATGGCTAGCCACTTTTCCCAGTACCATTTATTAAATAGGGAATCCTTTCCCCATTTATTATTTTTGTCAGATTTGGTTGTAGATGTGTGGTGTTATTTCTGATACCTCTGTTCTGTTCCATTGGTCTATATATCTGTTTTGGTACCAGTACCATGCTGTTTTGGTTACTGTAGCTTAGTGGTATAGTTTGAAGTCAGGTAGCGTGATGCCTCCAGTTTTGTTCTTTATGCTTAGGATTGTCTTGGCAATGCAGGCTCTTTTTTGGTTCCATATGAATTTTAAAGTATTTTTTTTCCAATTCTGTGAAGAAAGTCATTGGTAGCTCAATGGGGATAGCATTGAATCTATAAATTACCTTGGGCAGTATGGCCATTTTCACGATATTGATTCTTCCTATCCATGAGCTTGGAGTGTTATTCCATTTGTTTGTGTCCGGTTTTATTTTGTTGAGCAGTGGTTTGTAGTTTTCTTTGAAGAGGTCCTTCACATCCCTTGTAAGCTGGATTCCTAGGTATTTTATTTTCTTTGAACCAGTTGTGAATGGGAGTTCACTCATGATTTGGCTCTCTGTTATTAGTGTATAGGAATGCTTGTGATTTTTGCACATTGATTTTGTATCCTAAGACTTTACTGAAGTTGTTTATCAGCTTAAGGAGATTTCGGGCTGAGACGACAGGGTTTTCTAAATACACAATCAGGTCATCTGCAAGCAGGGACAATTTGACTTCCTCATTTCCTAATTGAATACCCTTTATTTATTTCTCTTGCCTGATTGCCCTGGCCAGAACTTCCAACACTATTTGAATAGCAGTGGTGAGAGAGGGCATCCTTGTCTTGCGCCAGTTTTCAAAGGTAATGCCTCCAGTTTTTGCCCATTAAGTATGATATTGGCTGTGGGTTTGTCATAAAATCACTTTTATTATTTTGAGATAAGTTCCATCAATACCTAGTTTATTGAGAGTTTTTAGCATGAAGGCTGTTGAATTTTGTTGAAGGCCTTTTCTGCATCTATTGAGATAATAGTGTGGTTTTTGTCATTGGTTCTGTTTATGTGATGGATTACGTTTATTGATTTGCATATGTTGAGCGAGCCTTGTTCCCAGAGATGAAGCCAACTTGATTGTGGTGGGTAAGTTTTTTGATGTGCTGATGGATTCGGTTTGCCAGTATTTTATTGAGGATTTTCACATTGATATTCATCAGGCACTTTGGTCTAAAATTCTCTTTTTTTTGTTATGTCTTTGCCAAGCTTTGGTATCAGGATGATGCTGGCCTCATAAAATGAGTTAGGGAGGATTCCCTCTTTTTCTATTTATTGGAATAGTTTTAGAAGGAATGGTAGCAGCTCCTCTTTGTACCTCTGGTAGAATTTGACTGTGAATTCATCTGGTCCTGGGCTTTTTTTTGTTGGTTGGTAGGCTATTAATTATTGCCTCAATTTCAGAGCCTGCTATTGGTCTATTCAGAGATTCAACTTCTTCCTGGTTTTGTGTTGGGAGGGTGTATGTGTCTAGAAATCTCTCCATTTCTTCTAGATTTTCTAGTTTATTTGCATAGAGGCATTTATAGTATTCTGTGATGGTAGTTTGTATTTCTGTGGGATCAGTGGTGATATCCCCTTTATCATTTTTTATAGCATCTATTTGATTCTTGTCTTTTTTCTTCTTTATTAGTCTTGCTAGCAGTCTATCAATTTTGTTGATCTTTTTGAAAAACCAGTTCCTGGATTCATTGATTTTTTTGAAGGGTTTTTTGTGTCTCTATCTCTTTCAGTTCTGCTCTGATATTAGTTATTTCTTGCCTTCTGCTGGTTTTTGAATGTGTTTGCTCTTGCTTCTCTAGTTCTTTTAATTGTGATGTTAGGGTGTCAATTTTAGATCTTTCCTGCTTTCTCCTGTGGGCATTTAGTGCTATATATTTCCCTCTACACACTGCTTTAAATGTGTCCCAGAGATTCTGGTACCTTGTGTCTTTGTTCTCATTGGTTTCAAAGAACATCTTTATTTCTGCCTTCATTTCATTATTTACCCAGTATTCATTCAGGAGCAGGTTGTTCAGTTTTCATGTAGTTGTGTGGTTTTGAGTCAGTTTCTTAATCCTGAGTTCTAATTTGATTGCACTGTGGTCTGAGAGACAGTTTGTTGTGATTTCTATTCTTTTACATTTACTGAGGAGTGCTTTATTTCCAATTATGTGGTCAATTTTAAAATAAGTGTGATGTGGTGCTGAGAAGAATGTGTATTCTGTTGATTTGGAGTGGAGAGTTCTGTAGATGTCTATTAGTTCCACTTGTTGCAGAGCTGAGTTCAAGTCCTGGATATCCTGTTAACCTGTCTCATTGATCTATCTAATATTGACAGTGGGGTGTTAAAGTCTACCATTATTATTGTGTGGGAGTCTAAGTCTCTTTGTAGGTCTCTAAGGACTTGCTTCATGAATCTGAGTGTTCCTGTATTTGGTGCATATATACTTAGGATAGTTAGCTCTTCTTGTTGAATTGATCCCTTTATGATTATGTAATGGCCTTCTTTGTGTCTTTTGATCTTTGTTGGTTTAAAGTCTGTTTTATCAGAGACTAGGATTGCAACTTCTGTTTTTTTTTTTTTTTTTTGCTTTCCATGTGCTTGGTAGATCTTCCTCCATCCCTTTATTTTGAGCCTATGTGTGTCTTTGCACATGAGATGGGTCTCCTGAATACAGCACACCAATGGGTCTTGACTCTTTATCCAATTTGCCAGTCTGTGTCTTTTAATTGGCGCATTTAGCCCATTTCCATTTAAGGTTAATATTGTTATGTGTGAATTTGATCCTGCCATTATGATGTTAGCTGGTTATTTTGCCCGTTAGTTGATGCAGTTGCTTCATAGCATCAATGTTCTTTACAATTTGGCATGTTTTTGCAGTGGCTGGTACCAGTTGTTTCTTTCCATGTTCAGTGCTTCCTTCAGGAGCTCTTGTAAGGCAGGCCTGGTGGTGACAGAATCTCTCAGCATTTGCTTGTCTGTAAAGGATTTTAATTCTCCTTCACTTGTGAAGCTTAGTTTGGCTGGATATGAAATTCTGGGTTGAAAATTCTTTTCTTTAAGAATGTTGAATATTGGCCCCCACTCTCTTCTGGCTTGTAGGGTTTCTGCAGACAGATCCACTGTTAGTCTGATGGGCTTCCCTTTGTGGGTAACCTGACCTTTCTCTCTGGTTGCCCTTAACATTTTTTTCCTTCATTTCAACCTTGGTGAATCTGACAATTATGTGTCTTGGGGTTGCTCTTCTCGAGGAGTATCTTTGTGGTGGTCTTTGTATTTCCTGATTTTGAATGTTGGCCTGCCTTGCTAGGTTGGGGAAGTTCTCCTGGATAATATACTGAAGAGTGTTTTCCAACTTGGTTCCATTCTCCCCATCAATTTCAGTTACACCAATCAAACATAGATTTAGTCTTTTCATATAATCCCATATTTCTTGGAGGTTTTGTTCGTTTCTTTTTACTCTTTTTTCTCTAACCTTGTCTTCTCCCTTTATTTCATTACTTTGATCTTCAATCACTGATATCCTTTCTTCCACTTGATTGAATCAGCTATTGAAGCTTGTGCCTGTGTCACGAAGTTCTTGTGCCATAGTTTTCAGCTCCATCAGGTCATTTAAGGTCTTCTCTACACTGTTTATTCTAGTTAGCCATTCATCTAACATTTTTTCATGGTTTTTAGCTTCCTTTTGATGGGTTTGAACATGCTCCTTTAGCTCAGAGAAGTTTGTTATTATCGTCCTTCTGAAGCCTACTTCTGTCAACTCATCAAAGTCATTCTCCATCCAGCTTTGTTCCGTTGCTGGCGGGGAGCTGCGATCCTTTGGAGGATAAGAGGTGCTCTGGTTTTTAGAATTTTTAGCTTTTCTGCTCTGGTTTCTCCCTATCTTTGTGGTTTTATCTACCTTTTGTCTTTGATGTTGGTGACCTACAGATGGGGTTTTGATGTAGATGTCCTTTTTGTTGATGTTGATGGTATTCCTTTCTGTTTGTTAGTTTTCCTTCTAATAGTCAGGTCTCTCAGCTGCAGGTCTGTTGGAGTTTGCTGGAGGTTCACTCCAGGCCCTGTTTGCCTGGGTATCACCAGTAGAGGCTGCAGAATAGCAAACATTGCAGAACAGCAAATATTGCTGCCTGATCCTTCCTCTAGAATCTTTGTCCCAGAGGGGTACCCGCCTATATGAGGTATCTGTCAGCCCCTACTGAGAGGTGTCTCCCAGTTAGGCTAAACGGGAGACAGGGACCCACTTGAGGAGGCAGTCTGTCCATTCTCAGAGCTCAAACACTGTGCTAGGAGAACCACTGCTCTTTTCAGAGCTGTCAGAAAGGGATGCTTATGTCTGCAGAAGTTGTCTGCTGCCTCTTGTTCAGCTATGCCCTGAGCACAGATGTGGAGTCTATGGAGACAGGCCTTGATGGGCTGCGGTGGGCTCCACCCCGTTCCAGCTTCCAAGCTGCTTTGTTTACCTACTCAAACCTCAGCAATGGCGACACCCCTCCCCCAGCCAGGCTGCCACCTTGCAGTTCGATCTCAGACTGCTGCACTAGCAGTGAGCAAGGCTTCGTGGGCAGGGGACCCACTGAACCAGGCGTGGGAGAGAATCTCCTTGTCTGCCAGTTGCTAAGATCTTGGGAAAAGTGCAGTATTTGGGTGGAAGTGTCCCATTTTTCCAGGTACAGTTCCGTCATGGCTTCCCTTGGCTAGGAAAGGGAAATCCCCCGAACCCTTGCACTTCCCAGGTGAGGCAATGCTCTACCCTGCTTCAGCTCACCCTCCATGGGCTGCACCCACTGTCCAACCAGTCCCAATGAGATGAACCAGGTACCTCAATTGGAAATGCAGAAATCACCTGTGTTCTGCGTCAATCATGCTGGGAGCTGCAAACTGGAGCTGTTCCTCTTCGGCCATCTTGGAACAGAGCTCGCCATATCAAATTTTATGCTTTGTTAATATATTTCTTGGAAACTAAATTGTCTTTGACTGAAATTATGGAGAATTGTTCCCTACATTTCATAAAAATCAAATAGAAAAATTAATTTTAAAACAGTTGAAACCTTAGTGTGTTACATTGGATCCTCTGAGAAACAGTAAGACAGTATTAGTCATGCAAGAGATTATTTGGGTAATAGTCTGTGAGGGAAAATGGGGAGGGAGCCAGAGGAGGCCAGGAGAGCCGTAAGGCCATGATATAACTCTAACCCCTGTGGAGGAGAGAGGGAAGGAAGAAAAGTTGGGTAGGAAGAGTCTTAGATTGCAGTGCAGTTCTAAAAACAGTTCAGCAGGGCTGATGTGGGAGTCCTCCAAACAAAGTTGTCCATCAGAGGAGTCTACTTCATGTGGTTATGAGCCTTAGAATCCCTGCTGTCTTCAGTCATTATCTGGGAGCACACACGGGAAGGATGGCCTCAGCTGGAACACAGTGCCACTGCCAGGCTGCCTTTCCCTTTTTTGCATTTCCAGGCATAAAAGTGGATCAAAAAATTCAAGTTTCTTCTTCAGATTAGTGAAATGAATGTGTTTCAGATAATCTTTGGGAATGCTAGATGTCAGAGGGCTTTCATGTACAGTGCCACATGGCTTCAAAAGGGGAGGAAATTACTTTCTTAAAGAGTGGTCAGAGAAGCCCCCAGGAACCAATATTGGTTGCTGGAAGATGGTAGATTTTGACTTGACAGAGAGGAAGACAGTGAGCTTGCAGGCTGGAGGGAGAGTGTCCAAGGGCTCAAGGGGCAGGGAAGTATAGGATGTATTTGGGAAACTATGAATAGACAAAAATAACCAGCATCTTACGGGGTATGAGTGGGAAATAAGATGGAAAAGTACATTAAAACCAGAATTTTAAGGTTTTTAAATGCCTAAGGAGTTGTAAAGATAGATATGATTGAAGATTTTTGAGTAGGGAAATGACCCAATGAAAGCTTTATTTTAGGAAAATGAATCTGACATTGGTGTGCAGCATAGAGCTAGTTGGAGGTTAATTCAGAGGCGCCTAGGACAGTCATCTTAAATATCAGGATACAAGGGCCTGAACTAGGGTAGAGGAGGAAGGTTTGGAAACTGATCCAAGGGATAGGAAGGAAGCATCAATATCTCAAATTCAATGCATATGAACCTGAAATTATTGTCTTCTCTCCCAAAACCTGCTCTCTGTCATCTTCTCATCTATTCAACTGATATGTATTGAATGTCTACCATGGACCAGTGGCCATGTGGGGTCCTGAATAACTTGTTTGTTGGTTCAACTCTGCCAAGTGACCCTTGCTAGAAACCTGGGGTTTCATTTATCCTTGATTCCTGTCCCACATTCTCACCCGCATCTAGTCGGTAACTGATTTCTACTGATTTTATACCCTTAGTCATTCCCTCCACATAAAAATAATCTGGGCAAAATTCCAAAGGCCAGACCGCACCCAGATCAATTAAATCACAAGCTTCTTTGAAGACCTCCCAAATGACGTGCAGACAAGTTTGGAAACCACTGCCTGAAATGTTTTTCAAGTCTGATTCTCTCTGCATTCCTACTACCAAGGCCCTAGTCATTTCTCACTTGGATTACTCACCCACTTTCTGTTTGTCATGATGCTTCTAATCTTATCCCCCTCGTATTTATCCTCTCTACAGCAACCTGGTGACCTTCCAGAAACGCAAATCTGACCATGTCACTTCACTGCTGTGCTTTCAACCCTTCCAAGGCTCCCACATATACAGCATTCCTTCTCAAGTCTTTCTCTTTTCCTTCCTGCCTCCGTAGCTTTCACCAGCATAACACATGTCCTTATGTCCTTCAGTGAGTATAGTACATGATGATTTTCAACCTATTTGGGCATGTTGCCCCTGGGGGGATCAGTGTAAGAATATTGGAGAAGGACTTAATCTGTGCAACTTGAAAAAATACTTTCTCTCCACCACCTCTTTTTCTCTCTGTCCCCTTCTCCCCATTCTGATATGTTTTTGCTAAGGGCCCAACCTTTAAAATGGAATACAGCACCACACCACCTTTTGGTCTAGCCCTGTCTCCCTAATCTCATCTTTTATTTTACTAATCTTTACCTTGTTACTTTTACTTCATGTACTCCAAACTTCTGAAAGTTTCTAGTATAAACTATATTGTTCCCATCCTTTAGGCGTTTCCTTATATCTTCTGTTTATGGAATGCCTCACCTTTTACTTTCTCCTTCAATGCTGTCGCTTAAAGCAACTTGAAATTTTGAAAGTAACCAGTAAGTCTCAATTCAGGGGTTACCTCGAATAAAGCCTTGGACTCCCTACTCCAGCTGGGTTGAGGACCTTTTTTTTTTTTTTATCAAGGTCTCTGTATTTTTCTCATTAATCTTGCTATGTTGTACTGTAATTAGCTGTTGCAGTGGGTCTAGATTTGTTTTTCTCTAAGTTCTCCAGATTTAAAAATTTTAAAATACTTTGGTTTTATTTACTCTGAGGTTTTGAAGCTAAGTAATTCAGCGAAGGGCATTATGATTAACAGAAGCTAGAATCATAAACATCAATATTGGAGAGGACTTTTAAAAGTAATTTTGGTCAATCACCAAAGTTGATTTTTTTTAATAATTAATGAATTTGAGGATAGTGTTATCTATCCAAATGGAAATACCCCAGCATATTTTAGAATATGAAATTACAGTACATGCTGGAGAAATTCATAGAAAATGTATGTGAAACTTCCAAAGAAGAGAGTATAGGAAGAAAAGAACAAAACACAGAAGACTGATCATTAAACAACCCCCATCTTCAGGAAACATGAAGAGATTAAGAGATGCCAGTTAAGAAGACAGAAGATTTGCAAAAGGGAATCAGTGTAGTGTCACAAAAATCAGAGAAAGGGGTGTTTTATGAAGCAGGGATTGCCTGTGAGGCCGGTACTCCAAGGGAGGCTCAGACAGCATGTGTTCCTGCAAAGTGACTCTCTGCTGTGACTCATGCTCTGGGAGGGAGCATCCACTGGGGATAATCTGAACCTCTAAGGGGTCAGACTGGAAAATTTATGGAGACCTCAAGGCCTTGGCCATAACCTAAACTGAAGTAGTTCTTGGCATTTTTTGGGACCTTTTGATAATCTGATGAACTCCAATGACTCTGTCCTCAGGAAAATGCACATCAGCACACATATGCATACAATTTTACATGCAATTTCTCGTGGCTCACTCTACCTACCACCACCGCAAATATCCTCAAACCTCTCCATGGTTTCCCACGTTAGTACTTACAGTTCCACTGGTATCTACCAAAACTTACTGGGTTCTTAAGGACAGGTGACGGTCTAAACCCATGGAGGCCTTAGAAGAAATCCTGTCTTGCTTTATCCTAAGGAGCAATAGGCTAAGTAGAGGTATTTCTTGGTGCCTCCAAGACTGCCCAGCTTGCCAGTTGAACATTTTCTGGATTTGTGGCTACTGACTAACCAAGTCACTAACTTAAGTACTGCTGGCCACTGTACTTCTCCAAGCCCTGGTTTCTGAAAAGGCCTCCTTCAGAATTTTAACCAGCAATACGACTTACCTCATTTCCACCTGTCTGGCTTTTGACTTTCACTTCTTTTAAATGGCTCTCCCTCATTTCTTCCTTTTTCAAAGTAAATAATTTAGGAAAGCAATGAAAACATTTTTAGCTTGCACAAATAGAAAAAATGATTATTTAAATTTTTATGGGAAAAAGTAGTAGAGTTAGTTAACTTTTGTCAATCTCAGCCCCAGAAAAGATCAAGGATGTGGAAAATTCAAGCACTGGACAATGAAATGCTGTATTTGATTGTGATTTATATTATGAAGCTATTTTTGTACCTATTTTTCTGATTTTAATTTCTTTGGTTGAGTATGGAAATGATTCTGCAATGGCCATATGGACAAGGACATGTTGGGAACTTTACTAAGATCAAAGTGTGTTTGGTTGATTCATACATGTCATTAGTAATTGAGACTTGAAATGTCTTCAAGAGAGAGCTTTAGAGTTCTGTAAATAATAGGAGTTTCTTAATGTGGAATATGAACTTTGAGTGAAAAAAAGTAAAAGCAAATGTGAAAGAATATTAGTCTAGAAATAATTATGGTGATCAATTAAATATATGAGTTTTTTTGTTTGTAATTTTTTAATTTTTTTAGAGACAGAATCTTGCTCCATTGTCCAGGCTGGCACAATCATAGCTCACTATAACCTCAAGCTCCTGGGCTCAAGCTATCCTCCTGCCTCAGCCTCCTGAGTAGCTGGGACTACAGGCATGTGCCACCATGCCCGGCTAATTTTTGTATTTTTTAAAATAGAAATAGGCTCTCATCGTGTTGTCTAGGCTGTTCTCAAACTCCTGGCCTCAACCAGTTCTCCTGCCTCAGCCTGCCAAAGTGCTGGGATGAATGGCGTGAGCTACCATGTCTGGCTGTGTATTTGAGTTTTAAAGGAATATAGGTCTAGATAATAATGCTGCCCCACTGCACACGGAGATTTTTTTAAGGTGAGAAGCTGATCTATATAGTGCTGTGGTATTGGATTGCCTTACTCTGCATTTTCCAAAACCCACAGAATTGTATAACACAAAAGTGACTTTTACTGTATGCAAAAACAAAAACAAAAAACAAAAAACAATAACAAAAACAAAAAGCAAAAAACAATAACAAAAACAAAAAAAACCCCCAAGATATTAGGAGAATCCAGGATGGAATGCAGGCTATAATGAATAAATTTAACTTTATTACAAATATAGCTTCTCTGAAGGGGCTGGAGAAAGGAAGGAGTTGACCTAAATAACTATGGAAAACCATATTTTGTCTAGATACTATTGTAAGGATCTAAAAGAAAAGACTAAGTACCTGTAACAGATTAAAGGAGACTTCAGAAGGCAACTAAATGCAATGCAGTGTCCTGGATTGGAGCCGGGAATAGAGTAGGGCCATTAGTGGAAACAGTGGAGGAATCCAAATAAAGTTTGTAGTTAATGGTATTGTGCCAATGAAAATTTGTTAGTTTTGATAAATGTATCATAGCTATATAAATGTTTATAAATGGTTATATGTTAACGAGCCATAGTTATAGCTAAGAGTAAGATGAAAGAAGAGGACATCTCAATGCTATGCTTTCAACTCTTGTAAATCCAAAATTATTTTAATATGAAAGTTAAAAAGAAGCTGCCCTGCAAATTTTACAAATTCAAAGGGTGTTTATTATTTACTTATTCTTTAAAATGTTAGATATCTTGTTATTCTTCCATTTTAACATGATAACTTGTCATTTGGTAGGAGAGCATTTAAGCGTACTTATAAATACCTGGAATTTATTTAAAGTAAGAGCTTCATTCCACTTATTTATAGGTCTTAAACAGAACTAAAGTCGAACTGAATAATAATCACAGCTAAGGTAAGGTAGGTTATGAATGTGCAAGAATGGCTACATTTCATTCGACATAGTGCTTTTGCTGAGCAGAGAACTAGTGTTTAAAATATTTCCAACAGAACATTATCCACAGAGAAAAATTCATTATTTCAGATTAAATACATGAAAGGGAACTGTAATTTCATGGTGTTGTTGCGAGGAGAAAGTAGCTTCTTTTTTATATCATGGCATCGTCTATCTAAAAAAAGTGCATGTGTGTGTATAGCTATAGATATTAAGGTAAAACACATTGTTATCTTAATTAATCCACCTCTAAGAATTTGAAATCCCAAAAAATACAATAAACTTATAGACAATTAAAGATATTCTGATTTAAGTTGGGATTGACTATGCCAAATTTGCAAATTGGTAGCCCATGGGATGCACTTAGCCCTCTATGTTCACTGACTGACATAGTTATAAATTTTTTGAATTAAATGGCAATATTTAAAATAAAGAGTTTCCACATTAAAATCTGAGTTTCCATTTTCTCTTAAACAATCAGATCTGACAACACCAAGCCCACATTCTGATATGGCAGAACTTGGTGAGACTGGGTAGTAGATGCGTCTATTGGAAGGTATGCCCTTTCTGGTTTACCATAGTTCTTTTGTTGTTTTCGTAGATAGATTTCTTTTAAATTGAGGTGAAATTCACAGAACAGAAAATTGACTTTCTCAAATTGAACAATTCAGTGGCATTTAGGACATTCACAAAGCTGTGCAACCACCACCTCTATCCAGTTCCAAACTTTTCATCACTCCAAAATAAAACTGCATTCCAATTAAACAGTTACTTATCATTCTTCACTTCCTCCACCTCTCCTGACAACCACCAATCTGCTTTCTGTTTCTATGGGTTTATCTATTCTAGATGTTTCATATAAACGCAGTCATACAGTACGTCACCTTTCGTCTGTGGCTCTTCCACTTAGCATAATGTTTTCCAGGTCCATCGACATTGTAGCATGTGTCAGTACTTATTTCCTTTTTATGGCCAAATAAAACTTTCACTATATGGATATAACACGTTTTGTTTATTCATTTATAGGTTGACGGATATTTGGCTATTACTACTTTTTAACTATTATGAATAGTGCTGCTATGAATGCTTGTGTACAAGATTTTGTTGGAATGAATATCACATTTTTGGTATTTTTGATTCATGTTGGGGTATTTCAGCCACAGTTCTTTTTTTTTTTTTTTTTTTTTTTTTTTTGAGATGGAGTCTTGCTCTGTCACCCAGGCTGGAGTT